>NW_015163613.1:610926-797344 GCF_001447785.1 Gekko japonicus | reverse complement strand
ATAATACAAATGCAAATTTGGTAGCTGCAATCCCCCTCTCTCTTTAGCATCACACAAAATTTTCATCTTAATTCTAGGCTTCCTGCCATCCCACACAAACTTTGAGATTTCTCTTTGCCATCTATTCAGTATGTCAGTCTTGGTCAAAATGGGAATAGTTTGAAACAAAAACATCAATCGTGGTAGTACATTCATTTTCACTACTGAAATTCTCCCTAACAACGATACATTCATGTTATCCCATTTTTTTAAATCTTGAGTTAGGTTATTCCATAGTTTTTCGTAATTATTTTTGTAAAGATCGATGTTTTTCATTGTTAACTCAATTCCCAGATACTTTGTTTTCTTCACCACTTCACACTGTACCAGTTCTTGTAAATCCTTTTGTCGTTTTTTTGTCATATTCTTACATAAAAGTTTAGTTTTGTTCTTGTTTATATAGAACCCTGCCAGCACGCCAAAGTCTTCAATCTTTTTTAACAGCAGCGGTAGTTTTTCTTCTGGTTCTTCCACCATAAACATAACATCATCTGCAAAAGCCCTGTATTTATAACTGTAGCCTCCAAGTTTAAGTCCTTTGATTTCTTCATCCTCTTGCACTTTTTGTAACAGAATCTCCAACAAGATGGGGTAGATCTTAATCCAATGGCAATTGGTCCCGCAACCTGTCATCCCCTCTCCTTCCAGGGTCACCTCGCACCCAGATGGAACCACATATTAGTGGTAGTGGTGCGATGCTGCATACATATAGGTGGTGGAATTGTAGTGGCGGCGGCTCCTACTTGAAAGCCTGGCGGAAGAGCTCTGTCTTACAGGCCCTAAACAAGGTCGGGGTGGAATGTTCAGATGGGCCTTCAGGGCCAGGTGGTCTGACCATGGCACTGTCTCTGCAGTGATCCGGTCCACCATCACCCCCACCGTGAAGATCAAATTGAGCATGTGACTGGCCCGATGTGTGGGAGCTGAGATGAATTGAGAGAGTCCCAGTCAGCTCCAACACCCAGCCTGATACGGCCTCCAGCAGGGACGACAGGCTACTGGCTGGGGCGTTAGGCGGTCGGTACACCAACCAAATTGCCAAACTCTCAACAGCCTCCAGCATCAGACCGACACACTCAACGCCCGCAATCTCCACTGATGAAAGCGCCCTGAAGGAGTAAGCCTCCTGAATGAAGATAGCCACTCCTCCCCCCCACCCCCTAGTCCATGACTGGTGGAGGACCAAGAACCCGGGCGGGGCAAGCTGGGTGAGAGCTACCGTTTCACCCTCCTGCACCCAGGTCTCGGTCACGCACGCCAGGTCAGTTTCCTTTTTTGCTATCTGATTGTCTTCTCTCTTGCCAGCTTCCATCCTTATCTGCAGTCTCAAGTCATTCTAAAACCTGCTTCTCTTTGTTCCTGAGCACTCCAAGCCATTTCTGACTGTTCAGATGTTGTTTTTTTGCTGATAAGCCCCCCTCATGTTTTTACTGCAATCCTACTGTAATGTATCAAGTTCTGACCGCATGGGCAGCTTGGGCACCATGCAGTCAAAAGCAAGCATCGAGCTTCACTCTGATAAACAAAGGACGATGCGGATCATAGCCCGCACCAACCAGAGGGCTAGGCTCCAAGATGAGAGCCTATGGGACTCTTGGCCACTAGTTAGGACCTATTGGGAAGTGGGGGGGGTGTTCTGGATGGTGGATTTATGGGGATATAAACTGGCCTGTGAGCCGGCTAGGGTTGTCTTGTTCTTGATCTAATAAAGTACGCTAATTTGAAATCACTCGTCCGTCTGCGTACTTTTCACTGGTGACGAAGATGGGATTTATCTCCCCTTGAACAGAGACCATGTTCCGGGCATTGCATTGAGTCACCGCACCAAAATTGCCACCGCCACCGGCATCGTGTGCATCTTCGAAAGCACTGCTCATTGCACCGCTCCCAGCTCCGAGCATCGCACATCTCATCTCATCACCTTTGCATAATTATGCAAAGCCATAATTCAACTGTACTAAGGTTATGTCTTTCTCTGGGCTTTCAACATGTGCTTTTCTTGATCCACTGTACCATCATAGCTGTCTAGCAGAGAATTCTATTGCAACTTAACACTGTTATCTTTTCACTCGGGAATAAAAAGATTCTCATTCTTTATAGTTTTGTTTTTGCTATGTGTGTTACTGCTGCGGTTTATTATTTCAATATAAAGTACTGATGCTATGCAAGTCTCAGAAAATGACTGCTGCAGATTCCCTGTGTAATGGGCAATAAATGGGTAATGCTTTACCCTGGTCTGAGAACCTTGAATGACAGGGGATTCAAATGGAATCCTACAGTTGAGAGTGGCAGTTAAGAATGACAATTGAGAACAGAGTGGGAACAGTAAAGGAGAGTTAAGTAGAGTGAGAGGATCAAGGAAGATCCTGAATTAGGGAAGTGAGACGAGTAATCCTTCCCTGAGGGAAATCGCTTCTTGTAGGGTGTGTGTGTGATCCCTATCAAGTGGTTTAGAAGGGAAACTTGAACTTCTGTGAATGTTCCTGCCTTCACAAACTTAAGTACTGTTGAGACAAAGAAGCTTAAGCTTGCTTGTTTAAGCAGTGATTACCAAGAGATCTCTCTTCCCAGTTAAAGATCTGTCTGTATAACAAAACAGCTACTTGATTCTGACAAACTATCTATTGTTTATATTTATACAAAGTTACCTCATTCCTGTTGCCTGTTCATTTTCTAAGTTCTAAACTTGATACCTACCTGACCATTTCCCCTCAAAAGTGGGAAATTGTTAATTTTGAATTACCATCAGTCTCTCATGTGCCTTTATCAAATAAAGACAAAAGAAGGATTTTAGGTGGTCTCTCAATTCCCTGGGCTGGTTCAGCATATATCTGTATACATTTAAACAACTGGATGGGACAGACCGCAAAACAAAGAACAAGAAAAAGGGACTGCCCAGCCAAAGAAATAGAACAAAGGCATTAGGGAACTGAGGAAGTTGGGTAGGTTACCTTGGGGAATGGGGAAATGAACATCTATTGGCCCAGAAAGTACAAGACAGATTACACCTGGAAATAATAATAGAATCATAGAGTTGGAAGGGACCTCCAAAGCCATCTAGTCAACCCCCCTGCACAAATACCTCCCCCCACACCCCCAGTGACCATTGTTTCATGCCCAGAAGATGACAAAAAACCTCCAGGATCTCCAGCCAAATTGGCCTGGAGAAAAATTGTTTCCTGACCCCAAACTGGTGATCAGCATTTCCCTTGGTGTGTAAGAAGGACCACAAGAACTAAGCACTGATGGACCCCTTCCTGCCCTCCCTCTCATGATCTGCTTAATTTCACAGACAGATGGTCATCTAGCCTCTATTTGAAAACCTCCAAAGAAGGAGAGCCACCACCTCCCAAGGAAGCCTGTTCCACTGAGGAACCACTCTGTCAGGAAGTTCTTGCTAATGTTTAGCCAAAACTTCTTCTGATTTAATTTCAACCCGTTGGTTCTGGTCTAACCTTCTGGGGCAACAGAAAACAACTCCATCTCAGAGATGTTCGAATGCCTGCACACTCAAAGTTTGTGGTATAAATGATGTTATATACCTTGTCTCCTTCTCCCTTGTTTGTATTAACATTAGCTATGCAATGTTTATGATGAGTTAATGCCCCAAACCCCAGCCGTAGTGCCACCATAAATTAAATACTATTGACTACATTGCCCATTCTTCACTAAGGTTTTAGAACTGGATAATTTGTTTTTCTCCCCCATGGAGTCCACACGTAGTTCTGGAACAGAAGGCACTCATCAATAACAGGTAAGATGCTATTGGTGAGTGGAGTCCCTGTTTGATCAATGCAGTAGGAGTCTCTCTGTGCTCTGAAATAATTCTTACTCTGACATTTAGAAATGGTACTGTTGAGACAAGGGTTCCTGGGAGCAGTTACTTACGCTGTGTTCCAAATGTGACATAAAACTCTTAATAAAAAGCTCTGTGAGTTCAGTTTATCCAGTCTTAGTTGTACAAAGAGCACTGACGAATCATGGGATTATGGAGCTGAAAAGAACCTGAAAACTTTCTAGTCCAGCCCCCATAATTTGAGAATGAAGCACTCATACTAAATATCCCCTGTAGATTAGACTGCATAACATACTGCTACAAGAATTCAGATTATAGTACACCAGATGAAAGGATTTAATATATGGCTGTGAAATATGTAAACTGCATTTGTAGCACAAGGAACAAGTTTAACTAGACTGCCATATGTTAATGTTATTTATATACCTCATGTGGTCCATCTTGCTCTCTGAGACAATGCAATAGGAATATTTTAATATATACAAGCCATGAAGAAATGCATTTTTCTTTGGAGGTTTGAAATGAGCAAAGCTTTCACTCTGAGTTTTAAGTTTTTTCCTTCTCTCTCTCTCTCTGGGAACAGAACAGGCGGGGGCGGGGCAGTTCACTTCCTTCCCAGACTTACCTCAGCCCACCTTTATACAAATGCTAATAGCTCTAGAGACAGTGGGAGGGTCAAGTTCCCCCTCTCCCCAGCAGGGAACAGAGATTTAGAGGTATAAAGACTTCAGAAAGAAACCCATGAAGACTTCAGGAAAAACTTATTTGACCCTGCCTTACCTGGTCAGTGGGTGGGGAAAGAGATTGCTAAAACTCCTGGTAGAGAAGGAGGAAGGTCTCTTTTGTGTTCATTTCATCAAGGCAGACAGAACTCTTAACTGAGGTTGATAGGAGGTGAGCATTGCCATGTGCTGGCCTGCACACTTGAAAGAGGATTGATGGTAATTCCACTCCTGTAGAACATCTGGTAACCTTCTAGCTAAGGAGCCTGCCTTATATTTAACATCTGGCAGGATATGTACAGAGGGAGGGACAGAGGAATTGTGTTTTTCCCTTTTCTTTTGAATCCCTTGCTCAATCTAGTGCTATGCTAAAAGGATCCTTTTGACATTTTCTTTTTAATAAATACTTTGTAAACTTTGATCCTCGTAGTGGCTCTCTGTGCTACATAGTCCTCCACCATCTTGGATGCACTATTTTTAAAGGCGCATCAGGAGGAAGGGGAGGGCAGTCAGTTGGCCAGTGGCTACTCCCCTAGTGATGCAAAAGGCAATAAGCAGTCCCCGTGGTCACCAGACTCTGGGAATCAGGAGACACAGAGGTAAGGTCTCAGAATGTGGAAGGGAAGCTGGAAGTCCTGACCCTCTTACAAAGATCAGGTGGTAGCAGTGGTTGAAAAGAGAGAGAGAGGCCCCTCCAGATGTGAGGAAAACCCAGGAGGGCAGGATGAGACAGGACCTGCAGGCCAGAGTAGGACTGTACCACCATGCAAGCAATAGTGGAATAAAACTGGATTAGGGAAGAGACCTCCCTGCCACATGCAGATCCTTGGGCCAGCTTCTCCTGTGGTGCAGCAGAGAACATCATATTAAAGCAGTACAATATACAGGCCCTTCTACAGGTAAAAAGGTAAAGGTTCCCTTGCTCGAAAGCCAGTCGAATCCGACTCTAGGGTTGCGGTGCTCATCTCCGTTTCAAAGCCGAAGAGCCAGCGCTGTCCGAAGATGTTTCCGTGGTCATGTGGCCTGCATGACTAAACACCAAGGCGCACGGAACGCTGTTACCTTCCCACTGAAGTGGTACCTATTCATCTACTTGCAATTTCTTGCTTTTGAACTGCTAGTTTGGCAGGAGCTGGAACTAGAGACGGGAGCTCACTCCGTCATGCGGCACTCGGATCTTGAACTGCTGAACTACTGACCTTCCACAGCCTGCAGTTCAGTGTCTTAACCACTTGAGCCACCGCAGCTCCACTTCTACAGGTACCACTTTGTAAATGTACACATGCATTCTCTGTAGTGGTGGCCCCACCCTCTGGAATGGCCAGACTGAGGAAGTCAGGAAGGCTCCCACATTTCGGGTTTTCCATGAACGATGTAAAACTATACTGTTCAGGAGGGCATTTTTATCAAGGAAATAGGGCAACGTTATAATGGAACTGTGGCGTGCTTGCTTATAGGGGGAGACTGTTTTTCCTTTAAACCACCCTCTGTGTATATAAACTTCCCTGCCACCAGGAATTAAAAAATCCAATTCTCTCTCCTTTGGTAGTATGACCCAGGGTTTGGGTACTTCAGAGGACTATGTGGCCCTGAGGAAGGACTGTACTGATTTCTGGGATATGTTTAAACAAAAATTGATTTATTGAATAAAGAACTAAATAGGTTTCTTGTTATCTTGAACTGTTTCTGGAAAAAGGAACTTGTAAATATAACTGGCAAGGTGTCAAACACAGTCTCTCAATCACCAAAATTCCATGCTGACAGGTAGGTAGCCACACTGGCTAAACTCTTTGTCTTAGGCACACAAGATAAAACTGTTGCCTAACCACACAGTTTAGACACTACTTGTTTCTTTGCCATATAGACTCTCTCACAAAACTTTTAGAGTCACACAGACCCTCTTCATGGTTCTTCCACACTTCACTTTTCCAAAGACACATATTCAGAACTCTGTCATAAAACACACACCCAGATTCCTCTCAGAACATCTCCTCCCACACTCAGTCACCAGCCAATCACAGCACACTCATCTCCCCCTATTGCCCTCCTTGCATTACTGCAGTCAAACTAACACTTAAAGGAACACACACACCAAAACATGGAATCATTACAGGAACGATTCAGGAAGATGTTTCAGTGGAAGTAAGGGATTGTGACTACGCTGCTAATGGTTTTTATCTCTTTGCTGCTATATGTTTTGATCTTGCTCTCACTACATTATGTTTCTACTTAATGTAATATCATTTCTTGTATTGTTTAACATGTCCTGTTTAATACTTATGCCTTGTTCCAGATTTCCGCAGACCTAGTCCTATTACATTGTTTATTATATGTCTCCTTATTCTATTGATTGCACTGACTTCCATTATGTAATCTGTCTTGCATCTCAGTGAGAAAGGTAGAATATAAATAACATAACACAGAGCCAGTTTGGTGTAGTGGTTAAGAGCAGCAGACTCTAATCTGGAGAACTAGATTTCATTCCCCACTCCTCTACATGCAAACAGCTGAGTGACCTTGGGTCAGTTACAGTTCTCTCAGAGCTGTTCTGTCAAGAGCAGTTCTTTCAGAGCTCTCTGAGCCCTACCTACCTCACAGGTTATCTGTTGTGGGGAAAGGAAGGGCGGGAGACTGTAAACTGCTCTGAGACTCTGAGTAAAGGGCAGGCTATAAATCCAACTCCTCCTCCTCCTCTTCCTCTTCTTCTTCTTTAATTATTTATATACTAGGAATAAGGCCTGTTGTGGGGAAAACTACAACAAGCTCTAGAAAGAAGGTGGGGTCAGTGATTTTGTATCTTGCAGGCAGAGTAAACACAGAATAGTGTTTTGCAGTGTAAAGAACAAATGTGGGAGTGAAGAACAGCATATCTTATGGTAGTAGATAGTAATTGTTGTCCATGGTCCTGGACACATTTGACAGTTTCGGAGTGTGGTGTCTGTGGCAGTGTACCTGTCTGAGGTCCCACCCCTCCTCAAACCCACCCTCTCCAGGCTCCACACCTGAAATCTCCAGGATTTATCTTCTCTTTATCTTCTCCCCTCTCAGCAGCTTCTTCCTAGGCAAAGTTATGTCTTTCTCGTTTTTGTTGTTCAGTCGCACAGTCAAGTCCGACTCTTTACGACTCCATGGACCAGCTCCCGCCAGGCCTTCCAGTCTTCCCCCGTCCTCTGAAGTTTGCTCAACTTCATGTTCGTTGCATCGATGACACTGTCTAACCATCTCATCCTTTGCCGTCCCCATCTTCTTTGACCTTCGATCTTTCCCAGCATCAGGGTCTTCTCCAGTGAGTGCTCCCTTCTCATTTGGTGGCCAAAGTATTTGAGCTTCAGTTTCATTATCTGGCCTTCCAGGGAACAGTCAGGGTTGATTTCTTTGAGGATTGACTGATTTGTTCTTCTTGCAGTCCAAGGGACTCTCAAGAGTCTCCTCCAGCACCATAGTTCAAAAGAATCTATTCTTCGGCGCTCGGCCTTCCTTATAGTCCAACTCTCACAGCCATACATGACTACTGGGAATACCATTGCTTTGACCATGCGGACTTTTGTTGGCAGGGTGATGTCTCTACTTTTTATCATGCTGTTTAGGTTCGCCATCACTTTCCTCTAGTGAAGTAATGCCATTCAGGAGTCATGAAGTCACCCTGAGAGTGTTGGCAGGTCTAGGGTTGCCAACAAAGACATATTGATGCAAAGGAGGATGGAAAAGTCTCTATATCTCTATTTTGGCTTAAATTGGTTTTGATGCCAGCAGAGTGAGAAAATACTAGAGGCTCTGGGTGGGTGCCCCATTGTAAATGCACCAATTATATTCCCAAAGATTTTCCAAAACACTACTCAGTCCACATTCATTTTCTACAGTCACAGCGTCCCCTGCCAGAATACAACACATCCCCACTTTGAATTAACACCAGAGCTTTAAGAGCTCTCCAGCTGTTACCTGGAGATTGCCAACAATGGTTTTCCAGGAAGAAATGGCTTGTTTGGAGGGTGGGGTCTATGGCATTGTATCTATCTGAGGTCTTCCTCTTCCTCCTCCTCAGACCCCACCCTCAGCCGGCTTCATCCCTAAAATATCCTGAAAGTTTCCAAACTGGAGTTGGCAACCCTATGTCCTTTCCAGGCAATCATCAGCTTATCTTTATCTGCCTGTCTGTCTTCAGGTTTACATCTCCTCCCCCCTCCCTGCAGCCTCTACTTAGGGAAAGGGCAGTCTTTCCCTGCAATGGGAACCAAAGCAGCTGAGATCACTCTCATCTTCCCCGTATGATCCACACAACAACCCTGTGAGATATGTTAGGTTGAAAGTCTGTGAATGGTCCATAATCCCCCAGGCAGCTTTTATAATATGAACCTGGGACCTGCACATCATCCTCTGAAGCATTATCAGGTACATATCAGTGACAGTAATAGGGTGACTGCTGGCACCTTTTCATATCATTTTTTGTCTTGTGGTATTCTGCTTGTGGTGTGATCTGTCTTTTTTGTGGTGTGACATGGTTGTGTTATTGGGTTTGTTTCTTTTGAAGGGGAAGTGATGTGTTGTGGGTGAGGACATATTTTACCTCAGGATACACCATGTCACATATGCAACTGACAATTCCAACTGTCTTAGGGGGGTTTTGAGGTGCGAAATGGAGTGAGGTCCAATCAGCTTCCATATGCAAATGACCTTGAAACACTGGCCCAATCAGAGAACAGTGGCCTAGGCTGCAGTGGGTGGAAGAGTGGACCCAGCACCCATCCAATGCCAACTGATTACTCTTGAGTGGCAGTTCAGCTGCCAACGGGTGATGTGGTACTTTTCAAGGGCCAATGGGAGAGCCTGGAATCATGAATAAATTACTAAGCATTCTATATATATAAGATAAAACAATAAACAAAGCTATGAAAACTGCCTACAATTTTATTAACTGGAACCCTGTTTCTTTTATCACAAAAGAAATATTTGGGGTTGCCTTCCTTCAATGCTCCTGACTTACACCCCTTTATCCCTCACCAACAATGCAAAGTTAATTCAGTTTAACAAAAACTTTGGCATGAACTATTGTTCATGGGCTGACTCATACAGTCTTTTCCATGACTTGCTTTCTTAGCAGCATTTTGGTTTTTACCACTCACTGGTGACCTTCAAATCAATTGCATGATTCCACTGAATAGCTTGGGAAGATCAGCCAACAGTCCCAAAAGGGAAATATCATTCTTAGTGATATTAAATTCATTCTTAAAGGGAGATGACCAGAGAACTCTGTGTTTATCAGGGATTAGATGTTGTAGGCTCATCAGGAAGCCTTACTATTGACCATTGCAGGTCATCTTTATAAAAAAATCTCAATACTTGCATCAGCAGTTATTTGTAATGACAACACTCCTTTAGGGATAGCATTCAAAAAGAAAAGAAGATGACTTATTCCTGTTTTACATGCAGAGTCACCATTGTGCTTTGTTTCAGAAGAGGGATGCTTGCAGAAATAGTACTGAATTATCATTACCAGAGAGAGGGATGATACACTAGTCATATCCTTGGAGTCTGAGCATACAGCATTCAGTGCACTCAGTGTTTTCTGTCTGATCACTCCCAATTGTTATCTATTATTTAACAGGGCTTTATTTGGGGGCTTTTCTGACACACAACATTCGAGCAAGATGCATCCAAGCAAAGTTTATTGAAGTCACATTTGTTTTGGTGTCAGGCGAGATTCTGTTCATGATGCCAGTCAAGTGTCATGCTCTTCAGAAATGCTAGCAAATATCAATATGTCATTGCTTACATTAATAACTCCTAGGAATCAAGACAGAACTTCACAAATGTCATTCGGAAATATTTCTGTAGCTGAAGAAATACCAAAATTGAAATGATTGTAATGGCAAAGGTCCACATAGGTGAAAAAAGTTATTTATGCATAATGTTCAGGTTGATGATAACAAGGAATGAAGTTAAATTTGGCTCCTAGCTTTTGTCTGTTTTGTTTCTGTTTGCTATTTTGGGCAATTTCTATGCTTGTTGTTCTTTGTACTTTTATCACTATTGTCTCTATCCATCAGAAGCTTCAGAGATAACAGGCATCAAGATTTCACTATTAAAATTGCTAACAAATACTAGAGATTTTAAATTACTCCCATATCAAATGCTGATACAACTAAAATTGTTCCAGTTTCATCCTCCCAGAATTCCTTTTAGCCCAGCAGTCCACTAGAAGACCTAGGATGGACTTGCCTACAACCAATGTCTTATGGAAACATGGCTGGAACTTAGGTATGGAATCCATCAGAAGTACTTCAGACTTGCCTGACCTGGATGGCCTAGGCTAGTCTGATTGTATTAGATCTTGGAAGCTAAGCAGGGTTGGCATTGGCTAGTATTTGGATGGGTGACTGCCAAGGAATACCAGAGTCGTGACGCAGAGGCAGGCAATGGCAAACCAGCTCTGAAATGTCTCTTGCCTCAGAAACATCTAGCTCACCACCTAGTGGTGCATAATGCTGAAAGAGCTAGAACGTCTTGTTGCCAGACAATCCTAGGATATCCTGGCTATGCCGTACGATAATTAATTATTTCAGCCTTTTCTATAATACCTTGAATATGGGCTTTAGTGAAACCAGATGTGTCCATGTTGTAAGGCCAAGCTATCTAATGAAGTTCTGTTTCTCTAAAAAGGCAGGTTGAGAAAGCATTTCTGATCAGGAGCCCTCCAAATAATAGTTAGCTGAAGACTGAACATTCTGCTGCATAGTCAGCACAAAGTGTAAATTCTAATGCTGGCGGATGACTTGTCTTTGGTTGAAGAAACTACAGAGCATGTAGCTGTTAATAGGAAACACTATAATGGATTGATAATTTACGTGCCATGTAACAGGCTGAGTGCATCCAGACTCAAAGAAGAGAGGGACATGTCTCCCACTTGTGCTACACTATGAGAACGATGTAACTGCTATTACATAAAATTAGATTGTTCTTTAATAGCAATTAAATATATGGCCCCTTGCCATTGACAAGTAATTTGACCCCAAAAAAAAGACTTCACAATATAATTTTTATATCAAAATGGTAGGCTTTGTGTCTTTGAGAAAACATTCTGGTGTAACATTTGACAATGCTAAGTCTTCTGTCTATGGCTACAGCAACAAGATAACTTTTGTTGCTGTCCTTCAGAAATAAAAGGTTCTTTTCAGTAATGCCATGATTTTGAAAGTCTTTGAAATTTAACTTGAAATTTAAAAAATGAAGTTTTCTAGTAAAGGTCATTCTTCCTTTTATATCCTTGGAGAAAGAGGTTGCTGGTGGGTAAAAATGAAAAAGCTTTTGAAAGCAAATCATCTGTCAGGGTTGTGCATCCAAAACAAGCTAAATATAAAATAAACCACCACAAAATCTCCTTACCCCTGTAGCTGGTTATTAGGGCATCAAATCAAGTCAGCATTGCCAGTATTAATGAGGTTCAAGGACTGATTGGGCTGCAGGAAACAAGAAACAGGGTATGTAAATATTAGACCATTAGATCATTTGGCGCACTCTCTCTCTCTCTAAGAAAGTCCCCTCATCGTAAAATCAATGCCCATGCCAAACCGCTGGACATAGAGAAACCAAATTCAGGGAGAGTGCTCCTAATGTGGCGTAGGTGCTTACTAAGAAGGGATTTTTAGAAATTCGACCCCTAAGGGGGTCAAAAGGGGGGAAAATGTGCTCCCCCATTGATTCCTATGCGACTGTCTGTCAGGTGCAGCCCCACCTCCACAGTGACTTCTAATACTCCTCCCCCTCCTACACTGGAAAGGCAGCTTCCTGTCAGGTGTAGGAGAGGAGGTGGGATGGCTTCCAACACACTCCCCCCACCTCCTACACCTAACAGGCGGTTGTCTGTCAGGTGCAGCCCCACCTCCACAGTGGCTTCTAATACTCCTCCCCCCTCCCCCTCCTACACTGGACAGGCAGCTGCCTGTCAGGTGTAGAAGAGGAGGTGGGATGCTTACAGCCGCTGGGGAGGTTTGCTCAGCAGGATTGCCTTAGCACTACTGCTGGCCCAGTCTCCCCAATGCCTATAAATACAATCCCCCCCAACACCAGGGTATGAATGTTTATGGGGAGATAGTAAAGGACATTTGTAGGAGCCATTTCGATGTTCCTCTTGAACCTGAAGAAATGGCCACCACATCACCACTCCCTCACACCAACTCCCCCTCACACATCTCACTTCTTACTGCCCCCAAGATAGCTCCTGGCAAACGTCGAGCCGGATACACCAACGTTACAAGGAGGAGGCAACTTAGGAATGTGGCTAAGACATTTGCACATAGTACTCCTGCAGTGCACTGAGCTGCACAGGCCAAGTACCAGCAAGATCACCCTGAGCTGCTCAGAACAACACAGTCTCCATATGACCAAAACAATCCAGGAACACAAGTAGAGAGGCCATCACTTTCGTGGAGGGTAGCAGGAGTTGACTTAACAGTCGACTGCTTCTTAAATGGACAGTTCTATGTGGCCTGCTCCAGAGTGAGCTCGTCAAGCAGCCTGGTGATCCTAGAACCTGAGGGCAGAACCACCAATGTGGTCTAGAGAGAGGTCCTTCAGTAGAGAGAAAAAAGTATGTATGCATTTCTTACACTACAATCTTCTCTGTTAGAATCCATACAACAAATTTCACATTTCAAATTTAACATCATCAGTATTACAACTGGATTTACGGAATTTAAATACCATAGAAAATCACGGGTAGCAGGCTAGTATATATATACTAGTAATTTGTAGTATATATAAATATATGCACAGCATTGTATATACTAGTAATTTGTAGTATATATAAATACATGCACAGCATTGTACTTGATCACTTAGAAAACACCGTTAAGCCAGGCGCCCCCCCCTCTATGTAGAATAACTCTCTCAAAAGACTTTGCTTCCTATTCATTGCATTTGGCAGTTCCCTCCACATAGTAAATGATTACATTATATGCAGCATCCTAATGTTGTGCAGACTGTAGATGCCAGGGAGGATAATGAATAGGACAATTTGTGAACCAAATTACATTTCCTACTTACAGCCCTGATCAGCCCTAGTTAGCATACTCATAAGTAAAGAGTTAGTTATGGGAAGGGTGCTGGTGATTAAATGAATGAAGAAACCCATCTGTTTCATAAAGCGGAAGGCATCGTAATAAATGGCAGCCTTGGACAGCACTCCTAGTGGGCAGAAGTGGGTTCTGCGAAAACTCTGTTCAATGAGAGTCATAATTTTGTTTGTTATTAATAGCCTCTTTACCATTTCAGGGCTGCTTATACATGCAATCCAGCATTTCTTCCCATCTGTTTTGCCCTAATCTGCAGGGTCTGGCTGAATCCTGTCAGTTTCAAGATATTGCATATATTAATGGCTTACATGTTGTTTTTAGCTATTGAGGTGTGGGGTGAAGTTTTCTTCCACTGATCATATCATGAAACATGTTCCCAGTTTTCTACACTGCCATGAAGGTAGAAGGAAACTGAAATAAGCCATATCACAGGATACAATTACATGACTTTCCCATTTGAGCTCAAAGGTGGAACAATTCAAGTTTCATTCATCAGTTCCATGTATTACTGCCTACCATATTCACAGGAACCATTCATAAGTTCCCATGGACACGACACAACCAGTGAAAGGAATAGTTCTCCCTTCTTCCTTTCTTCTTCTTTTTGTTATTCTTTAATATGCATGTGTGGGTGTGCATGTGAGTATGTGTGCACCTGGAAGCCATAGCAACCTCTGGTGACTGACCCCTACTGGGGGCCTGGAGGACATTCAGAGAGATGGCTGAATAACACCTGCTTCTGCATTCCGCCTCTGGTGTTTCAAGAAGGTCTCCCATCCAAGTACTTGTCAGAGTTGACCCTGCTTAGCTTCTGAGATCTGACGAGATTGGGCTTGCCTGGGCTATCCAGGTCAGGGCACCTTTTTCCTTTCTTGATGGAGGCTGTGAGATATCATAAGAAAAAACAATTGTTAGCTACTACTGAGCATATAGTTGAAAGAGTGACATATTCTCTTAAAATAGATGTATCAGAGTGCAATCTTATTTCTTGGCCTTACTCCCAGGAAAATGTTTTTGGGATTGGACTGTGATTTTGAATATACATTGAGAGCATTATCCCCAAGATCTGTCGCACATGGACTATTCAAATGGCAACAGTTATTCTGTTGTGCCTTCTGTATCTGTAACTGTGTGAAAAATGCACAGTCAGATGTTGACTGCATGATGCATGTGACCAGATTTTCATATGTGGCAGTATTTATTTATATTCAGTATCATTTTTTGGAACCACTGTTATACATAGCAATATAATATAAAATTAAGTTGTGCTTTTAAATGACCTAAACTACAGAATGTTTATTCACCTCTCTGACAATATTCACAATAGTCATCACCTTGCTGTACTTTTATCAGGAAGCCAATGAATAAATACAAGAAGTCACTATTCCTCGGTAACCAGTTTGAATTTCTGGCCCAATGGTTGCATTATACCTGCTATGGCAATGTAGCTCTCTTCCCTCCCTCATGCTCAGGACCCCCCCCCTTTCCTTGTTCTTTCTTGCTGAGCAGTCTCTATATCTATTTTCTTCTTATTTGTTTGTCTATGGCTGTCCCACCCAATTGCTTTAATATATATATTTTTAAGCTGGCCCAGGCCAGGGAACTGAGGGAAGAGACAAAATCACCTTCTTATATTCAACTCATGAAATGGCACACAAGAGGCTTTTGAAAGTTCAAAATACAGAAAATATTCTATTTAACTTAAAGTAGGTCAGATGGAATCAGGGGTAGGATGTATGAGGTAAATCTATTATAAGACTGGGGTAACTTTGTAATCACACTAACTCCAGATAATTTGTTGCCACAAGTAAGTGTTTCTGCTATTCAAAAGGGTCTTTTAAAACTTTGAGGAGAGAGGCTTTCTTTTCAGTTTCTGCTTAAAAACTCAAGCATGGGTTTCTGAGTTTAGTCTCTAGTCTAGAAGGCAGGAACATGCAACCCAATTCCCAAAATCCTTCTATATACACAGACCAGGGACCATTCCTCTTTCACGAGCTATCTCCCTTTTCACTGGGCAGGGATTACTTCTCTTAACTAGAAGCAATTTCCCGTTTTGGCTTGAATGGGGAGCCTCTCTGATCCTCTCACTACTTTTGCCTCCTTCCCAGTCCACAGTCAGTGCTTAACTGTCTCTTCTTCAACTGTCAGTTCCCAACTGTCAGTTCTTAACTGACTCGCTCCACAGAATTCCATCTGTTAGGCATTAACCCTTACCGGTCTGTCACATGTCCCATCCTTTTTCACATTGCTTCAAGGAAGGTTCTCTCAAGCCTCTCCTGTCCAGTAGGTGAAATGTATGTTTGCATTTTACCTTTTTTCTCAAAATTCAATTCAATTCTGCTTTAGTAACCTGCCCCTTTAGGTGGTTCTGAAGGGTGCATTAACATTCTCTTTCCCTCTTATATGTGCAATGTCAAAGTTGAAATCTTGCAATTGGAGACTTTATTTGATTAATTTGCTGTTGGTACTTTTAACTTGGTTTAACCAACTTAATAGGGA
This sequence comes from Gekko japonicus, assembly GCF_001447785.1. Classification (NCBI taxonomy): domain Eukaryota; kingdom Metazoa; phylum Chordata; class Lepidosauria; order Squamata; family Gekkonidae; genus Gekko; species Gekko japonicus. The sequence continues at coordinate 781,220 of NW_015163613.1, read as the reverse complement.
ATGATCACTACACAAAGTGAATTTCCTCCCCCATAGGTAGGGTTTTAGCTTCTCCATGGCCCACACTATTCCCAAACTTCCTACAAAGATAAAGTACAGGATATTGGATTCCATTTTCCCCAATCTGATTTAGCATGGCCCAAATCCCAATATTGGAAGCATATGTAAATATTATTATTATTAATTAGATATTTGAATCGCCCATCCCTACTACTACAGGGCTCTGGGTGATGTACAACAGTAAATAAAGACATTCAAACTCTACAATAAAAATACAACAGTACCAATAAATAAAGTTAAAACTCCATATGGTGAACTGAAATCACTCCCATTTCGGACTGCCCGGCTACTGTGTAGGCAGGGGAGGAGGAGAGATGACTGATCTGGAGAGGGTAAAGGGTTTCATGAAATCAGAAGCACTCAGTACTGGCTCTGTGGTCAATACCTGTTTGAGGTGGTCAAAGGTGATTTCGCATTCCAATGTCCAATTTACCTTGTTAGGAAAGGTTTTCTTGGTGCATTCACATAATGGTGCTGCAATGGAACTGAATTTAGGAATGAACCTTGGATAATATCCCACAATCCCTATAAAGACTCTGATTTGCTTTTTGGTTGTGGGTCTAGGCCATTCATGTATTACTTGTACTTGCTCCAGTCTGGTTTTATTACCTAAAAGCACTTTCCTAGGATTAAATAACTCTTGTCACTAAGAGCTTTGGGAAGACATTAGAAATAGTTTGTGTTGATCCACATTATTGTCATTCCTGTCCACATTATTGTTATTCCTGCTAGTGCTATGTCAAGAGATTGGTGACAAACACCAACAAAGAGATAGACTTGAAAAAGACATACGAAACTGCTGTTTAATCCTAGGAAAGTGTGTTCTCTTTATCTCTTACATTTCTTGGATATACATGTTTCCAAATGAAGGAGTGATAAATACTGTTTGGGAACTTGAAAAACAAGGACTTTTCAGTCTGCTTTGTACACTTCACAGCTCTGTCAGGATGTCTAAAAGAATAAACATTCCAGGAGTATAGCCAAAACAGTGTTCAGAACAGCTACACCATCTTCTGGTTTCAGTGACTTGCTGGCAGATGTGCTCCATCACAGGTCCGATGAGAGTGGCCTGTGATCGTGCTGGACAGGAGGGGTCCTGGACAATTCTGGGGCCCCACCAGAGCCCTAGGAGGGAGCTCATAGCCTGGGCGCAAAGGGTGCCTCTCCTGAGGCGACGGCCAAAGGATCAAGGCCCCTCTTTGCCCTGATAGGTCCTGCCACCACAAGACCAGCCATGGCATCAAAGACACACACCAGAGCAAGCGCACAAGCGATCAGACAAAGGGAGACTTCCCTACACTCAGAATCAAACCACGGAGTAAAGCATGAGTGAAATACTCATTTTAACAAAGCAAGCGATTAAGCACAAACCGCAAAGCCACCCTGAAACCCCAGAAGTAGCGAGGGGGAGGAGTTAACTCTACCCTGGAAAGAATACCCTATAAAAAGAAGAAAATGAAAGGCAAAGAGATGGCTATGATGGGAGATGATAAGCTAATCGAGAGGTGTGCAGACTAGTAAGAAAACAGCAACTTACAGATCTTCAGAGACTTTAAAGAACTTTTCCTTTTAATGTAAACATGTCACATTGGACTGAAAAAATGACGTCCAGGGCGAAGCCTTCTTAAGAAACTACCTGCTCAACGATTCCAGTCTCCAGACCAGAAGTAACCACAGACTTCCCTAAGACGATTGCTGCAGCACTGCGCCCTCTGCTGGATCAGATGACTAACCTCAACAAGATCTTTGAAGGTCTACAAAAAGAACGGAAAGAAACTAGCATAAGAACAGAGAAGACAGCCAAAAAGCTGGAAAAGGTTGATGATAAGACAAATACGTTGAATCAAAGACTGGAAGTAGTGGAAAAAGAAAAGAACTCAGAGAAACAACAGCTGTTACAACTTGTACTGGCCCCGGTGGGTCTGGTGTGGGAGCAGACAGAAGTTCCACAGGACAGCCAGGCAGAAGGGACAGGTAATCATTCACAGTACAGGTACAAGGCAGGAGAGTGGTCAAGAGGCAGTCCAAGGGTCAGGTGTCCGGAAAGGGGAGTCATCAGTCAGTCCAAGAGTCAGGGGTCCAGAAGTCAGGTGGTCCAGTGTTCAGTCCAGGTTCAGAGTAACAGAGGTTCCAGTCAGCAAGTCAGGAGACAAGGTGGGTGGTAATACAGCCATGGTATACATTGCGTCCACAATAAGCAGCTTTCCCCGTCCTGGATTTATAGCTGACTCTCCCTGGGCTGGTTAGCTGCTGCTAATTGTGGCATGCATCCCTGCAAGTACTCATCTGACAATAGGTGCCTGTGCTCCATCAAACACTCATTGCGACGGGTTCTGAGCTCTGATCTCCACTGACGGCGACGGAACTCAAGGGGTGTTGGAGAAACACTGGGCGTAGCCTCCTCCCTCTCCTCTGTGTCTGATGCCAGTAACTCGTTCGCAGCTGGAGGAGAGGGCAAATTGCTTACAGCCGGTGTCTGGTCAAGAGCTTGCATCTCCTGTCCCTGAAGATTAATGGGATCTATTGCAGCTGGCTGTGATATCGTTATCAGGCTGCATACCCATACGCTCAGGCTGGGAACAAGGGAGACATATGACACAACTGCAGATGGAAAAGTCATCATATGTCCTGAGATTTCAAGGGATTCCAGAAAAAAAGGGGGAAACTTGAAAGAGATCCTAAACGAAGCGCTAGCTCCAGTGGCAGACTGTAAAGCAGGATCATTACAAAGCGATATGGATATGATATACCGTACCTATCCAGAATTTATCAAGAAAAACAAGCTGCCTGGCGAAGTGTTTGTGAAATTCTTTAAAAGGTCAACAAGAGATATGATACTGAAAGCGACTAATGGGATAACTTTGAAAATCAAAGGAGAAGAAGTGAAAGTTTTAAAAGATTTTCCATTTGAAGTGAGAAAGAGGAGGAAGCAATATAGAAACCTGACATTGTTTTTACAGAAAAATTCCACTCCCTACAGATGGATTGTTCCAGGAGGACTTATCTTCAACTTTAAAGATAAAAAAAGAAAAGATTGACTCTCTTACAAAAGCAAAAGCATTTTTGGAACAGCACCAAACTTCAGCGGAAGAAAAAGGAAAAGCGGAGAACAAAAATGCTACAGAAGATAACAGTGAGCACGGATTGGGAAGCACTGATATCTCATCGAGTAGCTCTTCAGAAGGAACTCTGGACTCTGAATCAGAATTAGGAGAAGTAGCTAACCTTTGATAAAAACAAACGTAGAGGAAAGAAAGCCGATAAATAGCTTAACTCTGAATATATGACGTCTTTTTTATTTTTTATTGAAATACTAAGATGACTAACTATGCACTATGACTAACTATGCTTCTATTTGTTTGAACTAGTAATATTATTAGCTAATCTCCATTTTTAATAAAAACCTAAATACTAGGGAAACACCAAAAAATTGATGTATAGATGTATAGAAATTGATGTATATGATCCTTGCTAACTCTGTATTTTAGTTTAGAAGATCTCTCACCCTTATTCCCTGTAGTGTGTAGAGAATAAAAGCAATAAAAATGTTAAAAAAGAAGAACAACTACATCAAGATTTTGTATTGTTTTGTATTATATTTATGTTACTATTTACTAACTTTGCTTATGTCCATGAAATGCACTTCACACAAGAATGAATGTTGTTTAAAACAGGAAATTTTAATATAAGTACAACTGTGTTAAAATTATAGAAGAGTGATTTTCTTTGGTGAGCTCATTTTTTCCTTTTTTTTCCTTTTTTTTTGCTTTTATTTGGGTATATTCAGCTATACTGAATGGGCGATGGGAGCTGAGAGCTCCATGCCACCTCAGCTGGGGCTGCCTCCTCTCTTGTAGCTCAGTTTAAACCGAGCTACAAGGGATGCAGGCTCCCACTGCCCCAGCTGATCCTCTCTTGCAGCTCAATTTAAACCGAGCTGCAAGAGGAACCAGATCAGGATTGGCTGGGGCAGTGGGAGTTGTGAGCTCCCCGCCACATGCAGATTCTGGGGCCAGCTTCTCCTGCGGCGCAGTTTAAACTGCACAGCAGAAAAAGCCCTACCAGCTGGACCTGCATGCAGTGGGAGGAGAAAGACCTCCCTGCCATGTGCAGGTCCTGGGGCTAGCTTCTTCAATGGCACAGTTTAAAATACACTGCAGAAGAAGCCAGCCCTAGAAACAACATGAGGGATTCGTATCCCAGATGCATACTGGCTCTTTTCTGTTTTCAACCACAGCATGCAGAGGGAAATGAATATAGCATCCCCCACCTGCTGTTTGCTCCACAGAGCTGGTATTTGCTTCTTTGTAATCATGTTATTTATATGGGTACACATAAGTTTCATAACAGAGCCAATAGCAGCTTCATGGAGCAGTTTGAGAAGAAGAGTTGGTTTTTATACCCTGCTTTTTGCTACTCTAAGGAGCCTCAAAGTGGCTTACAATCACCTTTCCTTCCTCTCCCCACAACAGGCACCTTGTGAGGTAAGTGGGGCTGAGAGAGTTCTGAAAGAACTGTGACTGGCCAAAGGTCACCCAGCAGGCTTCATGTGGAGGAGTGGGGAATCAAACCCGATTCTCCAGATTAGAGTCTGCTGCTCTTAACCACTACAGCATGCTGGCTCTCAAGGAAGTGAAAACAGCTAGGAAGAGACTACACTTGCTTCTCCTTGTGAGTTGTAGTTGTAAACAGAAAAGAGTCAATGGCTGCGGTCACACAGAGCATTAGCCATGCTACAGAGATGGAAGATAGGCAGATTTTCCGGGCACAATCAAACCGCAACATCTGGGAAGCACGGAGCTCCCATGGCGAACCTGAGGCTTCCCGCTGAAGATGTGCCGTAAAAAACTAGTACCTCTGAGGTACTAGTTTCCAGAAACCGCGGGGCAAGGGCGGGCGTCTGATCACGTTTCCGGTGGTAGCTCGTGGCATCCGGCACCCGCCCATGTCCCGTCGCGGAAAGGTTCCCCCCCCAAGTCTCCGCGGGATGCGCACAAGCACCCAATGGCGCATGCGCACAATTCAGTTAAAAACAAAACACAACCCCCGCCGCGCCACTTCTTTGCCACGCCGCAGGATTTATGTATGATCGGCACCTCTCCCTGAACCACGGGACATCGGCGGGACATTTGAACCAGCAGCCATGGGGTAGTTCGCTCCAGGGTAAACAGCCATGCCTCCCCCCGGCGATATCTGGCCCATGTGACTGGGGCCAATGTGTATCTGGGAGGCAAAAATTCCATTGCCTGTGTGATAAAAGAATGTCATTCCCCAACAAACACAAGGACTTCATAATGTTTATAAACATTTGAACCTGAGGGTTGGATCCAATGGTCATTTCTGCAGATGGAAGGAATTTCCACCAGTGGAATGGGATTTTCTTGCCTCCCCTGTCTCACGACAGGCCGATAAGCTCCCTGAAATGCTATTCCTAGGAGACAAGACATCTCCCCCCACCAAAAAACGATAAGAGTGAGTCAGAGGCCTACAGCAGAAAGGGGGGGGGGAGTCAGTGAAAAGGTCAGTCCCTTCCTTTAGCAGAAGTCTATTGCTAAATCCAATGCCAGGTCTCCCCATCCATAGTCCAGCTGCACTCATGCTGAATTACGCATCATGTGAAGAAGCGCCTTCTATCTTGGCTCACAAATCAACTTCATGTGGCAACCCCAAGTTTTAACATCATAAAAGAGGAGAACAAGTTGACTCTCCAATCTTTCCACAACATTCATCATTTTATACATTTATTTTATCCCCCCCCCCCCCCCCCCCCCTTTTTTTTCTTTTCCCTTAGCCTCAAAAGCATTCTTTCCCTCTTTCCTTGTAGACATCCAGTACTGCATGATTCAAATTCTGGAATTTACTAGCACCAACAATGCTTGTCAGCAAACAAAAGTATGGATTTGCAGCTACCACTGTTATGAATAGCAAATGTAAGGCCTTCTGTCTCAAGGCTAGTAGTACCCTTGCAATGATTCCTGCTAGTATTATTGTAATTAGAAGCCCAGCTCCCAAGAGATAGCTTTGCCGAAGTTACTTACTTAACCCTGAGCTGAAATGCAGTTGACCACAAGGACAATCAACTGACAGCCCTTTGCTGAGGAAGTCTGTTTGCAGCAAGAGATACACAGAGCTTTTCTTTAACTGGAATACGTTACCTCATTTTGTGACAGCCCTCCGTTTCCATGGTGATGGGCACCTCTGTGTGCATCCTTATTTAACTGACTTGGAATCTGAAGTTGGGTTGCAAGGAAGAATGTTTTTAATCAAATGCAATCCTCTAACAAGGGGATGGAAGAGTGCTCTTTTCCCCCTTCAGGTGACTGTTTGTTTAGCTGTTCTTAATACAGATGCTTTATAGAGCCATTCACAATTCAATTCCTTTTAAAACAGTGAACTCATGATTCCCCCTCCCCTTTCATACTGTAGCTGAATGAAATGGAGTTTTCCCCTTCCCTTTGTTGTATTGCTAGCTCAAGGTAACCTGATGTCACGATCCAGTCCATAGAACGTCTTCTGATCTGACCAAATTAAGGTCTTAAATTTCTCTCTCTCTCCCCATGAAGATTTATAGGTCAGTGTCTAATACTGCCCTGGTTTGGGACTAGCAGCATGAGACATTTTTAATTGTGCTAGTATGTATGTAGCTGCTGTGAGATATTTGAAAGCACTCCTGTATGGAGAGATGGCTTAAAGTTGAGCCTATTGACTATAAAACCAAAAGAAACTGGACTTAGATATGAACCCATACATCAGCCATCGAAACCATTTTTTTTGGCCAATTGCCCATTACAGAAGAGCAGAAGAACATAAGAAGAGCCTTGCTGGATCAGACCAAAGGCCCATCTAGTCCAGCATTCTGTTCACACAGTGGCCAACCAGCTACCTCTAGGAAGCACACAAACAGGAAGAGTGCAACTGCATCATTACTACCAGGGGTCATTTCCTGCGGGAGTGCACAGGAGCGGAGCTCCGGCAGTAAGGAGCCCAGGGGGCGGGCACATGCAACAAGCCCCGCCCCCTGCTCCCAGCAGCCCTGGGCCATGAGGAGCAAGAAGCAGTCCTTCTTCTTTTCTTCTCTCCTACTTTCCCTTTCCCTCCTTATGTCAGCAAGCTGCCATAGAAGTCTGCGTATAGTAACTCCCCCTCGTTAGTCCTCCGTTGGCATCTGCGCATGCTTAATGTAATAGGCACTACATGTCTGCTTGTCTCATGCATTCTTTCCTGTGAACGCTAGCGTACGCTTATCTGCAAGGTCAACAGGTGTGGAGAAGAAGAAGCTTGGCTTAGACTATAATGAGTTAGAGCGTGTGAAGTGCTAATTGTTTATCTTTATAGAAACGTTGCTTCTCAGGCTTTGGGCGCAAATCTGAGAGTCCACCCGCGCGAGCGGGAACCAAGTCCATTGGTTATTGTCTTTTTGAATGTGTTTCATTATCCCATGCTCAGCTTGGCCCAGGTATTCTAAACAGTGATTTTGTTCCTGTTCTATCATGGCTTCAATAAAATACTACTTTGCATAAAACGTGTATTGGACTGATAGCTGTGGGGGATCGGACACCTTATTTCCTTCTCTCCTCTTTCTTTCTCTGTTTCCCTCCTTCCCTTCCCTTCCTTCCTGCCTGCCTGCCTGCCTGCCTGCACAGATCTATGTGTTCCCTCCCCCCAGCTAGCAATCCAAAACAGCCCAGTGGCACCTTTAAGGCCAAGGTTTATTCAGGTACAAGCTCTCGCTCCTCTGCAAGGACAGATCTGCACGTCCCCCCCCCAATAGCTAGCAATCCAAAACAGTCCAGTAGAGCCTGAGCAGTGGGTGTTGCCTTCTGACACACTTCCAGTGATGTCAGGGTGTGTGGCATATGCACCCACCTCACAGGGTGTCTGTTGTGGGGAGGGGAAGGGAAAGGAGTTTGTAAGCCGCTCTGAGACTCCTTTGGGTAGTGAAGGGCGGGGTATAAATCCAATCTCCTCTCCTCTTCTTCTTATGCTAATGAGATATGCTAATGAGCTTCTGCACCTCTTTTTCTACGATATGACCCCTGATTACTACTATACCTCTTACCTATTTCCGGGGCTAGTGTAATGTGTAATGCCTTTACATTACAGTCTTGCAAGAAATGGAAGCACACAGTATTGGTAAAAGCAACTACAAAAGGTACTAGCAGTGGATGGCACAAAAGGGGGACAGCAAGGACAGGTAGTAAAATGCAGCAAGTCAGTTGAAAGAAAGCATGTATGGCAATAACACATATTTTAATTGTGGAACTCATTGTCACATCTTAGCATAAGTGGCATTAAAGGGTATTAGAGAAAGTCACAGAAAATAGACTCATCAACAGCCATTAACCATGATGGCTAAATAGATTTATCATGTTTAGAGGCAGCACATACCTGAAGTGGGCTGAAGTTGTGGCTCAGGAATAAAGCATCTGCTTTGCACGCAGAAGGTTCCAAGTTCAATGTCCACCATCTTTAGTTAAAAAAGGATGTGGTAGTAGATGATGTGATGTGAAACCCAGCATGGTGAAGTGATTAAGAGCAGTGGACTCTAATCTGGAGAACTAGGTTTGATTTCCCACCTTCCACATAAAGCCTGCTGGTTGACTCTCTCAGCCCCACCTACAGGCCCATAGTCAGAAAATTTTGGGGGGGGACTGGTGGGGTGTGACATCACAAAATCAAAAATAAATAAAAATAAAAAAATAAAACAGCCGCACACACTCACTCACATGCATGCTGGCTTGCTGGCTCACAGAGCCACGGTGTTCCTCTTACCCACTGGGGAATCCTTGGCAGCTCTTTAGATGATTTTAAAAGTATTGCAGTGATCTAAGTCATTGCTGCTCATACAAAACAGCATCTCTTGCCTGCTCCAATATATTCCAGCTGGCTTTCCACCATCTGACTGCACACCCCTGATTAGACTAGACAACACTGACTTTGATAGACTAATGGTCTGATTTTGTAGCCCTGTTCACATGTTACAGGGAATGTACATACATCTTTTTGTAAGAAAGAGCCAATGTGCATTCAATTTGCAATTGAAACCAGCTTTCTGTTGAGAAATCTGAGGTTTGTATCACATATTCAGCTGTACATGCACCAAAGTAATGTGAGAATTACTCAATGCATGTATTTTTTAGAAAGTGTACCCTTTACATGACTTGTACATGTGTTAACTGTCATTTGGGAACTGGGCTTGTATAAGGCAGCTTCAAGTATGCATGTATGGTTGTGTATCAGTGTGCAGTAACAGCAGAAATTCTGGCTTTATGAGGTTTCTGGGGTATCTCATTGGCTACTAAGGGACAGACGATCATGGATCACAACCTCCTGCACAGTTCTCCAATGATGGTTTGGAAAATTCCTTCGTGTTCATGCGGTAGTTATTTAATTATAAACACAGAAGCAGATGGAAATCCCCCAACCTGCCGGATATAAGAATGTGGAGAAATAAATGCTGGGAACATTTTGTAATGGACAGGATTGCCGAGACATATGAAGAATGCATTCGCAAAAAACCAAATACACACTCCAATTTTGTCAAAACTTGGTTTTCTTTCATTCAATACATGGTAGAAAATGACATAATACCCCCTAATCCTAGTTACATGGAATGGCTTCGTTTCTAACTCTTTATATCTCTTAGTCTGAGCTCTTACTATACTCCTATAGATGGTTAACACACAAGGGAACACAGTTGTTTAATAAACACCCTGTTATGGTTTACTGTATTTTTACTTATCCCTTTACTGTTTTTAGCTTTGATTATAATTATGCTTTGCATTTACTGTTTAAACTGTTAAACATTTTCAATAAAATGTTTCTAAAAACAAAACAAAACACAGAAGCAGGATAGCCGTCTTCCCTGTTGTCCAGACAAAGAAAAGAAGTGTCTTTTAAACCCCTTCTGAATCACTTTGTGTGTCCAAGCAGTGGAAGAAACTTGAGTGGGTAATAGAACTTGGGTGTCTTATTCTGGGCAGGGAAATAGTAAATTTGGTTTGTTGAGGAGTGAATCTGAATGTTGTCCTTCATGTGAGCTGGTGGCTGTTTTAGCAGGGATTAGGACAGTCTAACACACCATTTTGCTTTCCATAATCTTATGCTGATAATTTCACAGGTGGCTGAGTCATATCTGGTATACGCCCTTGTTCTGACTTTAGTGTCGTTGTGCAGGGTTGTTTTTCCTCTAAAGGGATGGCTATGGTGGTGGAAGAGTTTCTTGCAACTGTGAGCTAGAGCCAGCAATATTGCTGTATAGTTACAGCTACTCTGATAGGACAGCAGATATCATGATTATAGCTACAGGAAGCTGGCAGCCATATAATTAAACTGCCACTTTTAAAATATGTGCTCCCGCTGCATCCCTTTTCCATTTGAAGGTTTAATTCAGATGCTAAAAGTTAATTTAAAATTATGACTTGCGCATCAGTTTCCCTTTTCCTCTTGAAAACTAAATTTGTTAATAAAACATGGCAAAAGCAACCAGCATCAGATTAAAGCAAGGGTGCGATTAGGTTCTCCATATTTTTTTTTTACTTTCTAATATATTTCTGGGGTGTAAATTTTACATCCCAGTTGAGGTTTCAATTATCTTTTTGGTTCTTTATAGCTCACAGGGAGAGGCCTTTTAGGGATGGGCACAAACCTCCCCATAAACCCCCCCGAATCATGGTTTATGGACTGAGGTTTGTGCCCATCTCTATCAACGAACCTCCCATAACCCTCCACGTGGTTATTGAGAGGTTTGTGTGGCTCATGGTGGGAAGTGGGGGGGAAGCGAGAGGTATTGCTGAAATGGTGTGCATTGATTTCAGCCTAACAGCGGGGCTGATGCACCTGTCAGCTGTTTGACTGAAATAGATACAAGCCATTTCAGCGATTGCTCTCGCTTCCCCACTTCAAAGTGGGGGGAGCAAAATGAAGGGGTTTAATGGCACACAGCCATTTAAACCTAACAGCTAGGGGGGTCTGCCCATCAGCTGTTAGGTTTAAATGGCTGCTGTCCATTTTGTTCCACCTGCTTTGAAGCAGGGGGAAGTGAAATGGATACGTTAAATGGCGGTCAGCCATTTAACCCTTTCTACACAATCCCCCCTTTCTCCCAGCTGCAGTTCCTTTGTGGGCTCTATTGGGCAGTCCAGTTTGAACCAGGCTGCCCAGCAGAGTCCCCAAGGCTGGCAGAATGAAGAGGGGAAATTCTATCCCCCTCCTTCCTTCTTTCTGCTGGTGATGGCTCTCTGAGGCCAGCAAAATGGAAGGGGGGTGTTATGTATGTGGACCGCCACCAGGGGTCCACTGCTACAGGCAAGAGCTTAGTTCCTCCAGACAATAGGAACTTAGGATCCTAGTTCCCCCAGCATCAACCAATAGGAACTTTGGCGGGAAATTCAAACCCTCCAGTGGGACTATGGGTGTGCTGGGTGGTTGTGTATATAGTTGGCCTTGCAGGGCCGTTTTGTTGTTCCAGTGTTAAGTACAATAAACACGTGCAAACTCATGTCATTGTCCAAGTCCTCCATGCGGCGAACCCAGTACTTTTCAGGGGGAAGATCTGAGAGTTCACCGTGCAAGATCAGCTGCTTTGTGGGCTCATTTTGGCTGCATCAGAGCGCCCCAGCTGAGCCTATGGGGAGAGTTCTTCCCACAGGATCAGTTGCTTTGCAGGCTCTTTTGAGCAATTCCATTTAAACCAGGCAGCCCAACAGAGCCCCAGGAAAGTTTGTGGGGAGAGTTTTCCCCACAGAATCAGCTCCTTTACAAGCCAGAGCTACTCACCTGAAACTATCACAGATGTAGGTGACCTCATAAGTGGAAACTCTATGTGTGCATGATAAAAAATACATGTTACCTACAACATCTAACAGATCCCATCATCACATAAAGAAAAAATCTCATAATACCTATTGAGACTTTTTCTTTATGTGATGCAGCAAAAATTACACAAACCTACATTACTATCCCTTAGCCTCCTTTTCATCTCTGTAATATGGGATTTGTTAGATGTTGTAGGTAACATGCTTCATTCTGGAAATGTACAAGAAATTCTAAGGTGAAATTTGGAAAGGAGAGAAAACTCATCAGAAAATAAACTGTGTTAAACATATTTCCAGGGCTATTTTTGGGCAGGAACGCACAGGAACGGAGTTCTGGCTGGCTCCCGAGTTGGCCACGCCCAGCAGGAACTCATTAGCATAATAGGCCACACCCAACAGCAGAAACCCATTAGGATTGGCTACATTAGGGGTGTATGGCCTAACATGCAAGGAGTTCCTGCTACAAAAAAGGCCCTGGGTTTTGACAACAAACAAGGTAAACAGAATAAGAATCAAAAGATAGGTGTGGTTGGATGACCACACTTCTGGTAACATGGGGGTGCGGCCTAATATGCTAATGAGTGGTGCCGTCAGGGTGTGGCCTAATATGCTAATGAGTTCCTGCTTTTGGGTGTGGCCTATTATGCTAATGAGTTCCTGCTGGGCTTTTTCTACAAAAAATGTCCTGTTTCTCAGTACTGCCAAAAATGTGAAACTTACTTTTAGAAAGCTATTTTCTCAGTTTCTGAGAAATGAATACGGAATGCACAAGGTAAAAAACTAGTTAACCTATCAGGAAAAAAAGCCCTTTCAAGTGCCCAGACTGGACAGACATCCTTCTTAGCTCAAAGTTTCCCTGGATACAGATGTCAGGTAGAATTGTAAAAAGAATGCTGTACTGGTGAAGTTACGATCTGCAAATGAAACAGTCCTGAGAACACTAGCAAGCAATGAAGAATTCCTTGTGACATTATCTGATTTTTTTAAAGGTTCTACGATTTCAAGTTAATTAATGTCAGCCTGGTTAATTTAAAAAAGAGAGTTGGCTTGCCAGCTTTTGTAAGACGACATCTTATCTATGTTACTAATATGTTCAGTTATTAAAACCAAAGTCCACATTAAAAAAAGAACACTAATATGCTTTACAACACTTGTGCTGCTTTTGCCTTTGAGCTGCACTCAGTTTGGAAAATGAAAATAGGCATTATTCATTTTTGTTCTGTCTCACAAGCCTTAGTTGCACAACTAATTCCCCAGGAGATCTTGTCCCATTCTTACACCATCTACAGAGGGAAATAAAGTCATTTGATTTCAATGAGAGCTCCTTTGGGGCTGTTTAGAGGTGAGGATTGAAGGATCAGCCCTTCTTATCTATTGCTGGAACCAGTAGTCTCTAGGTACTGCTTATGTTTGTGCATTGGATGAACAAAGAATTAAAACATTATTAAGCTTTGTGTAATCTTATTGGTAGCTGTTTAAATACTGGATCCAAACTAATTTGACATCAACTTCAAATGTCTTTTTTGTTCTTTAAAAGATGTGATCTAAAACACATTTATTCTTTGATCCAAGAAGGGGAAACCCTGCCAAAGGCACAGGATTTTCATGGAAGGGATTTCATCCACAGAGTGCAATTTATTTGCTTCCCCCTTCATAAAATGCCCCTTGAAATGTTGTTCCTGGAGGACAAGGGGCTCCCATGGATAATATGCAAGGTCTACTACAGGAAGGGATAATGGGTGGAACGTACAAAAATCCTCTGTAGGATTCAACCCTATTTATCTGGATGTAGAACCAATGCAGTGTAGACATCAGAATGTCAAACTAGGATCGAGGAAATCCAGAGGGCATTGTAAAATGTAATGTGTTAGATCTTCTACTGAAATCCTGCACAGACAGATACGTTGATCATACGGGGTTTTGAGGTAGTCCTTTTAACAGCTCAGATGGCATGGTCTGAAAACGAAGAGCAGTGAGTGCCCTTCTTATGCTATATATTGAAATAAGAGCCAGATAGGAGGCTCTAGAGTGGTCTGTTTTAAATGCTGCATATTGTGGTGCAAATTTCTGTCGACTGATTAGGGATCTGTCAATTAGAGTATCTTCATTGTAGACCCAGTCCTGCAAATGTGAATTGTTACCTGAAGGGGATAATAAGTCGTCCGGAATTGTGTATTTAGCAATGATGTTGGATACTGTGCTAAGATGGGCTGGGTCGTTAGTTTGCAGAATATGGAAGCTAGAATTACTAAAAGTGCTAGTATTGGCTAGTTGATGTTTCTTCCAAAGTTTCAAGATTATAACATGTGCACGAGCCCTTATTGAGGGTAAGCCAAGCTCAGCTCGCATCATGGCTGTTGGTGTCCCCTGTGGGAGCGCCAGAATGCGCCTCGTAAAATTATTTTGGATCATTTCCAGCTTGGTAAGGGTTTGATCTTGCCATCCCCATACTTCAACACCATAGAGTATTTGGGGGATGGCCTTGCTAATGTAAAGCTTAATGGCAGGATCTATGATATGGCCACCCTTATTGTGGAAAAATCCCGTTAATGCACCTATGGTCTTGAGAGCTGCTGTTTTTGTTAAAGCTATGTGGGCATCCCAGTTCAAGGATTCATGGAAAGTTATGCCCAAATATTTGTAGGTTTTGCATTGTTCAACTGGGCTGCCATGTATGGACCATGAAAAATGTTTTTGACTTTTACGGAAGACCATCACTTTTGTTTTGGTGTAATTTATTTTCAAATTTTCTTCTGAGCAATAGTCCCCCAGGCCATTCAGCAACTTCCTCAGACCCACTCTGGTTAAGGAAATCAAGACCATGTCATCTGCATATAGTAGTAGAGAGATCTTCTGATTATTAAGTGAGGGTGCAACAAATTTCTGGTCGGACAGTCTTTCTACAATGTCATTGATAAATAAGTTGAAAAGTAAGGGAGCTAGCACACATCCCTGCTTTACCCCTCTTACTGTAGGGATTTCTCTGGTCAGGGAACCAGAGGTGCCCACTCTGATCTTTGCAAACTTTATGAGCCCTACTCATTTTCCAAATTTTACCAGCCCCAGCATATTTTATATCCTCCCATCTCTGACTAACACCTTCACCAGGCAGTGAGCAACTCCACAAGGCTACAACTGGGAGCTCATACGCAACTTCATAGTAGCTACATAGTACCCGTAATGAGGCAAACAAAGAGGTCTCGAGATCCAGAGGACCCAACAACACCTCCCGTCTGCAAACAAAGCAAAGAACGAAGCTGCTTACACCATTCCTGTTACTAATCGCTATGCTCCTCTGGCTGATACTTTCAACGCCAAGGAAATTCCTGCAGAAGCCAAAAACGAGCAGCAGGCAAACAAACCAGCAGAGGCCATAGTAGCAGAGGGAGTTGCCAGCAATGCAACAGATTTCTGCCATCTGACAGCTAAAACAGTGGGTTACATCTTTGGACTGCTAAAACAAATTTTTGCAAAACTGGAGTATTTCGATTATGCTACAAAGACTGTGCTGGAAGCAACAGGGCTGGCCAATGGAAATGCCTCTAGGCAAGATCACAGAAGCCCAGACGGGGACCTGAAACAACCTAAAGAAAATAAGGAGCAGTACAAACTGGTTCTACAACTGCAAAAGGTATGCCTAACAATCTGCAGATATAAAGGACAGCTGCCCATCTGGAAGCTGAAGGAGCAAGTCACCTCTCATCTAAGATCTCTATTTCCGGAAATTCAACTCCCAATAGATCTAACTTCAACTGAAATACTAAACTGGACAAACCAAGCACAGAGAGTGCTGCAGACTCTCAAAACCTCCAAAATACCCACAATACTTCTCCAAAAGAGATCCTTCCTGGGCAGCAAAGGGATCTTCCCAGCAAGAGTCTTCAGAAACACCTATGTGTCCTCTCAGTTTCCAACACTGCAGAAATTTAGAACTTCAACAGATACCACCGTAGAGGACTTACCACTGAGAACCAGGTCAACTACATCTCTTGATGAAAAAGTAACAACTATTTCATACAAGAACATCCAAGATGCATACAAGAACATCCAAGATGCCAAAGAAGGTGAAGAGGAAGATTGTTACCTAAACAACTCATTGGAAGAAGAACTAATTAATTCCTTCCCTGGCCTACCAGTGGCCAACCAACTAGCTATTATAGCAAGAATGGACTGGATGTGCATTCAACTCCGAAGATTAAAGGAATCCTTATCAGCTCTTAGCCATCAAAAGGCACCAGACAATGACTTCCCAGTCCCTCCCTCAACGATACTGCCAGCGCCACCTAGCAAGCATGTAATAAAGTGTGCTATCCACAATGAGCCAGCTCCCACCACCTAGATTTTGGAGAGTAATCTGGAAAGTCATCCCAGCACCTCCCCTGTCCCCCACATGCAGGACTATCGGGTGGAAAAGAGGAACAGCTGCATTTTTCACGACGCAGGAGGGGAGCTGGAAAGAATCCTTAAGGACTGACAATTAAAAACTCTGTCCTGGAATGTGGGAGGGTGGCATAACAAACTCCATGACCCTGATTTTTTTAAACTTCTAAGACAATCCGATATAGTGTTTATGCAAGAAACTTGGGTTCAAGACACTTCTCTAATAAGCCTCCAAGGCTTCAGAACATATGCAAGTGCTGCAGTTAAGTCCCACCACAAAGGCTGAGGAAGTGGTGGTCTTGCAGCACTTTTTAACGTAGACTTAAAAGCAGCAATCTGCCCCCACTACATACAACCATTATTGGTCAAGGGTCAGCAAGTAGGCAACCTCTTGTGTGTCAATGTATATTTGCCCCCCAAATGCAATAAAACGCAGGACAAGGAGAAATTATGGGACCAGCTTGTTACTACCCTAGATCACTTATTGGCTCAATACTCTAATTTTAAAATAATCTTATGTGGAGATTTCAACGCAAGGATTGGCTCAGGCCATTTAGCACCATGGAAAACTATTTGCATTCTTCAGCTTTTTTCAGATTACACAATTGGGGGGGGGGAAACCAAAAGCTTTTCTTCATTCTATACTAATTTGTTCCTAAAAATCAAATACTTATTAGCAGATTACACAAACATTTCCATTTAATCGGCTGAACAATTTGGCCCCACTTATGATGGCTGTCTAATCTGTCTATCCATATTTTTGCTTTTAAATGACAATTTAACTTCAGCCCATTGTGGCCAGTGTTGAAATATGGATACAAAATATAAACAAGATTGTGTTCATAGTACCAGTTGGTGGATGCCATTTTTTTTCTAGTAAAGTAAAGTTGAAAATGTTTGGAAAACATTTCGCAAAAGTCCTTATAAGTATTAAAAGAAATTACTATAACTTCAAAATGTGTATGGTTTCAATGAATTTCTGGTGGGACACTGCTGCTGGAAAGATGTGCAAAGAAAAATAATAACAAAAACTGAATGGGCTTGTTCAAAGTACAGAATCAAATCCATTTGGTTTCTTGTTTGAATTTTGTGTGAGCCAATACAGCTGTTTGCAGCTTTTTTCTTTTTCCAAGCCAAATTCCAAAATTAGTATCCTACTGTAGTTCAGCTAATACCACTGGGAGTGCAAGAGATTCTGATGTTCAGTGCCTTCACACTTAAATCCCTGAACCCTGGTCCTCTGCATCCTTCCCTTTCCTCAAAATTCACCTGTGGGTGGGAATAGTGGCAACTAAGTCATTATTAGGGTAGAAAGAGAATGGAGTGACTGTAACAGTATACAGACAAGATGGTGGTGGTAAACTGATTACATGAGAAGACCAGATTCACTACAGTTGGATGCTGATAATCATCACCTGGGGATGGCTGAATTTGAAGTTTGTCATTAGGAAATATATGTTTCTAAATGTTGGCCCCTCACTAATTACAATGTGCTAAGATTAGTCCAGGCATAAACTAAGTCAACACCACTGAGTGATAAAAGTTCCTATCCTAACAGCGAATAATCCATCCTGTCCTTTAGCTAGCAACTGACCATGTTTATTATTTACCACCTGCTTTCATCAGTGAAAAACAGAACAATTATTATAGGCAATAATTTCATTTCCCCTTCTTTCTGGAAAAATCCTCCTTGAAGTTAAAGAAGTCTAAGTCAGTGCTCTGTAAGGATTGAATTGCATTATTTGCTGACAGTACCCTTAGAAAGAAAGAAAGAATATATTTTTTCCTCTTGTGGTCTGTAATGGCTTTGCCCAATGAATGACCCTACACAGCAGCTGAAACCTTATTAAGGCATATTTTAATGAATGTCCCAGAGATGCGAGTGGCCTGCTAACAAATGAAAGTGTCAGACACAGTATGACCCTCAAATAACACTAAACTCTGCCAGGTTCCATTGAAACACTTACCTCTGTACTATCCCATGACAGTTGCAAGTAGTGATACAATTATCATGTGCAGTGCTGCAGAATGAATTCTTTCATCAGGGAAGGAGGGGGGGAAATACTGAGTAAAAATGAGATGTTGTCACAGAACCTTATGATGAACCCACTTCATTAACTCTGAGAACCATTCTGGGGAAGAGAAGCAGTGAAACCCTGATTGATACTCACTCAGGCATATCATTTTGTAAAGAGAAAGAAGTAACGTCGAAATCAGGATGAACATCCCTCTGTTTCCCTTTGTTTTAAATGGATGGTTTTATTGCGTAAGCCATAAGCTTCTCATACAAGAAGTGGAAGCCTCCACTTTGTTCCAGGACTGCCACAAAAGACTTTTTCATCTTTACTTCTAAACTGCTCCCCTGGCATTTTTACATGGTGAGTGGGGGCAGTTATTACTTCTCATCCAATGTTGAATGCAATGAGAAATATCAATGAAAAAGTCATAATCATAACCATAATGATAGCAGGCCCAAACCAAAGTAACAATGATAAGCAATAATAATAAAAACAAAATTGCATTTCTCTTCTTTAGGATTTGTACCTCTCTGAATCACTTTAATGCCCTCAGGGTGATGGTATCATACATTTAGGCTGCCACAGTAATTGCAACTTAAATTAGTGCCTCATCTATAGATTTACCCATAAGATTCGCCTACAATGCAATCTCTCTGAGGACTTTTCAAGGTAGCAGTTAATACAGGAACCTGCTCCACAGCTCACAACTGAGTATGGAAAAACAGTGCTCTGCCTTTAGCAGACCCTAATGTAGATTTTAACATGGACTACTATTCTCACCTTGTAGTGTGATCCATAAAAGTAGTAGTCGAATCACCTGCTTAACTTCTGCTGGCAAATATACCTGGCTAAAGGGACTCCAATGATAATCTCAGTTGACAGCTCCCTCAACCTCTTTCATAAGGAAGAATGTGGCCCCTCAGATCCCTCGGACCACATCATTTCAGTCTTTAAAAGTCACAGCCCCTTCCCTCTTTAAAAATAACTTCCTTCAATTACTCCAGTTCCAGTATGAGGCACAAATTCAGTGAGATTTGCCTCCCCTTCCCAATTTAAACATACTACGATAGCAAAGCTGGAGGCAGTGTTTGACCACAGTGCATGAGATAAACTTGGATAGTAAAAGGGCAGCATTTGAAGAAAAAATTGTCCCCTTAGGAAATTTAGACATTCCTAAAATATGTGATGCTTATATGATGGAGGACATTTAACATGAGCCACTAAAGGGTTATAAATTGGTGATGACTACAGTAAGTCAGAATATTCATGAATGACCTGGAAATTAGACTCTTTGTACAGCTATCATTCTCAGCTATCATTCTCTTGGGCTATGCATTTTCTTGTTATAGTGATAATTACTGAATTTCTGTACTCATTAGTAGATATCTTATAAATGCCAACTGCATCACACTATTATTTAAAAAAAGTGCTTTCTTTTCTGAATTTAGTACATTATTATTTTGGCTTGCTAAACCTGATTTTAAAAAATGGACAAAATCACTTGTTGAAAATGTAAGTATTTTTATTAAGAAACAGTTTGATGTAATACAGTGAACTAGTTTCAGGAGCGGTATTTGCAGTGTGTGTTTGTGTAAAGTGTATTTACAAGCATATGTATGCATTTAGATAGTCATGAGAGATGTGTTGTCAGAAATTTACCAATCTCAGTCCAACTTAAACAAGTACCTATACAGAAATAAAGGAGATTTTCCTTTTTTAAATTATAATATTGTATTGGTTTTTTAAGCTATATCCTACATTCTAAAGGTAAGGGTACAGGGGAAACCTATCACTAATTTATGACAAGAATATTTGTAAGCTGACACATGCCTACATCATTCCTGCAATAATATTGGTATTATGATAAACATAGAATTATAAAAGCAGAGAGAACAAACTTCTATCGATTAAAGCTTATTTACGCTTAAATCAAGAAATATTGTAATCCGGGGGGGGGGGACATTTATCTCTTGGGCTTCTTCTTCACTTTTGAAGTTTTGGGCACTGCTTCTCCTTTCTCAGACTCTGACGTTGAACAGCTGGAATCACTTGAAGAATTATCCGCTTCTTTCTCACTGGGTTCCTCTCCTTCTTCCAGATTAGGGTCCTTGTCTATATCTATGCCCAATTGTTTTTTTTAAAAAGTTTTTGACCTTTTAGATAGAGTCAATTTTAACTTTCTTGTCATTGTATTTGAACATGATTCCTTCTGAGAAGCTCCATCTGTAGGTTATTGCTTTGTCTTGCAGGAAAAGAATTAAGTCTTTATACTGTCGTCTTAGTTTCCAGATCTCAAATGGAATGTCTTTCAGAATTTTAATTTCTTCTTCTTTAATTTTAAGTGTTTTTTCCTGCAGTACCTTTTAAAACATTGTATCTCATTGTTCTCTTTGAGAATTTAACGTAAATTTTGCTAGGCAGTTTATTTTTTCTTATAAAATCAGGGTAGGCACGGTATGCCAAGTCCATGTCACTTTGTAGATCTTCCTGTTTAAGGTCTGAAATTGAAGCTATCGCTCCACTTATCATTGTTTTTATGTCTTCCCCCTTCTGTTCAGGAACTCCTTGGAAGCATAGAACATGCATAGATTTATCAAGCTGAAGTTGAAGTAGTTGATTTTTAATCCATATTTCTTTCCTTCTTAACTTCTTTTAATTGTTGCTTAATATCAATAGTCCTTGTTTCAACTGTCTAGATTCTTTTATCTGTCTTATTGGCTCTTTTTTCCATTTGGGTAAGTTGCTTTTGAACGGAATCCAGCTTTGTATTAATTGTAGGCAGAATAACACCAATACTGCAATATTGTGCAAACAAGTTACGTTGATTATTGAAGTATATAAATCATTAATAAATACAAAAAGTACAAAATTACAATAATAACTGTTTTGATATAATTAACAGATGATGCGACGAAATTCTCCGGAGGTGATGTTCCGTTTCATTAGAACTTCTTCCGACATCAAACTACCTGATGAAAATACATTCCTACAATTATTCCCAGACAATACACCAAGCCACTATCTCTACAAATTCATTACTTTTTATACATACATAAATGTGTGTCTTCATTGGATCAATTACATTCCATACGGATTCAACGATTCTCTATAATAAAATTTCATAACCAAATCACTTTGGTCATGTTACATTATTTTATACAGTATTAACAATGTTTAAATACCTGACGTTCTTACCACAGAAGAGTGTAACATCCATTCCTGGTATTCATCAGACCATACTGCAAATTGCAGGCTAGTCAGCCTTAACTGGTGCTCTCTATCACATTCCTTTTTAAACCTATTTCTTAAAGGTCCTCAAGCTCATTCTTACTGATTTCATCTGCATTAGATAACTACATAAACTATAATTAAAGGGAACCTACATACAATAAAGGTTAACCTCATGGTCAGTTCTACAATAGAATATACACTTCGTATGGAGAAGCTACAATCCGAGAATCTTCCATTGGATAGTATATATTAAGACACGAGACTCACCCAGTTCCTAAAATCCTACCTAAGTTTTATAAGAAGCTAGCCAAGTCCAATGATATATTCAAACCAGCTAGTTGGCAGGTGTTGAGCCTGAAAATCCAGTACGCCTCTCTCTGTAACAAAGACTTATGTATACCAATAAACTGATAGGGTATGGGACAGACCACCTCAAGAGTTACACATTTAAAATCCTTTGGGCTATGATTCCATTCTAAAAAATGTGAAACAAGGGGAGCATCCAGGCACCTATGTTTAAGGCGGGACTTGTGTTCCAGTACACGTGTTTTCAATGCTTGTGTGGATATACCAACGTACTTAAGTCCACAACCACATTCAAGGAGGTAGACCACCCCCTTCATTGAGCAAGTTGAAAAGTGGGCAATATCCTTCCTGAAGCCCACCTCTGGGAAAGACAAAACTTTAGTTTCCCACATGTGCATGCACGCTACGCATTTCATACATTTAAAGTGCCCCCTCGGGAATGAACTTTCTCCTATGTCCCTGGGTAAATCCGCCCTAATGATTCTGTCTCGTATATTAGCTCTTCTCTGGAAGCCCACAAAAGGAGGATTCCTGCATCTCGGGATGTCACTTAAAATGTGCCAGTTTTTCACTATAATTTTCTTAACAGAATAAGCTCTTGAAGTATAGTCAAGCGCCCAATGAATTCTATCATCAGCTGCCTTGGGTTCTTTTACACTAAGTAGTTCTTTCCGATCCCTCCATCTTGCCCTAAACCTGGCTCCCTCTATCACCTGCATTGGGTAACCTCGTGCTCTAAGTAATGCGGTGAGTCTATCTGACTCCTTCTCGAAATCCTTGTTGAAAGTAGAGTTCCTTCTAGCTCTAAGGAACTGTCCATACGGTAGATTATTTTTCAGATGTTGGACATGATGTGACTTATAATGGAGGTAAGAATTCATATCAGTATCCTTGTTATAGGGACAGACTGCCAATTGCCCATTGTGAACAAAGACCGTGATATCTAAGAAATTAGTACGAGCAACATCTGACTTACATACAAGCTTAATGGAATCATGAACAGTGTTAAACCAACCAACAAATTGTCCAACCACATTACAATCATTAATAAGCATGAACAGATCATCAATGTATCTCTTATAGAAAAATATGTGTGCAAAAAAGGGGTTGTTGTCAACATTTAGGATCCACTTATCCTCAAACTCTCCCATGAATAGATTAGCTACACTGGGTGCAAAAGCGCTCCCCATAGCCACCCCCTTAATCTGCCAGTAAAATATATCCTGAAATCTGAAAAAACTTTTCTCAAAGATTATGTCAATCAGGTCTAACAAAAAGTGTGTAGGAGGGACTTCCGGTTTATGGCGGTGCACTAGCAGACTCACCACCCGGACCTCCTGGGGGTGAAGCTGCGCTCCAGCCGAAGAAAGGGGTGCACAAAACCGGAAACTACCAGTGAGACGGCAAAGGCTGTAGCTGACTACATGCACCCTCTACTGGAACAGCTGAATAACTTCAAAGAACAGATGTCCGTGGTTACACAAGGCATTACTGCACAACAAACACAAATAAACGATTTAATACAATAATGAAGCAAGATGCTGAGAAGGTAAAGGAAGTGGCTGCAACTACACAGAAAGTGAAGAAGAAAGTGCAAAAGCTGGAAAAGAAACAAACTTCCTTGGAAGACCAAATGCTGCAAGTTCAAATGGATAAGGCTAACATGGTCCTGAGCTTCCAGGGCATGCCAGAGAACAGAGGGGAGAATCTTAAAGAACTGATGAGTGAACTACTAGCCCCAGTATCAGAAATTAAGGCAGAATCGCTGCTCAACGATATGGATGTGGTTTACAGATCATATTCAGGATATATAAAGAAAAAAAATCTGCCTGGGGCAATTGTAGTAAGATTCTCGAAGAGGCATGTCAGGGATGCTATCCTGAAAGTGGTTGCTGGAACATCCCTGAAAGCAGGGGAAAACACCATCAGAACGCTAAAGGATATTCCATTTGAAGTAAGACAACGCAGAAAGAAATACAAAGAACTTGTGCTTTTTCTTCAAACTCAATTGGATATAAATGGCTATTTCCAGAAGGCGTAACTTTTAAGATCAAAGATAAAAAAGAAAAGATTGACTCTGTTCTGAAACCTCAAGAATTTCTAAGGGTTCAGCTGGGAAGGTCAGAGGACAGGAAAAAAGAAGAGGACAGTAGGTCCAGTGGCGAGCTGGAAACTGATTCTTCCAGAGAGGACTCTCTGTCTGAGCAAGGGGTGGCAGTCCCAAGTCCCTATAAGTTGTGGAAGAGTAGGGAAAAGAAGAAGTAAAGGCTGAAGGACTCTGAATTGTGCCTTTGAGAATTTTGGTTTTGGGATGATTGGGGGTACTGTTACTAGACAGTTAAATTTAAACTTTAAGGGAAAGGGGCTATAAATGTTTGACTCAGTTTATAAAGGGATCAATGATGAGAAGAGTCAATGTATCTAAGCTAGTTGGAGGATCTCCTCTCTTGGGTTTTTAGTTAGTAGTGGGTTCTTTACTTTCTCCTGTATATGTAGTTTCCCCCCTCCATTTTTTCTGATGTAGTTTTTTGTAGTGGAAAAAATCAATAAAAAATCCCCTCTGGGGGCTTTAAAAAAAGTGTGTAGGGGGGAGGAGGGTTACCCTCTTTTCTAAGCTCCAAAGTAGGCACAACCTCGCCTCCTCATGACGGATGTTGGTATATAGGGAACTGACATCTAACGTAACCAAAGCAGCTCCCTTAGGAACAGGTAAGCATTCTACTTTGGTAATAAAATCCCGAGTGTCTTTAAGGTATGTAGGTAGAGCACACACAAATGGTTGTAAAAAAGAATCCAGGTATTTGGATAGAGGTTCAAAAATCGAATCTGTCCCTGAAACTATGGGGTGACCTGGTGGTGGAAACCCTTGTTTATGAATTTTAGGTAAAGTGTAGAAAACAGGTACCCTAGAGTATGCTTTCTGTAAATAGTAAATAGTTCTGTAAATAGCTTTGTATTAATTGTAGACATTTGGTCCAACAGAGGGTACAGTGCTGCAGCAAGCATATTGGAAAAGTCTGCAGCCACTTCCTGTGGGTGACTGGGAGTCGTTTGTGTAGTAGTTCCTGGTAGAAGTTTCTTTTCCACCACCATTCTCCTCGCCCTCCCAGCCATTTGTTTACAGTGAAGAAAAGTTTTAGTTTTAAATTAAAGTTTCTCTGAATTCCACGTTCTTGGGCTTAAAATATAGCTTTCAAGCTTAAATGAAGTCTCGAGTGGTAAGTTTAGTTCCTTCTTCCCTTTTTGTACTGCTTAAAGACCGCTCCATTTTGGAGGGGGGTGTGGATCTCTAACCCTTCCCCACACGCCGCTCTTTCTCCGGTCAATCTAGCAAGCCGAGACT
The DNA here is from genome assembly GCF_001447785.1 of Gekko japonicus. Lineage (NCBI taxonomy): Eukaryota > Metazoa > Chordata > Lepidosauria > Squamata > Gekkonidae > Gekko > Gekko japonicus. The sequence goes on along the minus strand of NW_015163613.1, from coordinate 756,066 downwards.
TCTTCGCTTATACAGAAGTTTGATTAATTCACTGTTTAGATGCATTTGATTATTGCCGGGTTTGTTTTCGCTTATTTCCTTGTCTGCTCGTCCAGAGGTCAGTTCTCGTCACCATACTTAAAGGAGATTTTCCCAATCCAAACCAAGTTACCTGTGACATTTGGGGCCAGGCAGAAGTATTGTGATCTGATATTTCTTCTGTTGTCTCATTATCTGGGTTCATTTTGCTGAGCTGCAGGAGGGGCAACAAGAAGAGATCAGAAGACAAGTGCCCAATAGCAACATCTTCTAAGCAAAACAGTTAGTTCATTTCTTCCCCCAAGAGAATTGATCTTACTGGTGTTTCTGTATATGTCGCCACTCTGTTCTACTAGTCCTGCAGACTAGGGCTGCCAAGCCCCCGGTGGGGGTGGGGAGGCACATCCCCAGATCCTGTTGCCCACCACCACTCCAAGCAGCAGAGGGAGATTTTTTTAAAAAATTATGCAGTGCCAGAAGTTCTTATTGGAAGAGACAAAAGGTAGTTCTAGGAATCGCTGGAAAGTTTGTGGTTTTACCATCGAGTTTCTGGCAATTCCTAGAGCCACCCTTCATGAATCCTGGGGTGGTTCTAGGAATCACTGGAAACTCCTTGGTTTTACCATGGAGTTTCTGGTGATTCCTATAGCTACCTGTGCCATTTCCATTTTCACATGAAGTCACATGAAATTGCAGCTCGCATTATGGACCCCCTTATCCCTGCCCACAACCCAACTGTAAACGGACCAGACGAAAGTGGAAGGCAGATGCTGAAAGCTTCATCAGCAATCCAATAATAAATACACATAAAGCTAGCAAGATCTGAGAGATCAGTAACAGGATCAAGTCATCTTTCTATGTAAGAGAAAGCTACTGATTGAGAATCTGAAATCTTTCAACATCTGCAATTTTTTGTAAAAGTATTTAGCCACTGCCCATTTTACCTAATATTGATTTACCCCCTCCCAGCTTGTATAAGATCCCAGTAAGTAGAAGAGACAGCAAACTCTTCCCTTTCACCTATTAAAAAAGCATAAGGTGATGGGGGAGGGAATTATTTTTAGAACAAATTTGTCAGGGGAACTAAACCCTTCAGATAGTTAACATAGTATAGGCCATTTCTGCTCTAGAAGAGCCATACACTTTTCTGGTTTAGGCTGCCTTTTGCATTTCAGAAGGGATTAAATTTGAAAATTGCCTTTCTTCCTTAACGACGGTGGATGCAGGAGCTAAATAAAATGCTAACTTAACAGTACCAGGTGAGACTTTATTCTGTCTGCATTTGATGGTTTTCAGAATTTAATTTCATGATCCATTGTGTACCCCAACCAAAGGTTTGATGTGGACTGGGCTGTAAAAAGCAATACAAACTAATAGGTAAATAAATCAATTAATTTTAAAAAATTTGGATAGAGGGAAAGAAAGACAGAATGTTGAGAGAAGAAAGTGATTTTTTGCTTTCTAGGCCAGAATGATGTCCCTTATAGTTATTACTTTTTTAAAAATCAGCCTTTGCTATACCGATATGAAATCAGTTATGTTGCTAAGTTATGTGCTCAGACTAGGCTCATGAAATATGCATGCTTTGTATGGGCCACATTTCATTCAGTGTTTGTGAGATGCATGATTTCACTTTCATGGGTAACAAAATGCCAATATTTTTGAGAGATATAGTGATCTGGTCTCAATAGTGGCCTTAATGGGAACTCTATTGCCAAGTAAATATTACCTACCTTAAATGATCTCTCTCAGTCTCATACGTTCAGGGTAGAAGGAGTAAATAATTACAAGTGTCTAACTATATCACAAAGGAACTGCATCTGGGAGGTGAGAGATTATGGAATTATGTCTGAAGTGTTTAAAGGTCATCAGACCAAGAAATGCTGCTGTTGTGATCACAGAAGGGAGGACATATAGCAGAGCACTTCCAAAAGAAAATCTTTATCTTGGTATAATGACCATGATGGTCGCATCATGGTCCTTGAATACAGATTTAGGAGACAATGTACTTTCAAAGTATTTCCTAAAAGCATCTCTGGGTGTGCTACAAGTACAGAAGGAATGAAGCATATAGGATCATACCCAAACATTTAGTCCTCAGTCGCTCCAACCTACCAGTTCCACTGCTGGAAGAGCTTTGAAGTAATTGATTAAATATTGGCTTTTTGACATCAGTCTCCCCCCCCCCCCCCCGTTCCGGCCCCTTACTGCTTTGGTTTATCCCCTGGTTTCAGCACTAATTTTAATGCCTTTAGGTTTCACTTTGTTTTTGTCCCCTTCCTCTTTTTTTCTCAGCTCTTTTGAGACCACTTTTACGCCAATATTTCTCTGGAAGCTGATGTTGAGTCAGTGTTTTCCTAATGTGAAATGTTTCTATCAGTTTTATTTGTACCACCCACCTCCAGCCCACTTTCCAATTATTGGACTGCCATCATCATTAAATCACTCCCTCTCCCTCTCAAGACAATGATTCCAATTTTTTAAAACTCCCTGAAATATCTATATAACATCATAGTACTATAATGATAGTTTAAGCAGGTTCTCTGAATTCCCAGCTTTCACTTTTAAAAAGCAAGTCTTTAGCCCTTTCCCTCACAGAGATAAAAGGGAAAAGCTATATCTCTGTGAGGGAAGGTGCTAGAGACTCAAATTTTTGAATGAAAGTTGGGAATTCAGAGAACCTGCTTAAGTTATCATTATAGCACTACAGTATTTCATTGCTATTTTAGGGAGTTTTTAAAAAGGGGGTGTGTGCTGTGACACTACTGATAATGCCACCAATGACAATGGCACCTTCCCTTGAAAATCTTCATTATTTAAACCATGTGCAGAAGGAAATAAACTGACCTCACAACTGTAAAAATGCACAGAGATGGCAGACATGCAGAAGAACCCTACCTAAACCAATTCCAATGCTTCTGGACTGACTCCCAAGAAAATCAAGAGGAACTCAAGTGTGCAGAAAAGGTCTTTGTCTCAATAGACTCTGAGATGATGGGAGGTTTGCCCCAACTAATAAGATCACACTCCTGGACCATATCTGAACCACCCAAACTATACTTAGTCATAGCATCAGTTTTGTCATACTAAGACCCAGCTAAAAACATTTTTAAAAACCCAGGAAGGGGAAATCCACTGGGAAAGTTATTTTGTCAGAGAGGGTTTTTTGTTGCATAATCACCATTAGAATACATGGCCCATCAAAGGACAGAAGTAATCTTCTTGCCTTAAAGGAGCTATTTATGGTTTCAACTAACCTCAGGGAGATAGATGAACCTCTGACATTTAGGTAAGCCTTTAAAAACTGTACTATACAAAACTTGGAGTTCCAAAAGGGATTCAGTAAAACATTAAGACAAATCTGATGAGGTTGTAGCACAAATAGACTAGTATCCGACACACCAGAAACCTCTCAGAATTGCTGTTCAATAGATGAGCCAACAGGAGGCTGAGATCGTATTAATGTCCTCACTGGTAAAAAAAAATATGTTGTTAGATTTCGTTATTAGACTAGTGAGATATGTAGCCCAGAAGTGCTGCCTTACTCATGGGTAGCCCTAAATAATGGGGCACCCCACTTCTAACCTGAACCAGAGACCCACAGACTCAGGTCAAGGAAAGCACTCCTGGCCTAAAACACAGAGCTAGCCAAAGAGCTGGGAAAAGGCTCTCCATTTTCAGGTGGCATAAGGCAGCCCTCAGAGCAAACCTCCAGCCTTTCTCCTCCACCCAGAAAGGTATGCATATGAGACAATGAAGTCCACCAGGTAAAGTATCTACATTTCTCAAGGCTATTCAGAGGCCACCTGGTGAATAGCCCTTCTGTGTCCAGAGCTTCACCCAGTCCTTTTGTGTGCACCTGTGTCTACATGAAAATCCTTTATCTCCACAACTGTCCTTCCTGTTCCATCCCTCAGGATACCAAGATAAACCAATTATACATTCAAATGTTTAGTGATCCTTCCTGTCACTAATCAGAAACTCATCTCCCACCTTTTGTATAAACCTGGGAACCTATTCAACCTGCCCTGGCAGGACCATTAGTGGTCATCAAGCCCATTCAGCTAGCTCCAGTACAGTCACCCAGCACCTGGCTAATCCCAACATAGCTCTTGTAAACCCAGACTCTGCCCCTCTGAAGCCTCCTATTGGTTCACATTTTTTCCAATGTCCAATGCCCCAGAAGCCAACTGGCAGTTCACCCCCAAACTATGGGCCATAATCACTTCTCTTCAAGGACCTCTGCACATCTGGCCAGGTAGTATCACCCATAACTGACCCCTCTATTTGCTATCATTACCTCTGCTTTCTTAGTTCTGAATTGCTTGCTCTTTCTTGAATGCTTGAATGCTTAGCGTGCTTGTGATTAGGGAAATTTTTCAATAAATACTATTTAATTTACTCTTCAAATCTGGAGTCTTCCTACTGTACAGGACCTTGGTATAAACTGGTGTGTGGTCCCTGGTACCCCACTGGCCTCTCCTGCTAATTTTCCCAACAACGAGACAGGCCATTAGCGGTAACAGATCTTAAAGAGGACAGAATTCAATTCCCACTGTCCTAACTGTCAAACAAGAGAGTTCTGTGACCACATCAGCCCCCTCCTTCCCCATGCTAACAACACCTCAGACTATCCCATCTGATCCCCTCCTTAGGCCTAGTGAAATGATATTGGGAGCAGTAGCAGCCGAGGGTGTCTCTACTTCGTTTAGTGGTCTGGATGGTCTACTCTGTAGGTTGCTTATGCACCACCATCCCTTGTTCTCCCAGCAAAATGCAGGTAATAATCAAGGAACCTGGATAAACCAGAGTGAACTGGGACCTCATAGATGAGTCAGTTTGCTGTCACTCAAGGAGTTAACTATCAATGAAGAAGACAGTTTTAACTGCCGTCAAGGGGTCCAAGTCTGAATCCTGTGGATCCCCAGGGCAGTTGCACACAAGTAACCACACCACTGTTTACTTTTCAATAAAAGGATTTATATAATTTATTTTAAAATTCAGGGTCTGTTCATATGGCTCTTTAGATCTGTGCCAGGCACTCGTGCCTGGCGGATTTAAAGGTAATATCCAGACACAAACATCTGGGAAACATCCCTGTTCCATGGGCATCCCGTTTTGCTGCACTTTGGAGCTGTACTTAAAAGATACCACCTTAAATCTGGAGTTTTCAGGTCCCGACGGGACAGCCGCAGACTTTCACCTGTCTGATCATTCCACCAGAGCGTAATCCTCCTGTCGGGGTGGTCTAACATCAGACCATCCCGAGCGGGCGCGATTTAAAAAAAAACACACCGCTACTCAATATGCGCTTAAACACATTTATAAATGAGGCTGCGGAACCCCAATCCAGCACCACGAACACTTCAATGTTTTGAATGACCCGTGAGCTTAAGGACGATCAGTTAATGGGATGGGAGCTGGAGGGAGGATGGGTCTTTTGACATGCAAAATAGTCCCTCCAGTGAGCATGATCTCAATGGCAAGGGGGATGGCCGGGACTTGTTTAGTCCAGCCCTGCAAGCGTGGGTCAGAACAGAAAACGAAAGAAGAATTTGGTCCTGCTTGGGCAGTCCTGTTGGTCGGAATTACGGCTACGCATCCCTCACGTAATGCTTTGAACATTTGATTTCGCCTACGCGCAATCATGCCTATGCACATGTGCAAAAGAGTTTTTTTTAAAAAAAACCTGCTGCGTGCACCTCCCTCAGTGGATGCCGTCTAGACAATCCACAGCAAAAGCAGCGCGCGATAAGGCGATTCCCCCGGGGGATGTCTGGTCGTGCGAGCACAGATTTAAACGTTCAGGATGAAATTTGAACTGGCATAATGGCGGGATAAGCTGCCCATCTGAACGCACCCTCAGACAGTAATAAAATATTCTATAACCAACACATTCTTCTAGATCAAACAGTGAGAAAATAAGAAAGCTAGCTCAACTGTATAACACTTTGTGTGGCTGCATTAGACAGCACCAACCTTAAAGTCAAAATCAAAGGCCCAAGTCCATCAGGGTCTCAGCCAGCTTTTTTCTTTCAGGGCTTTAAATCAATTTTAGTTTTTGGCCCAGCAACCTCAGGTGATGATGACATCCAATCAGAACACATTCTCCAGAGAAGCTCCTAGAAGATTACCTCATCACCTTGACTCTCCTTCCCCCCATCTACAGGCTCCCATGAGAAGCAAATCACACCACCTTCATATTTGGTCTAGAAGATTTAAAACCAAACTGCCAATTGGTAACATCTGCAAGATGGACTAGGCTGGTTTCTATTCGCATTAACCCTTGAGAGGGAGTCCAGGAGTGTTTTGCCTCACAGCTGCTTTTTTGGTCCTTTCAGTACTTTTCAGGTACTCCACAGTGAAGTATACCAAACAACAGGCTAAAGGCAGATGACTCAGCACTCTGCACTGATGAATCTACAGCAGTAGAAGCAGAAGACTCTCCCAAGGGCAGGCTGCTGTTGCAGTGTCTGTGGTGTAGCTGGATATATCCAGAGGTCAGGAGTTCCTCTACTTTGTGCTAGTCACTTGATTCCACAACCCAGGGAGGCTTGGAGTAAATGCCAAAGAGATTCAGACACACATAGCAACTCTGTCCCTTGAAAGGTTATCAAGTTCTTTCCTCCTTCTCTCCCCCCCCATACTTGATAAACCACAGTAGCCTGTCATCAGCTCTAATACTCCCAGAAGACCAGAACAGGAAAAGGCAGGGGGGAAATGCAGGAAAGGGAGCACCATTGACAGCACCCAAAGACACAAACAATAATGCTGCTGAATCTGGCCATCATGGAGGGCGCTGGCAATGCATAGCCTCTGCAGTTCTTCCCTCCCAGCACACCAGCTATCTCTCAAAACTTCAGTCAGAATCCAAGATACCAATTGCTTATAGCTTGAAGCTATTAGATTAATAATTGTTTCCAAGTGAATGCAGGGGTTTTCACTTGCCTTTAGCTCTTAGTTTGTGAAGCGAAAATAAGTCACTGGGCAGTGGGAGGCTGGTCTTGCAGATGTTAAAACAGGTGACTCCCAGATTTTTGAAAACTTCAAAGAGTAATAATTTTCTCCCCATCACTCTGAAAGCTTTAAGCTGGCTGTACTCATTGAAGGCCGAGCACCGAGGAATAGATTCTTTTGACCTATGGTGCTGGAGAAGACTCTTGAGAGTCCCTTGGACTGCAAGAAGATCAAATCAGTCAATCCTAAAAGAAATCAACCCTGACTGTTCCCTGGAAGGCCAGATAATGAAACTGAAGCTCAAATACTTTGGCCACCAAATGAGAAGGGAGCACTCACTGGAGAAGACCCTGATGCTGGGAAAGATTGAAGGTCAAAGAAGACGGGGACGGCAAAGGATGAGATGGTTGGACAGTATCATCGACGCAACGAACATGAAATTGAGCAAACTTCAGAGGACGGCGGAAGACTGGAAAGCCTGGCATGATCTGGTCCATGGGGTCACGAAGAGTTGGACTCGACTGTGCGACTGAACAACAACAACTCATTGAAACTCACTGTCTAGGGTAGAATAAATATCTTAAAACATGATGCAGACAGGCGCATAACTTTGAGATGACTGCTCAGGTCACCATCTTGCCCTTTTCCCTTGCAGTATATTGCTAGAATGGTCTGAAAAACTGTAAAGAAATTTGTATAATGGTTGGTTATTTTTTCTCATGTGTCAAAGCTGAAAAATATTGTACTCTGTAATGAAATAAAATTCAGAAACCAGTAGATACAGTTTATTCTAACAATGGTGCTCCAAGAATTAGTTATTACCACTATTAATTAATTGCTACTTAGATTACTAATGGTCCATAACCCAAAACTGCTGGTAATTAATGGTTTCATGGGAATCATTGCTCAATGAATGTTCCTCTACCTATCCCTAGGTAGTTGGTGTAGGCAACCATTTTACTGTCTATTTTAAGACACTAAAAGTCAATTATTGCAAATATTAAAAAGTCTTCTAGTGAGATGAAATGGATAATTTTCTGGTAGTATAATGCTCTTCTGGGGAAGGGCTATTAATCTGTACTTTCATTCAGCAACCAGAAACCCAGACATATACCTTAAAATGACTAAATAAGCTGACTAAAGTACAAAGGATTAGGTTTCTTGTAAAGTTATATTGCTCCAAAATCATCCGCTTGAGATGTTTTTTGGAGACAGAATATTCTGAGCTGTATGGACCAACATTTTGACAGATAAAGGGTATATTTTATGATATAAACTATTAAGAGTCCTCATATCTGAGCTCCTTGGACTCTTCTGAAGAACCAACAGCCAGTTGAACACTCCGTCTCTTTCTCACTTTGCTGGTGGCACTTCTGTTATTTAGGATATTTATTTAGGAGAAGAGAAATGTCTTCATGTTCTAGATACAGAGAAAGTCCATGTTTCTCTTCAAGTGTACAAGAGGTACTGAGGAAGAACATTTAAGTTAATATATGGAAGTTAATATACATTTGGCTTTGCTAATGTGGAAAATCACTTTCAGGCCCATACATCAACAAGATTCAATGTGGCTTCCCTTATTTCAAGTAAGGTGAGCATGTGGGTAGAACTAAATATAATTTTTTCCCATGCTGGCAGGACATTACTGATATTGCATGTGGTAATAATCTGTGCTATATCACTAGCTTGGCCACATGGTCAGCTTATTTCAAATGTAGCCCGAATGATGTGGAACAGTCATATCACAGCAACTGCGTTCTGTGGTTGTTCTTGACAGATTTTTTCACTAATATACAACTTTATCCTCCCTGATACTATGTTCTCTATTTCCATTGTGTTTTATATCTCAGAGAAAACAGAAAAAGAAGCAAACATCTGTGTGTGTGTTTGTGGGAGGGAAGACTGCTTTTATAAACTCCAGTGGACCATTGCTGAGACACCTCATTAAAATTAATAACCAAATACTTTTCATAAATGACTCCTTGCACTGTTGGGTGGGTATCTGTTCCCATGACCATCTGAGGAGATTATTACCAGATTCTCTTCAGTAATGATAAACAGAGCCTTCTGATCACAAGCCTAACAGTATCAATAGGCAGCTTATATGCCTGTGCTCTTTCACCCCTTCCCGCTTTCATCTAAATTGCTTTATGTGGATTAAAATGTACAAGGGTGCATGTTAAGGCTCACAGAGCTGAACTTGTACTTTACCTTCTTCTGAAAACGTTCTTCATTTTGTATTAAACAAATACCTCCACCATTTGTCTCACGAAGGTGCTTCCCCTTTCCATTTATGGTCACTGTTGATTAATTGCTAGTGAATATTGATTAATCCTCTTACATTTTGTGTTTAACCACTGAAAAGTCTAAATGCAACGTTGTGGCTTTGGGGGGGTTTTTTAACAAAAGGGAAGGGAAGGCCTCTGTACAAACAGATGGTATAACCTCTGATGAAATTAAAAATCAAAATTAGAAAAATTAAAAACCATCCTTCACTGTCAAACAGAAAGTGTGGGGTCATTACACAATGGGATTGGTCTAGGCATGCCTTTGAGCATTGTTGCTTTCACTCATACACATTCTGGCCAGTGGCCACCAAAGAACAATTCTTTAATTTTCAGTGAAGGCCTACCATCTGTGTACATTTTGGACCTCATTCTTCTATGTATTGGCTGGACAAATGGTATGAAGTCTCTTAGTACTAGGGCTGTGAACATTTCACCCAGACTGTTCAATCTGAACCTTGCTGAATAATTACTGTTAATAAGATTATATCACCCTTCTTATTTTAGCTGTAGCCAGATTTATTATGCCTTAGAAATACGGAATTCAGGATGCATTCATACATGTGTGTGAAAACACCTAGCAGCATGGAATCAATCAACAGAAATTTACTTCCCAGCAGATAATTACTCAAAACAGGCTTTAGAAAAGTTGTCAGTTGACTTTAATGCAGATCATTAGGGTTAAAAATGCAAATAACTAGTAACACTATGGAACACGAAGTCCTTGAAGAACTTATTAGAATTGCAATAACTTGTGGCAGCCTTTTCTTGAAAATATCAAAGTAATAATTATACAATTGATCTTGAAAATGCTTTTTTTTTTGTTGCATTCATATGACACAAAACGTTTTGTTCTTAATAGGCAACTTAAACCTGCCCTCATATACTATAGGATAGTTTACATATTCTGCTAGCCATTTGAAGATAATTTTAGATAAAGATTAAATAAAGATTAAAGTTTCATATAGATTAAATAAAGATCATTTTAGTAATTCAGTAAAAGTTTGAAACTGGGGAATCTGAAATACAAATTTCACCACATCTGAACTTGCAGGCCAATTACAAGCTGATCCTGAATCCCTTGGAAGTTTGGGCTCAACCTGTATTTAGCAACAGAGACTGGTGTTAGATCAGTGGAATTTTGACTGCTTTATTGAATGTCTTATCATACTGCTTTTGCAGTTCCCTCTGTTTTAGAAGCAATTGGCCAACTTGTTATAGAAGGGCTAGTATTTTTTGGGGGGGAGGAAGTCCCCTTGGATTGTGGAACTACTTTCATGGTTTTTTACATTCTAGTCTGTATTGGGTATGGGAGAGGTCAGTTGGAATAAATATAAGTGAAGAGAGGGAAGCAGGATTAGATGGGTACTGTGTTCATTATATATGGACATTTCAAAGGAAAGTTAATTTCTTCTGTAGGGTTTATGTGATTTTTCAGATCTGACTTTTTATAGTTTACCTCAAAAGTGTACAACGTACAAATGGCATCCATTGATGCCTATTTTTCCTACACAGTCTCCATCAGTTGACTGTGTCCTGATGGCAAAATAACAACAACAACACCAACATAATTTCAAAGCAAGACAAAATATATTTTCATCAATTTTAGTGAAATGGTTAATTGATATAATTTCTCTTGACATTGCATATTCTGCGCAAGTTCACAGTACTCAGTATGCTTTCCCTTCTCTCAGCCCTGCTGAAGTCTGTAGATCAGAATCATATCTCCAGTTTTACACATCTTCCCCGTATACAAATTATTAACTACCTTAGGAACTCATTTTGTCTCAGTTCCCCCCAATACATGAATTTGGATACTCATATTCACGAAAGGAAAATGCAGTGGAAAAAGTACTATACATTATTTTATACCAAACTTATGTTCTAAGTGATTGTACTGTATTTGTCACTAACAAAAGGCATTATTTATTTGTCATGAAGAAAGCAAAAGGTAAGAGAAAAGATATATTAGCAGGTATGCCCTAAAATAAAGTAGAGTTTTTGTGGGTACTTGTCAGGTTTGCAGGTTGAGATATCCACATATTTACTCCACATATCCTTTTGTTAGAAGTGATCTACACAACAAAGACATGCAATCTCTTGCAAAGTGATTTCAAGCTACATTTCATACATTTCTTTCTTCTTCTTTTTTGGCCCCCCCAAAGGGGAATTTTTTATTTTTTTGCATTTTCTACACACTACAATTATGGGATGGGAGAAGGGATACTAATACCCTAACACTAGTACTATGGGTGATGGGTAAAGGAGATCTAATACATATATTTACTTGAAAGGGGAAGGAAGACTACCATTCTAATCTATTTGATCTACTGGATTTGGGGGAAGGGAGAAGTCTAATACATATCACGATCTAAATAGTTGAAAAAATAATGCTTTTTAACCTAATATTACACGTTGTATCAAGATTTGGTTCAATTATGATAATACACATTTAATAGCTTAACACAATTACTGCCTTTAGTGCTATTGTCTTAGAGTCTTTTCTTCTTGCGTTTCTTCATTTTCTGGAGTTTGGGGGCAGCCTCTCTTTTCTCCGATTCAGATGATTCTGATGACATTAAATTTTGGCTTGTTGAATCCTGTGAGTAGGATTCTTCTTCTTCCTCTTCTTCTTCCCCATCCGGTTTTAAATTCTTTTCCTTCTGCTTCTTTTTTGTATTGAACATTTGATCCATAAATTTTTCCATTTTTGGAACAGAGTCAATTTTATATTTTTTGTCCTGGTAATCGAAGTTCAGCCCATCCGGGAATAGCCATCTGTATGGTATTCCCCCCCCCTTTTTTTGCAGAGTGAGAGTAAGCATCCTGTAGAGTTTCCTCTGTTTTCTAACTTCGAAAGGGATATCTTTCAAAAATTTTATGCCTTCATTCTTAATTTTTAAGGATTTTCCCATTGTTGACTTTAGCACCAGTTCTCTGGTAGATCATTTCGTGAATTTTAGATAGGTTTCCCCTGGGAGTTTGTTTTTCTTTATAAAGTCTGGATAAGTCCTATAAGCCACATCCATCTCTTTCACTAGGTCTTCCTGTTTGTAATTCATTAATGGGACCAAGGCAACTGCCAAAAGTCCTTTTAAATCCTCGTTCTTCTCTTCAGGGATCCCATGGAAACGTAGAACGTACATAGATCTTTCCAGCTGGAGCTGTATTAGTTGCGTTTTATCAGAGGATCTTTCCTTCTCTGCTTCATCCACTCTTTTGTTAATACTCCCAGTCTGTTTTTCCATCTTATTCAACGTTTTCTCAGTTGTTGAGGTTCTTTTATCCATTTGATTCAGTTGTTTTTGGACATTGTCCATCTTAGTGTTGAGATTAGTCATCTGATCCATTAGGGGGCGCAGTGCATTTGCTAACAGTGACGAGAAGTCTGTAGTTACTTCTTGGTTCTGGGAGGGAGTCGTTGGTATGTTATTTCCGGTCACCAGTTTTTTCTCCGGTGCCCTCCATCCTCTCCCAGCCATAATATCAACAAGAAGGTCCCTGCCACATGGCAGGAAAAATGACAGCAGAAGTGCGGCTAATCTGAGCAGCACCAAACTAGAGACGCCGCGGCGGGATCCCACGGATCCCCTGAGCCGCGGCGCTGTTGCTCCCCGGCACGATCAGATGCCGGGGAGAAAGTGACGTTGGGAGGGGCAGGCTGGCAAACTGCACATGCTCACACATGCACAGTTTGGCCAGGAGCCGGGGATGCACCGGTGAAAGGACGCGCTGGCGATCCCAAGGCCGCACTTGCCGTGGCCTTTCCGGATGAACCACCCAGGTAGGTGGTTCTTTTTTGGTGCGGGGTTTTGGGCGGGAGGGACGGATCCGTGACGGGCAGGCAACGCTTCCCAGATGTTGCCGTGGGATCGCGCCCATTTGCTGTGCATCCGATCCGTCCCTCTCCCGGCCCAAATCCTCACGTGTGACCGGGGCTGAAGTAAGTTTTCCAAAACAAGACAAAAGTTATGTGACTACTGGGGAATTAAACAACTTTAAGTTTGATGATGAAGAAATTGAAAATGTTAAAGTTCTTCTAGTCCTTGGCTCCACCTTCAACCAAAAGGGAGATTGCAACCAAGAAATGAAAAGGAGATTGAGAATGGGAAGGGAACCATGAAGGAGCTAGAAAAGATTCTTAAGTGTAAGGATGTGTCACTGGCAACCAAGATCAAATTGATTCATCTCATAGTATTCCCCTTTACTATATATGGATGTGAAAGTTGGACAATGAAGAAAGCTGGCAGGAATATAGTTGATTAATTTGAAATGTGGTGTTGGAGGAGAGTTTCATGGATATTGTAGACTGCCAAAAAGACAAATAAGTGAGTTCTCGATCAAATCAAGCCTGAACTCTCCGTAGAAGCTAAAATGAACAAACTGAGGCTATCATACTCTGGTCACATTATGAGAAGATAAGAGTCAAAGACAATAATGCTAGGTAAACTTGAAGGCAGCAGGAAAAGGGGAAGACCCAACATGAGACGGATTGACTCAATAAAGGAGGTCACGGCCCTCAGGTCACAGGACCTGAGGACATTTTGGAGGTCTTTTAATTCATAGGGTTGCCATAATTCAGAAACTACTTGGTGGCTTAACATACACACATACATACACGAAATTCAGTATCTCAGCATGAAAGGGTTAAAATATCACATCAGTGTTTTTATATAGAAAGTCTGAAACTTCATGAGAGTGCAAAAAGTTGAAGAAACATTGCAGTATTTGTTCATGCCAGCAATACTCATGAGCAGAATAAACACAAGTATGGCTTTAGGGTTAGGGTTAGGGTTAGTGTTAGCATTTTGGTTCAGCATTTCTGCATATTCTCTAAAATTTATGAAAATGCAATATTTGACAAATTCAATATTTTTATTTCCAATTTTGGGAGCAAAATGTATTAAAAACAGTATGATACAATTGATTGTCATAGTTAAAAGTGGTTTGTTCCAAAGGTACTTCCTGGTTGGATGCCCTGCTCTGTTTGATTATAGTTCATTTGTGAGCCACAAGCAATGTGTAAGTCTTATTCACATTCCCTGTAATGAAAATAAGCAAATGTTTGCCTCTGCACACAAACACAGTATGAAGCAAAATGTGTTTAGAAGAAAAACTGCCAATTATACTATGTAAAGTGCAGTGCCCTCCTAGGGAAACATAAAAGCAGGTGATTGGCTGAATGGCTTTTGTATTTGTTTGCTTGATAATACCTTTTTGTCTTAAAGTGAAAACAAATGACTTCAGGGATTTGAACCAAAATGGTTTTCCTTATTTGGATAATTCACATTGGAGGGAGAGCCATCCAGAGAAAAGGGAAGAGCTTTCGAAATTTGTTGACATCAGAGTGAAAAAGAAGAGCTAGATGCAGCTTCTCTTGAGTAATGTAAGAGCTGTTTGTTTTGCAATAGCTGCTTATGGTGTGATCAGGAGCAGATGACATGGTGGATCACAGGGGAAAGGAGGTTGTGGTTTCCTCACCAGAGGACATCAGGGGACAGAAAATTATCACTGCAGCATCAATGTATATCAGAACCAGGTGCCAGCAAATAATAGATTCTGCTATACATTCAGTTGCTAAGGCTAGGCGTGTGCATTCCAAAATTCCTGACCTGAAAATATACATGACAACTGTTGTTTCAGGTTGTTACTGTTGGGGAATTTCTGAGCACAGGAGTGCTCCCTGGGAACTCAGACCCCACCAGAGTTCAATGGGCTGGATGGAGACTAGCTAGAAATCAAATCCTTTTCCAGAGAGGGAGAGAGACAGTTGGGTCACAATAAAACTATTTATTGAACCTCAGAACCAAAAAGTGACTTTAATGCATAACATACAGTACAAAGAAAATCACAATACCTAGGATAGAGAGCTCTGAATATAGATACTTGGAATATATTCCGTCTGCCCGCAAAGACCCTCACAGAATCACCGGGAGTTGTTGGTGTGCAGCCCAGAACAATGTGTGCACAAGGTATATATACCATTTTACCACCTATAGAATCAAGTGTAGATGTCACTTAGGAATGGGATGAGCTTGACAAGAAACACCCCGCTTCATCCATTGACCATATAAACCTTGCCCTAATACTAGTTTATTTTTGCCTGCCTACCCTGGAATGAAGACACGAGATACTTTGTGGGTTAAACTGGAACTTTATTAAACAAGCTGATCAGCATAACGATTTAAACTTAAAGCATGGGTTCCTGTTGGCTTACAAAACAAGCCTCCTAACTGGACAGTACCACCCTGGCTCAGATACAGGTCCAGAATTCCTCCAAACCTTTCTCCTCACAGCCCACACAACATATGTAGAGGGTATGGAGGGGCATAGTCCCCGCCCATGACTGCTGAGCCATAATGCTTGGTGTATGCCCCCCAAGCCCGAATAGGCCCCCAAGCCTGAATTTTTCACAAGGTGCATGTGACCTCCAACCCTTGGGTTTTTAGTGGGTTTTCTTTTCTTTCTCCCATAGTGTGTAGATTCCCTCCCTAATTTCATTGTAGTTTTTAGTAAATGCAAATAAAAAATCCCCTACGGGGGCCATAAAAAAAAAGGATAAGGGGCTAAGAAACCTCACAAAGTGATAATCTATATGTTTAGACTCAAGCCTGGTACCCTTGTCTCCTGGAATGTTAACTGTATTGTCGTAAGTCAGTCTGTGCTCAGTGACAGCACAGATTCTGCAAACAGCTACCTGCAGCTGCCCCTCAGCCAGTAATTGAACAACCAGCTTCAGCTGGCTCTGAGCCAGGAGGAGAACAACAAGAGATCAGGTTACCTGCTGATAAGAAGTCACAGCCTATTGATGAAACAGAGCCTTGTAGCTCTGAAACAGTAAACAAGGCTTTAAAAACCACTCCCAGCCCACATAGTTCACCCACACTCCTGCAGCACCGACACTGTCAGAGGTATGACGTCATCTGTCAGCTGACAAGATGGATGAGTAGTTTTGGAATGATTGCCAAGGAATTGGCCAGGAGTGTAGCTTGTTAAGACTTGAGTATAAAATCAGCCAGGAGAAACAGTAGTTTCGTGGATGTAATAAGTATACATTGCTACTGAACCAGTGACCTTGCTGCTACTGGACTATTGGAACCTTGACCCTTGGACTGGAACTGACTATCGGCATTTCTGGAACCCCTGACCCTGGACTGGACTTGGACTTGCTGCCTGAATCCCTTGACCCTAGACTGGACTTGGCATACCTGCTGTCTGGAACTGCTGACTCTTGGACTGGTCTCTGGTTACTCTCTGCAACCTCGCCCATGACCTGCCCTGCTGAACCCCAGCCCCTGCCTCCTGGGAGAGTTACATCAGTATATATGTTCATATGCCAAGGGCATATGCAGGACAACGCTTACTTGAAACAATATAGTACTAGCTAGACTGCAAAGCCTTTTAGAATATTGAACCAAACAATACACATTAGAGCCACTTCAAAATGATAGTCAAGAAAAAAGGTCTTGTTTCAGTTATGTATAATTTCCGCCACAGTCACCATGATAACACAGATCTGGGATACTTAGGCATTACGAAACATACACACACAAACAAATTATGCTATTTTTCCATGTTCAAGTGCTTGCTGTCAGCAACAGGTGTCTTGTTTTTCCATGATTCTCCTGATTTCTCATACAATGGATTCTCACTAGGGATCAGGAGGTGAATGCTCCCAGCCAATCACCTTTGGAACAAGCCCCATAAATGGAATTTCCATAGAGTCTGTGTTGAGTTGTGAGCTTGGATGTACTCAAAATAACAACTGCACACTTGGGGTTCTTTAGGATCAGGAAAAAAGCTAGCGAGGGAGCAAGAGCACCTCGCTTTTAAAATTATATTCCTGGAGCAGATGTGTGTGACTCTGATCAATGGGGTGAACCTGGATATCATGTACCTTAGCCCTTAGACTCCCCCAGCCCTTTGCTGGTCTCTCATTGAGGAATTTTTTAAATTGTAATAGTAATAATTACTAATTAAGGCACCTCTAAAATGGACTCCCAGCATGAATACGTCTCATCAAATGCAATCACATATGCACATGCTCTATTTATTTATTTTTTGGGGGGGAAACTCAAACCATTTTGCAGGGACAGAGCACGATGCAGGAGATTTTCTGCAAAGAAAACAACAAAGGACAGCAGATGCAGTTTGTATTGTCAGTCAGTAATTTTTTGTTGTCAGTCAGTCACTGTAAGACTACATTTAAAAATGAATGCAAACAGGGTGTTTTTTTTTTTTTTTTTAAGGCTGGTGGCCATACATGACACTCTCATACCAAGTTGCTGCTATTTTCCTCCCAGAATAATCAGTGGAGTGCACCTGCTCTGAGATGCACCTACTTCAGGGGTCTGTAAAATTAAACTGCTTTGTTTGGTGTGCTTGAAATATAGGGGGTCTTTAGATTAGAGGGAGGACTGTGTTCTGTGCAAATCTGGTACCATTATCTTTAAAAACAGCTGCTCCACCCTCAAAAACCTCAGTTTGGATCTCCATTGAAAATAATGGTCCCGAAATTTTGGAATCTGAAAAAAACACCACCACATGGATTTGAATCCCAAACCAGTAATGTACTATCCCCAAATTAGCAATCACAGTAAATCCCCCTCCCCAATTCCAGATCTGAAATGTTAACATTTTTTCTCTCTGAGCACATCCCTACCAGTGCTTCCATTCCTGCCCCTGGCGCACTTTAGTGTCACACTCCCCTTACCTTCCAGCACCACTCAGTATTGTGATCTGGAATCTGTCTAAGACCAACCCTCCAAACTGCAGCATGATATAATGTCAAGTCCTTACTAAGGACCATTGTAGAAACATAACCACTAAAGGCTTAGAAATGGAATCCTTCTATTGTGGGCTGAAGCGAAATTCCACCTGGGGCCTTTTCTTTCTTATTCCTTACAAGTTTTATGTCCGTGTTTTCTGTCTGATAATTACATAGTTGGGTGTTTATCCTTTTAATAAAGTCAGCACAATTGATTTGTTCTTGAATCTAGAGGCCCTACACAAAGTACACATTGGACAGTACTAACCTAGTAATGTAATTGTGTAGTTAATCTTCAGGGCTGGCTCCCCATGAGAGAGATTTAAGCTCATGCCTGGAAACAATGCTTTCTTATATGGAAGTCATGCACCTAACTCTCATCTATGCTGGAGGTAACTGAGTGAGTGGCACTCAGGACACTCATGGTACTCTTGTTTTTATTGTTTCCCCGGGAATCTCCTGGCCTCATATTAAACCAGTCCCTTTGAAGCTTCGATTAAAGACATAATGCAAAGTTTATTTGGGTTTATTAGCACCCCTACCTCAGATTTGTGCATGAAGACAAAATACTCCTGTCACTAGCATGGAGTTTCCCTCAAAACGAGTTTCTACTCCCCCCTCCCTTGAGTAGAAATGTAATATATTGTGTTGCCTGCTCCCTCCATCTTCTAACAATTAATACAGGTGGCAGGAACCCTCGCTCTCCCATCGTCATGCTCGGCCTTCCCAGAAACAAGATCACTCCTGCCATTAGAGGTCTAGCATCAATAGCGCATGCCAGAGTTGCTGTACGATCCATGGACACTGTATCAAGCAGGCAATGCTAGTGGCGATCAGCGGATTTCATATGTCAGCTTCATTTTGTTTCTAAGCCCCAACGTGGCACACAAGTTTTCTGGCAAGGCATCAACATAAACAGCCACCTTGTGCCTGTGCCTGTGCCTGGCACTGCCCCCCTTTTCTTAGCTCCTTTAGTGGGCAGCAGCAGTACTTTTACTGCCCAGGCTGTATTCCTGGCTGTCTCTCAGGGCTGCCGGATCTTGCCTGCACAGCTGTGCTTTTTCCAGACTGCACAGGAAAGATCAACAGTAGCCCAAGCAATACAGCTAGAGTAACAAAGGACTGCTGTCCAAATATTGCGGGTTGCTATGAGCGTGTAGCAGCAGAGCCGGATCTCTTCTTGCCAAGAACAGGAGAAGTTGAATTTAAGCCTTTGGAAGGAGCATTATCTAGCTATTGCTGACACTGGCAGAAGCAGGCTTATTACAGGCGGAGGAGGGCTTCATTCCATATGTTCCTTCATTAAGATAATTACACGTGAATTGGCCCACAGAAATCTACTCTCTGTGCTCAAAAAAACGAAGCAACAGCACAGGAATTATCGTACATAGTGGTGGACAGAGGCATGGTTATAAAAAATAAATGGAAAAGGAAAATGTTGGCTGGAGGGCCATTACATGGGTCAGGTTATTTATTTCTTCCTTTCAACCCTGGTCTCTTTAAAACAAAGTAACAAGCTAGATATTCTTCCTTTGAAATGGCATACAGCACATTCATTTTTTAATCTGCCAACGATATAGCTTTCAAGCACTGATTACATGCTTGCCTGATTGATTTGGATGACAGACTTGCAGCTATTTCTCTGAGAAACCATTCCAAAATCTTCATTCTTTTCTTGACAAGTAATGCCAGACAGTTGCAAATCAATAATCAGTCACTTTGAATATAGCCATTTACTGAGAATCGTTAGGACTGCCATCCTTGTATTAATAGTGACAGCAACTGAGGTTACAGTTTTGAAATCTCTGAATCTTGATAAGGGCAAAGTGTTTGATGGCTTCTAAGTATTGAGTATGACTCCCACAATGAACACCAACCAACCTGCACTTTATCCATGCCTTGAATGATTGATGGTGAAAAAGCAAAAAATGTCATGCAATGCACAGCACATTTGGGTATCTTCTTACCATACTTGGCTGTTATGAACTAAAGCAGGTAATCTGTAGGCTGTAATCCTATTTGGGAATAAACTGTATCTAACTCAGAGAGATTCTTTTTTGAGTAAACATGCATAAGGAAAACAAGCAGCTTCTTAGAAACAGAAAATAAAATCATTTATAAAAATTAGGGACAAATCTGGACTCCAAACAGGCATTTTTGTTTCATGTGAATTCTCTCAGTATTGAAAGCTACTAAACCATACAGCCATGGGAGTCAGTGAGGTGGAATGGTTAGAGTGTTGGACTAGGTTTTGGGAAACTCAGGTTTGAATCTCCACTTTGTCATGGCATCTTGCTGGGTGACCTCGGGCCAGTCACATACTCTCAGCCTATCCTGCCTCACAGGGTTGTTGCAGGAATAAAATGGAGAAAGAAATTATGTAAGCTGCTTTGGGTCCTCATTGGGGAGAAGCGTGGGGCATAAATGAAATAAATAAACAATAGAAACTGAACAGAAGTTAAAAGCAGCTGTTTTAACCTTCAGCCTATGATTCCTAACAAAATGTATGTAAAATGCATTCATTATAATGCAGTCCTGGTAAAGGTCTGTAAGTAGTACAAAGCACCAACCATGCCCATCAGTTGGTTCCTTAGCCTTATTTATGGGTTGTTGGGTTTTTTTTACTTTTTATGGTGATACAAAACCTTTAGGGTTTTTTCTTTCCCTTTTAATGCACACATCAGGTTGAGTCTCTGGTGGTTTCCACATGGGGACACAGACTTTACTTTCTCTGTTGCTGCTGCTGTTGCTGATATAACGCAGGAGCAACAGGGCTTCCATATGGAAGGTTTCCCTTCAGGGGCATGCTGACCATTTACTTTACCTGGATAAGTTCTGGTGGGCTGCTGCCCCAAGCTCCCCACCCCTGCAATGAGGAGCATGGCAGCACCCTGCTTTGCCCTTTGCCAGCCCAGGCCTAGCGCAACCAGTGAGAAGGAGCAAGACAGTGAGTTTTCCTCTCTAGCTAGCTCTTAGGCCTTCTATCAGGAGAGGCATGATGGCAGGAGGGGACATGGCCTTTTCCAGGTTTTTTTGGGATCCCAATTCACCCCTGTTTCCCTGCAGTTTCTCTGCCCCTGTCCCTTGGTGGCAGCCATCCCCCTCCCCAGGCCACTGGGGCTTTTCCAGTTTTTTTTTTAAAGAATAAGCAGCTGCATATTGTTATATAATAATAGCCATGGTGTGCAAAAAGGGGTGGTGGTGCCCCATTAATCATTTGTCATGCCCCTCCAATCAGCATTAGGGGTTGGTGTGAAATCTGCCAGTCTTTCAGGTATACATTTTCTATGTAAAAAAGGAAGTAGTTGAGGTAAAAACTGTGAATCCTGTCATAAATCTTCCAAGGGTGAATTCTCTGTGCAATTGGCTAGTACAGAAATAGCCCAGCTCCCCATGCTGAGGCCCCCCACCACCTGCCCGGGCTAGCGCCGGAGCGCTGCAGCCCGTGGGAGACCAGAAGAGCCCCCGCCGCCACCTCCCTGGGCCAGCACTGCAGCGCTGCGGCCCGTGGGAGGCCAGAAAAGCCCCCCCGCAGCCTCCCCGGGCCAGCGCCGGAGCGCTGCAGCCCATGGGAGGGCAGAAGAGGCCCCCCTGCTTCTTTCCCTTCTCTTCCTTCCTTCCTTCCTTCCTCTTTTCCTTCTTCTTTCCTTCTCTCTCTTTACCCCTTTCCCTCCTTCCCTTCTCGCTCTTTTTTCCCTCCTTCTTTCCTTCTCTTTCTTTTCCTCTTTCCTTCCTTCTTTCCTTCTCTTTCTTTCACTCTTTCATCCCTTCTCTCTACTCTCTCTCTCTTTCCTTCCCTCTTTCCTCCTTCTGCGGCCCAACTCTTTGTTTCCCCTTCTGACATCACTTATGGCGATGTCAGGGGGCGTTGCATATGCTAATGAGCTATTATGCTAATAGCCTAGTAGCTCATTAGCATACCGTATGCTAATGAGCTCCTGTGGCTCTTTTTTTAGGAAAAGACCCCTGCTAAGGAATGAAGAGATTTAAAAAGGTGTCGTTAGCGGACCCAGAAGAAAATAAAGAAAAAGACAGAGAGAACAGGACAGTGTTTCACAATAGTCCTGTAGAACTCTCGTTGCTGGGGAAATTATTTTTGACAGAATAGGAGACAAATAAGGAATTTAGGTCCAGAGGTAAGTGAACAGAAATCTTCTTTTTGCTAATATATACTAACCCACAGGAATCTCATTCACAGGGCACCATTAGAACCCTTGAGTTAGTGATTTACAGAGAAAATAAGGTTGAATTTACAGTTTCAGGTTTCAGTAACTAGAAGAAGGCTCCCACACTTCTTTAATTCTGTAAACTATGTAAAACAGTTGCTTAGGAGGGCATTTTTATAAAGCTTATACAGAACAGGACTGTAGACTATGCCATAGTATACACTATGTATTATTGATTTGTATGTTCTATCATGCTCTTACAGCATTGTTTTCATTTCTTGTAATTTCATTTTCTGCATTGCTTGACACAGCATGTTTGATATTATTTTTGCATTTTTGTAATTTTTGTAAGCTAGTCCTATTGCATTGTTTATTAGATCTCTCATGCTGTTTAATTACAATGTTCTGTACCATGAGTTTCAAGTAGAAAATTGGTAAATAACTAATATAAGTATAAATAAATCAATAATGAAAATAAATGATGGGCTGACCACCACTGTACTCATTTGACACACACACCCCTAAAAAATTTCTGGCTATGGGCCTGGCTGCACCACAATGCTGGAGGGAAGCAGGAAAATAAACCATATCAAGGGCAAATAACCCATGTGGAAATGGCCTTCCTCTTCCTCTCATAGATAACATGTCCTATTGAGCAAAGAACTAGGCTTTCAAGGCAAAAGGGGGGAGGTAGCTGCTTCTAGGGTTGCCAGCCCAGTGCAGACACCTGACAGGAGATTGTTCTGGACAGGAACCTACCCAAACGGTGCCATGCTGACACCGTGTCGTCACTTCCACCACCAACCAGAAGCAATGTCATTGCTTCTGCATGTTGTTCTGGGATTCACCAAATACTCTATGGGAAATTGCGGGGGATGAACAGGAACTGCCCAGCTGATTCGCTCCTCTCCTCCTGTTTGCCCTCTGCTGTGGAGGTAGGAGGAGGAGACAGCTGTAACTTCCTCTCCCTGCTTAGGATTTTAACCCTCAGCCTTCAGGAGGGGGCACACCAACCTTTTTGTCATTCCCTCCTGGCTTCTCCTTTCTTCCCTTTCTGGAAGATGCTGGGCTTTTCCAGCTGATCCCCTGTTGTCTGTCAACCATCTCACTGGCTTTTCCAGCAGCAGCATAAACTGGGCAGCCATGGTAGTAATAGTGTCCTTCCCCACCACTTCTTCTTAGCCCCAGGCTCAGTGGGGGGCAGTGCAGTATCGCCCTACTGGTTTCCGCATTCCCTGTGCCCCATGCCTTTCAATGGGGTTGCTTTAAAAAAAAAATGGGGTTGCTAGCTGGCCATGGGGAAACTTGCCAGGATGAAAAAGTTTCATCACCAGTGTGAGTAGTCAAGTGGTTTAGTGGAAGACTGATCATACTGAACATGGAAAATAGGAGGGGGAGGAATATTTTCTCCACTCCTCCAACCGTGTTCCTGTAGATAATACAGACATAAATTACAGTGAAGTTAACAAACACAGAGCCCTTTTGTCATTCACTATGAGACCCTTTTCTCTTTAATTTGGCATCCTAATAATACTTGGAGTGCCTTCCTTCCAGCAAGTCCCTGGCAGATGCTTTATTGTGTCTGTTGTTTTTCCTCTGGGGCTGTACATTAGGTTAAAATATCGCAAATAGCTGCTATTAAAGTGTGAATCACAGTAGCTATAATTTTTCATGACAGTCAACGGAAATGTGACAGGTTGAGGAAGCCCTGCCATTGATACTAACACTCTGATCTTCAGGCAAGTGTTTAATGACACACTCAGTATGCTGTGCAAACTTCACTATCTAGCCAACAAAAGGTTACCACTAGAATGCTATAAATATTTGGAAATGTCAGGAGACAATCACAAAGGAGGCTCTTTATTTCCTGATCAGTGAAGGCAAGATGACCATCAAATCCCACCTACCACCTGCCTCTTTCCCATTCTTTTTGGTCCATTTTATAAATAGTATTTTATATTCCCAATGTTGATGTTTGTTGCAGTATGACTGAATATCTGAAGTCATCATAGAGATGAAGTGAATACACTTCTAGCAGAAGCAGTAAATCAAATTTAGGGACAGTGTTGCTCTTGTTAAGGCCCCTTAATTGCTTAATTTTTTATGCTTTTAGTTTGTGTGTCCTATTAAATTGTTTTGTCTTGTTAGCCACCTTGAGAACCTTACAGGATGGAAAGGGGATTAAAAATCCCCATGACAAATAAATAATGTTCCCGTTCATCTCTTCTGCTCCCCCATAACCTGGAATATTTTCCTTTGTTTATTTCACAAAAGAGACAGTGTTCTTCATCTAAAAACCATTAGTTGAAGGAGTCATAATATATGTTTGCTTCATTTCACAGTTGCAGAGTTTGTTAATATCCATCTTCTTAAGCGAGAATCACTTTTGTACAGAAGAAGAAGGAGGAGGAGATTGGATTTATACCCTGCCCTTCACTTGGAGTTTCAGAGCAGCTTACAAACTCCTTTCCCTTCCCCTCCCCACAACAGACACCCTGTGAGGTAGGTGGGGCTGAGAGAGCTCTGACAGAAACTGCTCTTTTTTCCAAGAACACCTCTGACAGAACTATGGTTTGCCCAAGGTCATCCAGCAGCTGCAAGTGGAGGAGTGGGAAATCAAACCCGGTTCACCCAGATTAGAGTCTGCACACTTAACCACTACACCAAACTGTAATTACAGCTATCTCCTAGGTTTACTGTCTTTCTGCCATAGAACACCATGGCCACTAAATGCAACTTCCATACATCTTATAGAACACTTTTGAATCTCCCCGTATTAAGGTCTACTTCCTTTATGGATACTCAAATACCTGCTGATTTGACTCACCATGTGATGACAAAATAAGTCTGAGAGTCTCCATTCACTCCTCTCAGGCATGGAGGTCACTTAACAGCATTTCCCCCCCCCCTTTTTTTTCTCCAGGGAAACTGATATCTGTAGTCTGGAAATCAGTTGTAATTCTGGGTGATCTCCAGATACCACCAGGAGCTTGGCAGCCCTAGTCTGACTACCAGGCCTATAAGCCCCTTTCTCATTATCCTGTTCCCTCATCCTCCACCTTTTAAATACAGCTTCCTGGCCATCTCTGTTACCCAGGGGTCATTTTGTAGAAAAAGAGGTGCAGGAGCTCATTAGCATAACTCATTAGCATAACTTATTTGCATATGCCACACACCCCTGACACCACTGGAAGTGTGTCAGAAGGCAACACCCACCGCTCAGGCTCCACTGGACTGTTTTGGATTGCTAGCCGGGGGGGGGGGGTAGCCGGGGGGGGGGGGACATGCAGATCTGTCCTCACAGAGGAGGGAGAGCTTGTACCTGAATAAAACTTGGTCTTAAAGGTGCCACTGGACTGTTTTGGATTGCTAGCTATGGGGGGGGGGATGCGCATATCTTCCCTCGCAGAGAAGGGAGAGCTTTTACCTGAATAAACCTTGGCCTTAAAGGTGCCACTGGACTGTTTTGGATTGCTAGCTATGGGGGGGGGGGGACACACAGATCTGCGCAGAAAGAAAAGTCCTAGAAAGCCACCCTCCATTTTTCCCCTTTCTGTGGCTACGAAACACCTTATGTGGTATCAAATTTGCTCTCCCTCCCAAGGTCATTGTAAGAGGATACAGGGTACCAGACATGCCTTACCCAGCCCTTGTTAGAGTCCACAGGAAAGTGGGGAGAAACACAGAAGCATCCCTTATTGCCCAGAAAGGGCAAGTCAGTCCTTGACAAACTAGTCACAGGAGAGGACAGAACAGCAGGTGGCAATGTACACCTTGCAGCTGCCTTCTTATTATTTGGGGGGCTATTCTAAAGGGATGGCCACCTGCAACCTGGTTTCACTACACTCAATAATGTTCAGCAACCAGTTGAGAGTTATCAATAATGTTCAGCAACCAATTGAGTTATCAGTTCAGATCAGAGTTGTGCGCTTACCAAGAATGCTCAAGGAAAAAACCCTCAAGTCAATCGCAAAGTGGGGGAAGGAAAGTTCTCCCATCAGCAGGTATTTTTCCTAAGCAGGTTTCCACTTTTATTTAGCTACAGCAACTAAAATGCTTAAACAACGAGAAGCCTTCCTTGCTTCATAGAAATAGAGGTTTCACAGATCAACAGTTTTGCTTTTCACTGCTCCAGGACAGACATTTGATAGAAAAAGCTTTTCCCCACCAGGAAGATGCACTACTAGAGAGAATTTTGCAGTATTAATAAAAAGCACATAAGTGAAAAGGCTTGAGATAAGAACCAAGCAATCTGGGCCACTAGCAGATTTGAGAGCCACTTGCCCAAAACTCCCCCCCCCCAGCCCCCCATTCCAACCAGCAGCTAACTTAAGTGGCATGACTGGGAATTGCAATTAGAATCGCCAGCTCTGGGTTGGTAAAGACCTGGAGATTTGGGGACAGGACCCTCAGCAGGATACAATGCCACAGAATCCACCCTCCAAAGCAGCCATTTTTCCCCCAGGGAAACTGATCTCTCTAGTCTGGAGTTCAAATGTACTATCAGGAGATCTCCAGACTCCACCTGGAGGTTGGCATGACCATCCTGACAGAGTTAGGAGGCGGAGGGTCAACTCTGCAGCTGGAACTAGAGCTTATCTGGCCTTGCCAGCCCTTTTCATGGCACACAGACCACTCATCTCAGGCAAGCCTTGCTTCTACTTCAGTGTTTTCAGATGCTCTGGGTTTTGCAGCCCTCTAAGGAGGCAGGGTCTAGTAACAGACAGCGGTGGTGCCCAATAAGAGAGACCCATTTCTTAGCAACGAATTCAGAATCTTGTGCTGACAAGCCACGCCCACCCAAGGGAAGACAAACATAAGTTATGTTTAGGTTTCCCAGCGTCTTTCCTTGCAGTGTGGAGAAACGAAAGGGATGCATGGAGCATTGTTCCCTTGCATTTCATGGATTCTGTTTGTGCATTTAAAAGCTGGCTTTCTCCCTACATGGGCGCAAAGCAGCTCACAAAAGGAAAAATAGTCAGTGGCACCTTAAAGGATTAGCATTTATTTCCTGCCAGGGAAGGCAGGCCAGGGGACTCCGGAGGCCTTCCCCAGGCTCTGTGGCCTGGCATGGCCTGGGAAATGTGGCGGGGAGGGCAGGCCTTTCCCCAGGCTCAATATAAGAAAAACTGGGGATAGACTGTGTTTCCTGTTTGTGCAGTTTTGACTTTTCCCAGGCCCTGCAGCCTGGCGCAGCCTGGGAAAGATGGCCGGGGGGGTGGGGGCTGTACTTACCTTTCTTCTGGCTCCTCATGGCCCAGGCTGCTGGGAGCAGGGGGCGGGGCTTGCTGTATGTGCCCACCCCCTGGGCTCCTCACTTCTGGAGTGTTGCTCCTGTGCACTCCAGCAGGAAATGAGCCCTGCTGTTACCTATTTGTTTTACTTCATTCTCATACAGAACTTAACTCCTAAGCAGCATAATGATGTGAGAAAATCTTCTCCACTCCCTGTAGATCTGTTCTGACCACAGAACATTTCTGCAGCTGAGCTGTTGTTCCTTACATAGTTGCTTCTTCTCAGGGAATGGTATGGTTTAATAGCTGCTGGGGGCAAGCAACAGGGAATGGCTATCTTCATATTGCTTCTTAGAAGTTTCTCTTGGAGGCCAACTTGGTGGACCCTTGGTCTGAATCATCATAGCCTGTTACCAGGATCATGTGAAATTTGACACCTGAGGATTTGAAAATAGACTTGAAATGAAGAAACTCGGGAAATGGTACTCTATGCATTTGGGGAAAAGACTATTGTAAGAAGCTGGTGGACGGGGGACGGACCAGATGCTTCAGGATAAAGTTCCAGTGAAAGTGCCAGTTTAAAAGTGGAAGTCATCAAAGAAACCTCCAAAGCAAAGCCGCCTGCACTGAAATATCCCTCTGATATTGTGACCCTTTTAAAAAATGTAGTTTTATTATTTCCAAACACAACCCAACAATGAAATAGGTAGAACATAACTTCATTATTACCATACATAAATAATTTGCACAAGAGACAGAATTCATACACGTATCACAGCATTTTTACATCAAATTTAGCCATACTAGGTAACCATAACATTCTGTGCAAGGCACTAGGAAGCAATGGGACCCTCTGAAAAGCTCCCTACAGACCAACATCTTCTTGCAGTAAAGCACAACAGAAGAAGATTGGCAGACGTTTGAGAATTACTGTCTGAAATAACATCAATGCAATGTGAGATGCAAGTCTTTTTTTTCCCTGGAACCATAATAAAAGATAATGACTGAAGTTGAAGCAGCTTTAAACAAACATTCAAACATACTGACTGAAGTAGACAAGAGACTTCAGGTGTTTGAAGACAAGAAACTAAAAAAAATGGATGATCTGACGAGTGCCAAGAGAAACCCTAACACAAGACTGAAAAACAATCCTCAAAAGGGCTGGCAGGAGACAAATATATTAAGCCTTGACTTTTAAATGGAAGAAACATTGTGTGGAGAGAAAATATATCACCCATTTGTTTCAGTGGACTGTGCTGCTGGAGCCATGGTGACACGCTATTGCTTGCAGTACCACAGTTTGGCAGAAAGCTGTAAAGCACAAAATCTGACTGCAGATTCATCCTAGTCAATGGGAGGACTCCAGTATGGAGATATGAGGACAGTGGATTAGTCAGTCTTATGTTAAGCCAAACTATAAAGTTTATGTAACTACTACAAAACAGGTACAGAGTAGAAACAGACAGTTGTTCAAAGACAGTAGAAAAGTACTGCAAAAACTTTAACAGGAAGACCGGGAAGGAAGGATGACAAGAAAAAAATCACTGTGATATATAAACTACTATACTTTATTTGGTAAAACTACATCTGAATTTCATAATTATCATTATCATAGAGAAATAACAATAACAACCCTTAAAATATTTTATACCACCATTTTCAACAGGGTTCATCCTCATGTTATATTATAAAACAATATGAAACAAAAGGAGCAAGCCAGTCCCTTTTGATAAGCAAATACAAAACCTTCTGTTCTATTGCTGGCAAAATGTTCTCCTAAAGTGCAAGCAACTGAGCCTTCATGGAACCTCCTTAAAAATACAAATAACAATGTTCTCCTAAAGTGCAAGCAACTGAGCCTTCATGGAACCGCCTTAAAAATACAAATAACAATACACTAATAAAGGTTGCTATTGAACTAATATTGTGCTGAACTGAAACTTTTTTCTCTTTCTCAGAATTATTACACCTCACTGTTATGGGGAACATATATTCTTGAGACCCACCCATAGTTGCAATTAAACTTTTATATTAGGAGCAAGCCAGTCCCTTGTCTTAAGCAGGTACCAGACTCTCTGTTCCATAGGTGGCACAATGCTCTCCAAAGATACAAGCACCTGAACCTTCATGAAGGAAAACTGTTATCTAATTTTTATAAGAGCACACCAGTCTAATTTCTTAATTTCAAAGCTTTTTGTTCTATGGCTGGCAAAGCATGCTCTAAGGGTACTAAAACTAGTCCTTCTTAAGAAAATCAGTTCCCTATAATTTCATGTAGTTGGATATAAACTCTCACTTCCTTAAAGGTACAGATACTAACTTTAACAATGATTGAGTTTGCCAACTCATTTATGTATTGCATGGCACGTAACATTGGCTCAATTATTTTAAGTAATCTGTGATAATACATTATAACACTTTCTTATCTATTTTTCTATGGAACCCAGCCTAAATTGGAATCAACCCAATGGTCAATATGCATAATGAGCATGTTACAAATCTCATTCTTTATCACACCAATATATAAACACTCATTTTATAAACACATCATTTTATGTTGCCATATTCCCCAACTGAAGCAGAAAAAGCAGAAAAAAGGGGGGGAAAAAAGAAGCAAAAAAGGCAGATGGGATTACAGTGTAAATACATACTAAATACATGGAACAATCACTGTGATATATAGGCTACTATACTTTATTTGGTAAAACTACATCTGAATTTCACAATTATCATTAACATAGAGAAATAACAATAACAACCCTTAAAATAATTTTATACCACCATTTTCAACAGGGCTCATCCTTATGTTACATTATAAAACAATATATGAAACAAAAGAAGCAAGCCAGTCCCTTTTGATAGGCAAGTACAAAACCTTTTGTTCTATTGCTGGTAAAACGCTCTCCCAACGTGCAAGCAACTGATCCTTCATGAAGGAACCTCCTTAAAAATACAAATAACAATACACTAATAAAGGTTGGTATTGAACTATTATTATAATGAAGGTTGGTATTGAACTATTATTGTGCATATTGATTAATCTAGCATCTACTGTCTTCATCCATTGATACTGGTAAGTATCTTGTTTAAGAAATAACAGCAGACCTTCAGCTTCCAAAGCAAAAGTGACCTTCGCCTTATCTTACAAATGGTGAGCCATGGTCTGGTTTCCAATTCCTTTTCACCATGTTCAGCTCTGGGGGATACATTTGAGATATAATGAGGGACTCCCATTATCCTACATATGAACTGACATAGGGGATGATCAAATGATTCTGAGATCACCAAAATCCAGATAGCAATACCTGGATTGCACCTGGGATATATCTTCCTCCTCTTGTAAAGGAGAAGTGAGGTATCACTCCAGAAGCAAGCTTAATCTTATTCAATGCAAACTTACACTGGTGTGACCAGGAGAGGGTTGAAGAAAAAACAGTCCCCAGGTAACAGAAATTATTGACCTGTTCAATGTCTGAGTTTGCTATAGTCCATTTGAAAAGACCCAGCTTGGCACTTTTAGAGAAAACTAAGGTTTTAGATTTGCTATAGTTTAGTTGCTACTCTTCATATAGGCAATAGTTTAAAAAAACATCTCAGCAGTCTCTTCAGGCCACTCTTGGTGCAGGGGATAAGAATAGAATCATCAGCATACTGCAGCAAGGCTATTTCCTTTGAAGCTAATCTGGGGGCATGAAACTCTGGAGAAGGAAGATGTGACATCAGGTGATTTAGTATCAATTAAAGAGGAAAGGAGCAAGCAGACAACCTTGTCTTACCTCCTATCAATGATGAAGCTCTTTGAAAGTTGCCCCTCACCACCACAGTGAACCTGGACAGTAGTACTGGTGTATGTGGTCTTGATTAGCCATAACAGTTTTTTATCAATGGCTAGGCCCACCAGTTTCTCCCATAGCTTGCTTTGGCTAACTGAGCCAAATTCTCCCTTAACATTCATAAAGACCACATAAAGCTTCCCACCAGAGCTAGCAGTATAGTTTTCTGCTAGATAAAAGAGAGTTAAACAACGATCAATGGGGCAAAGCCTCTCCTAAAGTCAATGTGTTCCCAGCCCAGGATCTTATTGGTCTCAATCCATTCTGCTAATCTTTGATACGGAAGGGAAGAATATAATTTCCCAACAGATGATAGGAGGCTAATTAGCCTATAGCTGGCCAGATCAAGCCTATTGTCCTTTTTAAAAATTGGAATGAATATAGAGTGCTTCCAAACTGGGGAGATTTCTCCCAGCTGATTTATCTTAGAGATGGTAGAATTCTTCCCCACTATAAAGGATTTAGTTTAAGAAGTCCAGTTGGGACCTTGCTGGATCTCATTACTTGTGTAAAGCAGTAATTTTTATTATCATTGTAACCTGCCTTGAATTTTGTTCTAGAGAAAGGCGGGTTTTAACAAATAATAAGCTTTCTTGGTTGTGATAGTGATGAATGTCTCTCATCTTAATTCATTAAATGTGTGCCTCAGTTTAGGAGATACCAGGCTACTCTAGAACATGGGGAAGGGGAGGATAGAATGGAATTGTGGCATATATTCATTGATAATTTAGATAAGCATGATGTAAATACCCATGGAGGAAAAAAGCTCAATAGATCTGGAATGAAATACTCAATGTAGCCAGCCTAGAACCTTAGCAGTAATTAAAATGTTCCCTGTAGGAGATTATTGTCTGATTTTTAAAAAAAAATGAATTGGACAAGTAAATTGGCAAATATTTAATTAAAGGACAATGAATAATGTACTTTCCTTATAAATGTAATGGACCCAATATTTAACTATATGCAATTAAATAAAATTGTGTTACAATCCCCTGATGAATGATAGGCAGCAAGATGCCACTTATACCAAGAGTGATTTAAGTGATTATGAAGTCTAGATGAGGTGCAAGTACTAAAAAATAAACAATTTTAAATCTATGGCATACAATTCTTTAATTCAATATGGAAGGTCAATATAATTAGTTCAGCAAATGATAAATTCCTTTGGCTTCGGAATGCCAGCTCAGCAAGTGCTGTCTCTAGACAGGACAATACCATAGACTTCTAGAATATGCTGACTGAGGCTTTCTGCCCTCTGCTGGAACAAATGACATCGCTCCATGTGAAAGTACCCTTCCCAGTGGTACTACTTGCACACCCAACAAACCTTCTTCCCCTCAAGCACTAACACATAGGGTGGGATGGGTGAGCAAGTGATCCCACACAGCCAGGTTAGATGGCTGGGTGACACAGTGTGCCTTTATCCCCCCTGGAGGTCCTTCCCTTTTCCCCTCCCCCAGATCCAGTTCAGGCCCCATCATAGGCCCACCTGGGAAGAGGAGGGCCAGGTCTTCCCACCACTGCTGCTGCCCAGCCTCCAAGCTTCCTGCTCGTGTGTCCCATCCTGCCTTGCAGGATATGGCCACCAAAGCTGCCCATCACCCCACTGGCTCACCCTATTGTGCAGGATTGCAAACGGGACCCATGGTGAGTCAGGGGGCACATCTTAACTGCAACAGTGCAAGAAGTAAATGCAAGAACAGTCCAAAAAATTTCTAGTATGGAATAGAATTTTTCTAAAAAACCGAAATACTAATTTATGTCATATCTGAATTCACTGTTGATAAAACGAAAACTATTCAGTATCAAAGGAGATCAGGGATGAGTGAATGTGCCTGTTTTAATTGCTTGTTATATCTGTTTGCATTTCTGTCAGCAGTTCCATGTTTCTGCTTTTTGCTGTTGATTTTGTATATTAGTTTGGTAGATTAGTTTTTATACAGCATTTATATATGTGACGGATATCATCTATATGCATAATATATGTACACAAGTGGGGACCCCCACCTTCTCTTCTTCCTCTCTCCCCCTATTTCCCTCCCCCTCTTTCTCCTTCCTGCCTCCCCTTTTCTTACTCTCTCTCTCTCCTCTATGCCCATCACTTCCTTTCTGCCCTCAGCCCATCACTTTTCTGCCTTGCCACTCTCCTGATCTCCCACCTACTTCCTCCCCCCACAGCAGCAGTGGCAACAGCCACTCTCCAGGAATCACAACAGATTGCTCAAACACAGAGATCAGTTCCTCTTAGGGATGCCAGCTCCATGTTGGGAAATTCCTGGAGATTTGGGGGTGGAGCTTTGGGAGGATGAGGTTTGAACTTAGAAGTGACCTCAGCAGGATATAATACCATAAACTCCACCCTTCAAAGCAGCCATTTTCTCCAGGGGAACTAATCTCTGTCATCTGGGCATCAGTTGTAATTCCAGGAGATCTCAAGCCTGCACCTGAAGATTGGCAACATTAGTTCCCCTGGAGGAAATGACTGCTTTAGAGGGTGGAGTCTATGGCATTATATCTGTCTGAAGTCCCTCCCTGCCTCAA
Source organism: Gekko japonicus (assembly GCF_001447785.1). Taxonomy (NCBI): domain Eukaryota; kingdom Metazoa; phylum Chordata; class Lepidosauria; order Squamata; family Gekkonidae; genus Gekko; species Gekko japonicus. The sequence continues at coordinate 722,265 of NW_015163613.1, read as the reverse complement.
TCCCCACCCCTCAAATATCCAGGAATTTCCCAACCTGAAGTTGGCATCCCTATCTCCTTCCCACCCAACAACCAGCCTACTTTTATCTGCCCCTCTGTCTTCAGCTTTCCATCTCCTTTCCCCCTGCAGCTTCTGCCGAGTAAAACTATGGTCTTTCTCCACAGTGGGACTAAAGCAGTTTACACTATTCTCTCCTCATTTTTATCCACACAACAACCCTATGAGGTAGGTTAGGCTGAAAGTATGTGACTGGTCCAAAATCACCCAGTGAACTTCCACAGCAAGATGGGGATCTAAACCTGGGTCTCACAAACCCTATTCTGAAGCTCTGACCATTATACTACACTAACTTTCATAGGGTGGCTGCTGTTGAACAGTAGTAAGCAGCCAGGCCTAGTTGAATCATGCAAGTCCACAGTGGGACTAAAGCAGTTTACATTATTCTCTCCTCCTTTTTATCCACACAACAACTCTATGAGGTAGGTTAGGCTGAAAGTATGTGACTAGTCCAAAATAACCCAGTGAACTTCCACAGCAAGATGGGGATCTAAACCTGGGTCTCACAAGCCCTATTCTGAAGCTCTGACCATTATACTACACTGACTTTCATAGGGTGGCTGCTGTTGAAACTGAGCTGAGGCTTCTTCCCGGAAATGCCAGCTCAGCGAGTGCTGTCTCTAGACAGGACAATACCATAGACTTCTAGAATATGCTGACTGAGGCTTTGCGCCCTCTGCTGGAACAAATGACATCGCTCCATGTGAAAGTCGACGCACAACAAATCCAGTTAAATGTGACTTCTAAAAAAACAGAGAAAGTGGAACAAGAGCTGAAAGAAGTGGATGCCAACACCCAGAAGCTTAAAAAACAAATGCAGGTGATGGAAAAAAACCGAGCAACTGATGAGGCTTAACTTTTACAGCTGCAAATGGAAAAGGCAAGCTATGTTTTAAGATTTCAGGGTGCTTCTGAAGCAAAAGGAGAAGACTTGAAGCAGATTATTTGTGATGCATTGGGTCCGGTTGCAGATTTAAAAGCTGATTTTCTACAAAGTGAAATAGATACGATCTATAGATCATATTCTGACTTTATAAGGAAAAATAATCTGCCAGGCGAGATTGTGGTGAGATTCTCCAGGAGACAAGTAAGAGATCAAATACTGAAAGCAACAAATGGAGCCACCCTGAAAATCAAAGACAAAGAAATTAAAGTTTTGAAGGACATTCCATTTGAAATAAGGAAGAAGAGAAAGAAATATAGAGACTTGGCGCTGTTTTTACAGAAAAATAATGTCCCCTACAGATGGAACCTGCCCGAATGCATCCTCATCAAATTTAAAGATAAGAAAGAAAAAATTGACCCTGTTGTAAAGGCACGTGAATTTCTACAATGACAGGCTGGTCCAGCAGATGAAGAGGATAAAGAAAAGGGCAGCAGCAAGGGAAGTGAAGAAGAAGGATGCTTGGCAACCTCTGATGAGGACTCAGCTTTGGAGCTGGGGGTGGCTGCCCCTAAAACAAGCTATCGACTGAGAAATAAAAAGGACAAAAAATGTGATCCTGTTTCAAATGAACTTTAATTGTTTCTCTTTAGAGTTCTTTATATAGTTGGTGTTGTTGGAGACGCTAGTATAAGCAAGAAGAAATGTGTACTCACTGAATGTAGCAAAGTACAAGCATTTTTACTTATAAGCTAATATTGTAAGCATTCTAAATGACCACCATCTGTTGGGTTTTTAGGGGTTTTGCTTTACTTTCTCCCATAGTTTGTAGTTACCTTCCCTTGTTTCTTTGTAGTTTATAGAAAATGCAATTAAAAAATCCCCTATGGGGGGCTCAAAAAACAAAACAAAAAACAGTAGTAAGCAGCCAGGCCTAGTTGAATCATGCAAGTCAGATTGTATCAAGTTCCTCAGAAAGTGCTGCTAGGCCTAGGTTTGCCAGCTTCCAGATCCTCCAGAAGTACAACTGAACTCCAGACAACAGAAATCTTTCTCCCTGGAGAAAGTGGGTGGACTCTGTAGCATGATATCCAGCCGAGGCCTCTCCCCTCCCCAAACTCTGCACTCCTCAGACTTCAGCACAGAATCTCCAGGAATTTCCCAACCTGGAGTGGGCAATCTTACTCTCAGGCCTGGCTTCGAAATAGTGCCCTCCCCCCTTCCCCTGCCTTTTTAACCCAACCCCCCTGCTATTTAGCCATTCATACTCCCCAATCCCAGCTCCAATTTTGCTTCGTGTTCTCTTCCCCAACTTATCATCTGTCTCTGTCTCTCTGGCTATCAGCTAGTCTATCTCTCATTTTTGATGCGACAGGGTCTGGAGTAGATCCCTGCGGGGGCCATTTCAAAAGTTATTGGGGGGGGGGATTCAACCTTCCTTGAGTTGTCTTTTTTACTTTTTGGATTTTTTTGCAGCCCTATGGGGTCCCCTGAGTCTGTAGAAAAACCTGTTGGGACTGAGTGTGCCCTCTGTTTGCAGAAATAATTATCCACACTCAGAGGGGAGTGTTGAGAATTAGATATATAGATAATATATGGTTTATTAGTTCACAAATAACATTGCTGTTAAGTCGGCTACTTAACAAAGAGTCAGAGAGTGATTTATCAAAAGATTCAGCTTTATTCAGCAACTCGTAACTCAACTCCAACAGATCAACTCGAATAGCCAGAACAGCTTTTACATTGAAGCTGTTCTACTTTTAAATTCTCCTGGCTAATGTAGCCACGCCCTATTATACAATATCATCCAATAAGATTGTAGGGATAAGGTCCTATCACAATAGTTCCCGCTCAGGGAACTTGATGGTATGCGATTGGTCGGCTCTTCCTGGGCTACCAATAGGGATTGTAAGATTAGGATCCTTGCCCAGGATGAATCTTAGCATGGTGCTTCAATTAGGTGATTCACATGCATACCATTGAATACACCACAATTGCAAAATGCAACCTTTTATACAAAAAATTCAGTGCAATGAAATAAACAGCTGTGTGAAAACAGAATCAAGGGTTCAATAGTCTAAAGGAGAAGCAAAATCAAAACAGGGATTTGGGAGGCAAAACAGATAGCATTGTCACAAGTAATTAAGGAGTAAGAACATTGCTAAGAACCGATAATAGACAACATAGTCTTATTATAGGTGTCATGTATACAGAAGGGAAATGTTGCTAGTGTTCAGCTTGTAATTGTACTAGGAAATGTATGTTGTAATCTTACAGAGTTACAAGCTTCTAAACCCATTTATTTCAATGGACATAGAAGAGTGTAATGCTGCTTCAGAATGCACTGTTTGTACCTAAGTTCATTATTTGGATTGAAATACAAAAACCAAGTTATACAGAACATTAATGATACAGCATAACTCTGAATCTCCCACTGAATCTCTTCAGCTTCAATGGATAGCCCTGGGTTCCCGTATTATAAGCTGTCCACTCTCTCCTTGCCATGAATAATTTTATACACCTCTATCATGTCTCCCCTTATCGGCCTTTTTTTCTAACCTAAAAAGCCCTGAACATTTTTACTGATCTTCATAGGCAGCTGCTCTAGCCTGCTGATCATTTTGGTTGCTCTTTTCTGCACCAAAAATGATCAGGGGGCTAGAGCAGCTGCCCTGTGAAGATCAGTCAAAATGTTTAGGTGTATTTAATCTATTAAAAAGGTGAGTAAGGGGAGACATGATAAAGGTTTATAAAAGTACACATGGTGTGGAGGGAATGGACAAAGAGAAAATTTGTTTTCTCTCCCATAATGCTTGAACCCAGTGTCCAGGGTCGATTCATCCATAGAGGTGAGGTTGGGCAGTTGCCTTAGGGTGCCACCTTCAGGGGACACCACTAGCCTGCCAATATGGATGCACACCAGCCCTGCTCGCTGGCTGACTCTCCCAGTGGCTCCGTCTGACCGTCTGCTCTCCCCCCGAGAGCGTGTGCCACAATGGAAGGGAGAAAGAGAGCCCAGTGGCCATGAGCCTCCCAGCAGCTGCTGCCTCTGCCTACAAGGAAACTCCAGCAAGGTCCTGGAGGGGCGGGAAGGCAAGGGTGGGGTTTCGGGGCTGCCCAACAATGCCTACAGCACAATGGAGGTGGGGTGCCCCCTGGTGCCTTTGTCACCCACTCTCTGCTGCCATGCTGAGGCGGTTGAAGCAATGCCATTGGTGGCCTTTCCTTGCTTGGCACTGTGAGGCAGGAGAGGCGGCCAGCCATGTCCAATCACACCTAAGCAACAAAGGTTGGAAGGAAGTCCAGCGGATTCCCTTCCTTGCTTTCCAGCAGGACCCCTAACCCCTATTGAGGGCCACCACCCGCCATTTCCTTGGACCCACACCAGACTATCTGGACACCTACAAAGGGGCCCAGTTGAAGGCGCTGCTGTCACAGGTCAGCCCAGGCCTTGCCCCCATGGCTCCGCAAAGCCACCACCACCAAAGAGGTGGGCATCCAAGTGAACCCGCGTGTTGACGCCATCGTGCAACGCTCATTCGGCTCCCACCCGCTCCAGGCCGTTCGGCCCCAGAGCCCCTCGACTCGCGTCACTTGGGAACCACTGCGGGCATCTATTTGCCTGACCTAGGCCCCCATGCTGCCTCTTCACTTTGCCCGAAGCAGTGGTGGAACCCCAAAAGCAGGACAAAGCTCCCACTTCATACCCGCTCACCGAGGAAGAGCCTGGAAGGGGGCTGAGACGAAGAATCTGCTGCCCCTGTGGCAGGACGGGAAGGGAGAAGCGGCCAAGAAAGGCTGCAATGCTGGAGGAGAAGGCAAAGTAGTCTCGTTCCAGTTCCTGCCCCCCAAATCCAGCACATCTCATGTAGGGTTGCTTGCAACTTGCTGCTGCCTTTCCCCTGACAGGCAGAAATTCAACAAAAAAATGGTAGACCAGATAGGGGCTTTTTCATGCTAAGACATTCCCCACTCTCAGATATATGCAAAAAAAACTTTTAAAAAGTTAAACCGACTCCAAACCTGAACAGGTTAATAGCCTTCCAGAAGACATGAAGTGTTAAAAGTAATTAAGTATGGAGGGGGGTTGTTTTTAAGGGTGGGGGTAGAAGGAAGGAGAATCCGGCCTGCTGGAGCCCTAAGCTGGAAGACAAGATCAGAATCAGGATTCTCTCTCCATCTATAAGCCTGTCAGGGTTCCAACCACATTGAAACAAAAAGAGTTCTGAGCATGAGGATTAACACAGAGGAAAAGTAAAACCTTCCTGATTCTAACTAATTACATGCTTCCCAAAATTCTTTAAGTTGCCAAGGGGCAGAGCCCCTAATAGTTTACATAAGGAACCAGAAGTCTTGTGGTACTTTAAAGATAACAAAATTTGATTCCAGGAAGAATAGCATTTAGCTTTTATTACCAACATTTAACCTGTTTTATTTGAGCACATGTGCAGCAGGATGCAAACCAGAAGAGCCTGGGTTGCTGACACCACATACCAGGTCTAACCACACTACATGAGACAACAGGTGGCAGAGTATCCGAATTTTCAATATTAAAAGCAGTGCCTTCCACCTACCGTCTGGAGTGGTAAACTCAATTTTACCACCTCATTGTGCTGCATTTGTAGACCCAGCCTTATCTATGAAATTGTATGTTACTTGAGAACTGCAGCATTTAGATCCCAGAATTCACCTAATAAATCCACAATGACTATTCCAAAGTCAGTAGTTACTACTTCACTTCCTATATGCTACTCTACCCTTGAATTATCTTATATGCCAAGAAATATTTTTGTTAAACAGCAGCAGCGAATTTGTGAGGATCATAGATGAAAATAAGAATTATCTAAGCTCCCCCAATTTGTCTATTTTAATGCTTAGTGAATGTGTGTAATCAACAATTGTTAATTTGACCAACAACAACAACAAGAACAGCTACACTGTCCATTACTAAGGTTTTGTGTTCCTCCCAACCTTTGTTATTGTCAGGACTTCTTTGGGAAGGACAGTTTGTACAGTCCTCCCTCTGACAGATCAAAGGGAAGATTTATTTAGAAGAATAACCTTTGATTTGGCTTTAAGGTGCTTTCAGAGCAAGATTTCAGTTATCTTGTTTCTTAAGGCATATTGCAAAGGATAAAACAGTTCACAATGTCTTTCAGCTAGTAGACATGGGAAGCATATATTTAACTCAGATGTTGCTGTCTTTTAAACAATACTTCTGACCAGGACGACTTTATTGCCTTTCATACATTCTGTCTAATGGCCCTTTAAGTTGTAACATTTTGTTTCAAAGCTTGACCTGAAGGAATTGGTGACAAAATTTGCTAAAGAAAAGGCACACAAAATGAGATTCTGATGTGCCTGAAATGGAAACATTAAAGAGACTTAAATTTCAGCATCACAATTAACAGGATTTCTCAAAATGCTTTGTGATTTGTGTTTTTCTGCTTGAGAGAGAAAAATCAGAGATTGTATTACTTGTTCTCACAATTAAAAAAAAAAGAAACCAACAATTTCAAATTTTGTGTTTTTCATTCTTCCTAAAATGCATTTATATTTGAAAATTAGTGGGCGCATTGGGGGGGGGGGGCTGGGCAGAAGGTAGCCTCGCCTACTGTGCAAAAAAAAATCCTGGCACCAGCCCTGCCAGTGTCATCCAATGAACCTGAAGTGTGGGAAATTCAGGACAGACAAAAGGAAGAGCACATATTTAATTTGTGGAACGTGCTGCCACAGGATATAGTCATGGCCACCAACTTGGAAGGCTTTAAAAGGGGAGTGGACAAATTCATGGATGACTGGGCCATCAATGGTTACTAATCATGATAGATATCTACTCTGTCCAGTAACAGAGGTAGTAGGCCAGTGATGGCGAACCTTTTAGAGACTGCGTGCCCAAACTGCAACCCAAAATCCACTTATTTATCGCAAAGTGCCAACATGGCAATTTAACCTGAATACTGAGGTTTTACTTTAGAAAAAACAACTCATACATTAACTTAAGATGATCCTAACAAAGTAAGGAAGCAATCCCAAATGCTTTCATTTACTTAAAATTATTTGGCAGAGAATTTGACACTTTAATGATGGTCTGGGCCTGGCTGGGGCGATGGCACGCGTGCCCACAGAGAGGGCTTTGAGTGCCACCTCTGGCACCCGTGCCATAGGTTCGCCACCACTGTAGTAGGCCTTTTTAAATCAGTTGCTGGAGAGCACAGACAGGATGATGCTATTGCAGTCTTCCTGTTTGTGAGCTTCCTAGAAGTAGCTGGTAGGCCACTGTGTGAACAGAACGCTGTACTAGATGAGCCTCTGGTCTGATCCAACATGGCTCTTTTTATGTTCTTATGTTCTAACCTGATTTTCAGTGTTCTCATATGGTTCTCGAAATTGCCATAGAACATAGGCACTATAACTACCTGCATATTTTCTTCTTACCAAACTAAAATGGGTTGTCCTTGCTCACTGTGTTATTGTTGTAATATTGTTTTAATAGGAAGAAACATCCACTAATAAAACATAAGTGATAAAAAATTCAATCAGTGTTACATACACTGTGACCTCAAATAAAAAGTAGATCAAATAAAGATAATTGAGTTCATGTAGGTCTCGAGATATATAAAAGCTGTGAGTCACTCAATGCTTTTATGTTAATTAAATTATTAACTCATTAGAGAAGCCTGACACATAAAAAGGATCATTACTGTACACATATTTATATAGTCCATCAAAACACAGCAAACACTTTCTAAAACCGTCTCTCCAATCATTCAGTTTGTTTGATTTTATCTTAGCATTTTACAGGGCAGTTGAAAATACAGAACAAGAGGGAAACTAAGCAGAATGGTCATTTCAGCAGTTTTACTCAGTAGGCTCTCTGGGTAATTAATGCAGCATCTGCTTCTTGTAGTCACTTTTTTACTTTTTCCTCAAATTCCATGGGGAGGGGGAACACCCCACTTCACGCCTTGATTGCATTTCCAAGGATCCTAGGCTCAATTGTAGGACATGCTGCTATAAGACTTGGGTGAGAAGTATAATGAATTAGGAATTTTCCAATATGGATTTAATGTGTTAGGTATATTTGAACAAAGATATGAATAACTGGGCAATGAATTTAATTGCTCTACAGCAGGAGTCCCCAACATGGTGCTCACTGGACTTCTTTCCTAGAGCCAGCCAAGTGTTTCTAGAAATTGAACAGGTGCTAGGTGGGACTTTTTGAGTTTTGGATGTTTATGGTATAATACAGACAGGTTTTATGTAAGCCACTTTACCTGTGCAAACAGCAGAGTGATATTCTAAAAACAGCGGGACTTGATGCCGACTAAGCACAAATGGACTGCATGGTTAAAATGCTTACTGCACCTAACTGGAATTTCTATTGAAGTAATCAGATTTCCCCTGTTTTAATGGATGTTTATAATTCAGGTGGATGTTGGTAATAACATCACAACACCAAATGTTGTTCCTTTTCAAAAATCTGGCCAGAAACTCTCTTACTGTACACATGTGCAAGAAGCTCTCACTAGTTCTTCTGTACCAACTGTCATTTTTATAAGTAGTAGTGCAGGTTGAAAATGGCTGGAGTCATGAAAGAAGTGCTCATGCACACTGATAGAGAGGACAAAAATACATTTCCCCCCTCAAGTTGATTAGATACCCACAAAACAGATATTGCTGGATTAATGTAATCTTATATCATGTGTAGACAGCAATATGTTAATTTTAAAGAATTCCATTAAACAGATTGTCTGCCTGAAATGTTGAAGACCTACTGTCAGAGTTACGCATAACCTCACCCCCTGACATTTTGTGGTTGGCTCCACCTCCCATAGCAGCCATTTTGTGTTGTACTCATCACCTTGTGTCAAAATTCCAAAGGTGCCTGAAAACTGGAAAAGATCGGGGATCTCTGTTCTACAGTTATATGAAAGTTATGCAACAAGACAATATATATTAAATATTTCCCAGAAATCATGCCATAATGTAAAGAAAACGTACCCACTCTCTGTCTTATCATATGGAGATAGAACAGCTAAATTTGGAAACTGAAAGAGCTTACTTTTGTACAGAATTAATCCTTGTAGTGCTACAATAATGTAAAACTATTATTTTATAAAAAATATGATGCCTCCTGTAATGTATCCAGTCCAGACCGCATGGCCTGCTTGGGCTCCACGCGGTCAGGCACAAATGTCGAGCTTCGCTCCAAGAGACAATGGACTATGCGGATCCTAGCCCGCAGGGGCTAGGTTCCCGGTTGAGAGCCTATGGGACTCTCGGCCACTGTAAATAACCTATTGGGAAGTGGGGGGGGTGTTTTGGGTGGCGGTTTCTCAGGGAATATAAGCCGGCCTGCGAGCCGGCCGAAGTCATCTTGTTCCTGATCGAATAAAGTACGCTTTGCTGAAATCACTCTCCATCTGTGTACTTTTCACCTCCAAAGCAAATAAATAAATAGTATCTTCCCTTCCCCCCCTTTTATATTTTCAGTAATACCCACATTCAAAGATCATCCTGGTGTAAGTTCTACTTGATACCTATGTTTACTGTACAGGTTATTGAACCATGTATGGCTGTGATGAGCATACTGGACTTAAGACTGGGGACTGAGATTCATGATCATGGCTTAGAAGTCATCTAATTGTCAGAAGCAAAGAACTGTGATTTTCAAAAATCAGAACAGAGGTCAACCTTGTAAAATGAGAAAGTGTTCTGGGTAGAATTTTCTGAAAACTCTCAATGATGGCTATCAATATATGTGGTGCCTACCCTTTTCTCTTCTCTGAACACAAGAGCCCTGCTGGATCAGACTGATGGTCCATCTAGTCCAGCATCCTGTCTCACACAGTGGCCAACCAGTTCCTCTGGACAGCCAACAACAGGGCATTGGGGCTGAGTCCTTCCCCTGATGTTGCCTCCTGGCTCTGGGATTCAGAGGTTTAGTGCCTCTGAAAGTGGAAGTTCCCTTCAGTCACCATGGCTAGTAGCCATTGATAGACGTATCATCCATAAATCGATCTAAGCCCCTTTTAAAGTAGTTTATTCCTGTGGCCATTACTACATCCTGTGGCAGCGAATTCCACATTTGAATCACTCCCTGTGTAAAGAAGTAATGTTTCCTTTTTAAAAATGCTAGCTTCAGGGAGCAGACTCAAAGGTATCACATCCACACTGAGCTCCCTTCCCTTGCAAAACTCTGACCTCTCCAGGTACCACTCCCAAATCTTCAGGAATTTTTCAAGCCTGAACTGGCAACCCTAGGCAGGTGTCTGACTATGCCAATTCCTGACATTGGCCCTAAATGGCCATTATGGAAAGCAATGGAGTTGCTACCTAGAAATAACTACTTTATGTTCATCAGCGAAGAAATGTTTTTGAACAACATAAAACTGGCCAAGAATACTGCCCACATTTAGAGAGGGTGTTAGTTCATTTTTTAAAGAAATAATGAACTAAATCAAAGTGCCAGCTGACTGTAATATGTATTTTTTTAATCCTTACAGTAGCTTTGCAAAATGGTATACCCTAGCAACAATATGCATTTCTGTCTTGTTAGAAAATCACTCCAAGTGCCTATAGCACATATTATTTTCATATAATGAAAGAAATACTGACAGAAGCAGGCTGATACCTTTGAAAATTCATTTTGTCCATTAAGTGCTAGTAAGGCTTACATGACTATAACTGACTTCTTACAAGGCAGCTCAGGTGAGAAAAAAACATTTTCTGCCTTTGCATTAGAGCCTGAGAAATTTTTTTTTAAGGCAGTATGTGCTTTTTTGATGCTTTGAGGGCAAAATGTTTCAGATAGCCACTTGGAACTACTCTTGAAACACCCGATCAAGGGTCCCATGCTACGAAAACCAGTGACGTCTATGTAACAACCTGAAATTAAATTCCATGCCCAGATATATCATTATTTGACCATGCAGACATTACTCCGCTTTACAGTTTCCCACAGCTGCAAACTAGCCATTCTCTCCAAGAAGGGGAACTTGGAGGGGGGCAAGGAAAGAAGAGAGAAAACTCTGTAGAAAGAATAGCTGTAGCCATAAATGTGATGAATGGCTTGCTAGAAACTACATTAAATAGCAGCAATATCAGTTCCAAGATGAGATCTGCAACATTCTTATTGCCAGGCTGTGTGGCTGGATGATTCACTGTGCGCTCACTTTTCATGGTCATCTTTTAATGGTATGTCCTGTGTCACTAGTCATTTGCACTCAGACTGTGGAAGACTCATGTGCTGCTGCCTACCATTCCATCACACTTTTCTCATTTGCCAGAGTGTTATTATGGGATGGTAAAGAAAATTAGGAATAAGATGGTTTGTGCCTTCCATTCCTTCTGCTAACACTGGATTTATTCTCAGTCTTTTGTCAAGCACAGAATTCGGGTCTCTCTGGCACTTTTGCCAATGAACTTATTTTTCTCAGGTCTCCTGCACACTATAATATACTGTATCAATAGCTATCCATGGAATGAAACTTATGTTTAAATGTGGCAAACCAGAAGTGTCATCCTATAGATATGACTTCTTAAAAAATCACTGAAAAGCTCAAATTGTTTTCACAGTTCTGATGTTATTGGCTTTTAAAATCAAGGTTCTAACCACCCATTTTCTGCTCTTCTGATTGTTCATGCTGATCCAGTTGGAGGCAGGCCCTGTTCACATGTTACAGTGAATGCCAAACATCCTGCCTGGGACCAATACCTGGATAAATGTGGGGTATGTATCACATGTAGCAGAGATCAGTTCCTCTGGAGAAAATGGTGGACTCTTTGTCATTATACCCTGCTGAGGTCACCACAGCACATTGACGCTAAGTGCTCAAGGCCTTGGCACTCTCCCAGAGCCTCTTTCTAGAGCTTATTGTATTTATTTCCACAATGAGCCTTATTCCTAATAAAATAATAAAGTAAAATAATGCCTTACTTGATATTTTTCTGCTGCTGTTTAATTATTACCCCTAAAAATTTTGCCACACAGATAGCACCCAAGAAAAATCATGGGGCATATCCACATCCAAGATGTTTTGCAGAAAAAACAACAACCCCACCATCAGAGCATACTTCAGGAGACCTGACCTCTTGTGCCACAGGGAATGCCTTCCCATGATCTCTGGGTTGTTGTCACTGCTGATAGTATTAGTTGTGGTTCCCTACATTGCTCATCAGTAGCTGTGGATTCAAGTTATAATACTTAAATGTGGAAAGTTTCATTATTTAGCATATTGTGCTTCTGAGCTGAAATAATGCCTGAAATCATCAGTTAATCACATCTATTCCCAGTATTAATGGTAATTATGGAGTGCCATTGTCATATATATTATAAGGTATCATTTACAGTTTTTCTCCTATTTAACATTTGACCTAGATGATTTTTTTATTGTTTAAGCTGCTGTTAGGCCCCTATTTTCAGTGAAATAAGTAGACCAAAAAAAGTCACCAGGGGCTGCAAAACCCAGACAGGACTTGATTAACTGCTGAAATCATATTTAAAGCATTTTTAATAGAAGATATTTACCTCTAATGGAATTTCTCAATTCAGCCAATAGGTATATCGTGACAGCTCTGATTTTGGTATTGATGAAAATTACACAGTAAATCAGCAGGACTATTTTAGCTGTCATGGGCTGCATGGATATAATTTGGTCTTTAAGTCCTATCTTTTTTTTTTTTTTAAAGCACAGCTTCTTAGAATACTGCTTGGACTTTAGTGCATTTCGGAAGCTTAATGCATTGTAAAAAACTAATATTTATTAAAATATTTCTGTCCTATCCCAGAAGAGGCTCAAGGCAGCTCACAAACTAGCATGTATATAGGCATAACAAATATTAAAATCTACAAAGAGACACACAAATAAGATGTCAATTCAATTGAATAATGACACTGCCCAAAGAACATAAGAACATAAGAGAAGCCAATGTTGGATCAGACCAATGGCCCATCTAGTCCAACACTCTGTCACACAGTGGCCAAAAATACCAGGTGCCATCTGGAGGTCCATCAGTGGGGCCAGGACACTCGAAGCCCTCCCACTGTTGCCCCCCAAGCACCAAGAATACAGAGCATCACTTGCCCCAGACTGAGAGTTCCTATCTATGTTGTTGTTCAGTCGCACAGTCGAGTCCGACTCTTCGCGACCCCATGGACCAGCTCCCGCCAGGCCCTCCTGTCTTCCGCCGTCCTCTGAAGTTGGCTCAATTTCATGTTCGTTGCATCGATGACACTGTCTATCCATCTCATCCTTTGCCGTCCCCGTCTTCTTTGACCTTCAATCTTTCCCAGCATCAGGGTCTTCTCCAGTGAGTGCTCCCTTCTCATTTGGTGGCCAAAGTATTTGAGCTTCAGTTTCATTATCTGGCCTTCCAGGAAACAGTCAGGGTTGATTTCTTTTAGGACTGACTGATTTGATCTTCTTGCAGTCCAAGGGACTCTCAAGAGTCTCCTCCAGCACCATAGTTCAAAAGAATCTATTCTTCGGCGCTCGGCCTTCCTTATAGTCCAACTCTCGCAGCCATACATGACTACTGGGAATACCATTGCTTTGACCATGCGGACTTTTGTTGGCAGGGTGATGTCTCTACTTTTTATCATGCTGTTTAGGTTCACAATCGCTTTCCTCCCAAGGAGCAGGCATCTTTTAATTTCATGGCTGCTGTCACAGTCTGCGGTGATCTGGGATCCCAGGAACGTGAAGTCTGTCACTACTTCCACGACTTCCCCTTCTATTTGCCAAGGAGTGATGGGGCCGGATGCCATGATCTTAGTTTTTTTGATGTTGAGCTTCAAGCCCACTTTTGCGCTCTCCTCTTTTACCCTGAGCAAGAGGCTCTTTAGGTCCTCTTCACTTTCTGCTTTTATCTGTTCTAACCTGACTGCTCAGCAATTTCATTGAGTGCCCACGAGTTCTTGTATTGTGAGAAAGGGAGAAAAGTACTTCTTTCTCAACCTGCTCTATCCTATGCATTATCTTACAAACCTCGATCATGTCACCCCTCAGCTGTCGTTTCTCCAAGCTAAAGAGCCCCAAGCGCTTTAACCTATCTTCATAGGGAAAGTGTTCCAACTCTTTTATCATTCTAGTTGCCCTTTTCTGCACTTTTCCCAATGCTATAATACCCTTTTTGAGGTGTGGTGACCAGAACTGTACACAGTACTCCAAATGAGGTGGCACCATTGATTTATACAGCTGATTTGTTTTCAATTCCCTTCCAAATAATCCCCAGCATAGTGTTGGCCTTTTTTATTGCAGTTGCACACTGTCTCGACATTTTCATTGAGTTGTCTACTATGACTTCAAGATCTCTCTCTTGGTCAGTCTCTGCCAGTTTGGACTGCATCAATGTGTATTTATACTTAGGATTTCTGTCTCCAATGTGCATCTCTTTGCACTTGGCCACATTGAACCCCATTTGACACCTTGACGCCCACTCACCCATCCTCAACAGATCCCTTTGGAGTGCCTCACAATCCTCCCTGGTTTTCACCACCCTGAACAACTTCATGTCATCTGCAAATTTAGCCACTTCACTGCTTACTCCCAACTCCAAATCATTAATAAACAAGTTAAAAAGTATCGGACCAAGTACTGATCCCTGTGGTACCTCACTGCTTACCACCCTCCACTGAGAAAATTTCCCATTTATACTCACTCTCTGTTTCTTATTAGTTAGCCAGTTTTTGATCCACAAGAAGACTTGTCCTTTCATTGTTTGACTATTTTATCCCGTGACTAAAGAGAAATGCAGTCAGAAACAAAATGGAAACTCTTTCAGCTACCAGTTTCATCAGAAGACCCTTTGGGAAAATATAGCTTTGTATGCTTCCTGGAAAGCTGGTAAAGATGGTGACTTTCTCATCTTCTATAGAAAAGTTCATAAAACCAAGATAGTGCCTGAGAAAATTTTGAACCAGGCTGTAGACAAGTGAACCTCTCTGACAGAAGAAACTGTAGGAGAAAGAACAGATGAGAGAGATGAAGCTAGCATACCAGTCCACACAAGGAGAGATGGTCATTGAGGTGTTGCTTAAAATCATTGCTTGCAGAACAAGCAAAATAAGAATTTCAAACAACAGCTACTGACTTTTCAACCTGCCTCACTGTAGCCTGGACACATAATTCAGTGCTCAACGCACCCAAGAATTAATCTCTCTCTCTTACTTTTGGCTGTAATTATATGTGCCTCCAGAAGAGGAATTGTACATATCAGGTTGCATTAAAATTCTCCATGTCTCAAGCAGAAGTATGTCCCAGCCCTGGTATCTGTGCTATGATTTTGCAATGATCCTGAAGATGTCAGAGATTAAATACTGGTATTAGAGTATGCACCACCTTTCTTCCAAGGACCTTGGGATGGCATATGTGGTTCTTCCCTTTTTGTTTTATCCTCACTATAACCCTGAGAGTGATTGATCAATGCTTATCCTGTGAGCTTCCTATCAGAATAGGCTGAAATCAGGTATCTCCCCCTCCCCCGCTAGTCTGTCACTCTAACCACTATATCACATTGAGTCTCACTCCTACTGCCTCTCATGCTGTTTCCAGAGGTCCCCTTCCTCTCCCACACCATCAGAAGCTATTCAGGTTGCAGCAGGAGGGAAAAGGTGAATAAGTCCCAGTCTACTAAAGCAAATGCCTTCCTGGTGGAGATTTACCATGGTATCCAGGTGTTACCTATTAAACAAACAAATAAACAAACCTTTTTTGAGGTAACCGCCCCGTCATATTTAAAGTGAATGTTTGCATTTGCACAGATATCGGGTGAGGGGGGGGGCTGTGAGAGTCTGGATAGAATATTGGATGGAATGAAAAACAATCCCCCAAAATACTGTGAACAGGTTGAAAGGAAGACAAGGAGGCAACCAATAGCAGAAAAGGGTGGATGAGGATAGGTATGTTGGAGCCAGTACTGGGGGAGGAAGGTGAGCCAGAAGCTGCAGTGCAGGGAGAGGTGATCCAGTGGCAATGAAGGGAAGCTGGCTGGGGGAGGGGGTATGAGATTTCCCCTTCATTGCAAGTTCCATTAATAATTAGTTCTTGTGCATAATGTTAAGGAAACGTCTAGTGGAGCAGGAAAAACAAAACTGAGGGGAGACTCTTATTTCAACTGGAACCAACTATTCCTTCCACCCAAGAACCAGGATCTTTCCAAAGTCACAACACCACACAAGTCTATATTTATCTACTTAGATTCAAACCATCAAAAATGTACTTGAGTTAGAGAGCAACTGAATTTAAAGAAAGCTAGGGATTAGGGATGGGCATGAACCGGTAACATGGCAGTTTGTTGGGGTTCATGGTTTGTTTGATTAAATGAACCACAAACTTAAACTTTTCTATTTCTACAACTGGTTTGTGGTTTGTTTGGTTCATGAGTTTGGGAGGTGGTAAAATGGCCCCACCTGGAAGTAAGCCTGAAGGAATTTAAATGCCATTGGAGCTTACCAACATCCCACAGTGTCACCCGAGTGAGCTCTGAAGGAATTTAAATGCCTTTGGAACTTACTTCTGGGTTGGGCTGCCCAACTGGAAATGAGCTCTGAAGGCATTTAAATGCCTCTGGAGCCCACCTCCGGGTCGGTTCACCCTGACTGAGCTCTGAGACTGGGCTTTGAAGGCTTTATAGGCCTTATATGCCCTTATATGGGCAGGCCCCACCTGGAAGTCGGCCTGCCCATATAAAGGCCGCACATATAAGCGCATATAAGACTTATAAAAGCCTTCAGAATGTACTCTGGGAGCTCAGTTGAGTTGGGCTACGCACTATAAAGGCCTTCAGAGCTCACTCTCAGAGCTCTGTCAGGTAACCCAACCAGGAGGTGGGCTATAAAGGCATTGTGGGAGACATGTTCTCCTGAACCTCTGGTTTACGAACCACGAATTGGCCTGGTGTGTGCTCGAACCAGTGTTTGTTTGGGGGTTTGTGCCCATCCCTACTAGGGAATGTTAAGCTATTTCATATGGCATTGATTTTGATGGTGGGGTTAAGCTCACAGAAATCTCTGCTACTGAATTAATAATTTAGTCTAGAATGTGCTTTGAATGTATAGGCTGAATTTCAGTGTAACTTGTGGCAATTTAGTTTCACTATTTTCATAAACCTTGTATTAAAAAATTCTATATGTGCAAATTCAAAAATTTGAAGTAACTGAGAAGGTGGTTAACTTCCTTCAATCCACCATGCTGCTGCACCAAGAAAAAGTACAGTTGTAACCTATGATTTTATTCAGTGTATTTGTTATACAGTGTCTCTCTACTTGTATAACACTTAGCCTCAGCCTTTTCACTGATATTGCCAGTAGGTGCGGTGATGGTTAGGTATGAGTGAATGTTCCCCATTTCATGCCTTTTTATATTCATGTCTATTTTTCCAGTGCTTTCAGTTCTCTTTTTGTTGGTGGTTTTGTAGATCGATTTGTACTATGTGTAGTTTTTTTAAAAAATATGCAATTTATACAGTACCCATCTGTCATGCAAATGTTACTATGGTCGATTTTATAAAATACTTTTATGATTTCGAGCTTCAAAGTGGCTTATTTACAACAGCTTTCTTTACTATGTGCAAATTTGTCACTGCATCTTTTTGTCCACTTCTTTGAAGGTAGATTTCCAGGGGGGCGGTGAGTAATTTTTTTTTCTGAAAAGGGGGCGGTAGGCCAAAGGTTTGTGAACCACTGCTATAGATAAACACCGAGGAAACAGAAAATAACATAACTGTAAAGAATCATGGGTTTGATTTGCACAAAAAGCAGTGAAATGTTTGGGTTGAAACAGTAGGGATACAGCATTAGAAATTATTCCTTGTTGCATAAATAATTTTGTGGACTAAATACATGGAGGAGAGTTTATTGGTTGATACCTGACTTATCAGTCAATCCCTGATTTAAAGACAGTGTTTTTCTGAACACAGATGCTGGAGATCTCTGTTTGCTGAACTTTGTTGAAGTATCCAATTGGCCCCTGTTGATAAACAAAGTATTGAATCAGTTGAACAACTTGTCAGATCCAACATTGCAATATTTTTAATCATTTATATGAAGTTCACTATTCATGCTGCAAGATAATATTGGTTGTGAGAAATATCGTCTGGGAAAGTGATAAAAAATACCACTCTGTTCACTTTTAATGTCATAAAACTAAATAGCCAAAATCCTAGGTATAAACAGTAATGAGCTATTCTGCAAGGGTTAACAGAGTAGCATGCCTGCTTTTTCTTTAACATTTTGACTCAAAAGGCAGGAACCCTTTGTTGATGAACTACGCTCCGAGGCTGAAGAAATCTGTCAGTGGCTACTTGTCCTACTGGTATGGCAAGGTAATAGGTTTTCTGTTGTTCTGACAAAAATATTTTGACACCTGAAATTTAGAACTTTGTCTGAACTCTGTATAATGTTATTGAGGTGGTATATTATTGCAAGAACCAAAGTACTGTTGAAATCCCCAACACATTGTGCACCACTGGATGGCCTTTAAAAAGTCTCACCTAGTTAAGGAAATTTACCTCTCTTGTGTGACCTCCTATGAGATTAATCTATTGTAATGGTCCATGCTACAAGGGGGGGGGGTATCTAATGTGATCTGCCTGTGTTGGCAGGCCAGTAAATGATTAGAAATCTTCTATCTTTGTAAACCATATGGTAGGTGATATGAAAGCACTTAAAAATAACCATTCTTAGAGATGCTCTTCTCCTGGTGTTCCTTTTTAATCTTTGACCTGATCTGCAAGGAATGATCATTCTGGCTGCCTTCCTGAGAGGTTTCTGCAAGTTATAATAACATTTTCAAAAGCAAACAGAAAAGCGGTCTATATTTAGCTTGCAGATCTAGATACATATTGAGAAAGTTATAGGACCTTTTCCACTTGCATCGCCATGGCCTTTACGTATTGATCTGGGGATTATTCAGGTTTTCAAGGAGTCAATCTGGGCTGGAGTTTCTTTGAAAACGTGTGAGCTGCAGAGAAAGAGATTAATGTTCTCTTTCCTTTGTAACACTTTTCTAAAACACACAAATATGAATTTTAAAAATAGGACAATGAAGCTAGTCAGCCTGAAGGCGAACACAGATTATTGACAAAGTAGTCATTTACTTCACTGGACATGTAACCCAACGTTTTACAAGTAATCTGTAAATTTACCGTTGGATAATATAGAAAATAAAATTAGTTATAATTAAATATCCCGTTTGAAAGGGTTCCCCCCCAAAAAAAATCATTTATCTCTATGTTTATCTTACTTGGTATTCCAGTAACACTTTCAGCAATATCCATGACATATTGTTCTGATAATTAAAAGATTTCTTGTCCCCAGCCTATCCGTTCCACTGTGACTGTGTTAACATGAAACATTACCCAGCTCTAAGGCCTAGATATTGATTATTTCCAACTGTACATCTGCTAATATGGGTTTTGTTGTGAAACAGATTAATGTGTTTACCTACAACACAAAGAAACAGATGTGGATCCTACTTTCATAGCCTAGAAATTTTTAAAAAGACGAGAAAGAGCCAAAAAATAACTTAATGACACTATTAAGCACTTTCTTTCTTCCTATCTCTTTCCTTCTTTTTTGTCCTTTTGAGTCTACAGCTTCCAAGCCAGCAGCATATAGACATTCTTTGTTTTCAGGTAAAGCATCCCTTTGGAAAAAGAAACACGTTCTTTGCAGAAGAAAGACAGTTTATACAATTTATTTTAATTTTTTACAAGTAGAAGATAATCTGCAGATAGAAAAGCCAATATGTCTATTTTGCTGGTTGTTAAAGAGTTTATACCACATTAAATCAACTCCAACGGATTTAATTTTTCAGTGTTTTTACAACCACTAACCTTTGTTATTGAGAAGGTCAATAGGCACAATATGAAGTCTTGTAAATCTCAGCCTCACTATGCCGGTAATATCTAATGTGACCCTATTCAGTTCAAACACCTTAAAAATGATAAAACCCAGCACATGTTGTATATCAAACAAATAAATCAGGTGCCATAAATATAAGCTTCCCTTTTTGTTCTAGACAGAATCATTCGCCTGCATTTCCCACGTCTGAAATTGTTTTTGGCTTCTTTGGCAAGGGCCCTCTTTTGTATTCAGAAAACAGAGCTTTTGCCTTTAATCTTTTTTAAATACTTAAGATAATCAAAGTGACTCCAAAGCAGTTTGTTTTTTAATATGACCCCACTTAAGTCCTTAATGAGTACACACATGAAAAAAAATGAAATTATTATATTGCACTCATTCTTAACACCTGGGTTTTTTAATGTTAACATTTCAGCTGTGGTAGGTATCTTGATAGAAATGCGGAATTAAACACACAGTGGTGATCTAATTCTATTCCAGTATCTCAGGTACAATGTTTTTTGTGTGATGCATTTATATGAGATTCTTCACATATAGACTCCAAGCAATACAAATGCACCAGCCTTTTATATGGATTGGTTCAGGGAATTAACTCTCCCACCCTGCAACTTGTTTGAGCCAGCTGCTGCCACTTGTATTGTAAATCTTCTGTTATAGTATTCAGAGTAAACTTCATACTTGGTTGAACAAATACGGACAATCTAAGAGCTTGCTAACATTAACAAAAAATACATTGCTCTGGGACTGATTCAAGGCCACACAGCCCAGTGAACTCTTGTTGCAGTGGAAAATCTGCCAGAGGACCCATGATCATTTTCTGATTCTAATGATGTTTTTCATTAAATACATTTCCCCTTCCCTCAACCAACGTTTATTGCTTGAAAGTGGAGAACCACTGCAAACCATATTGAAATAAATGAGATTTGTGTGGCTGATAACAGCTTGAGGATTAGTTTGATAGTTCTAGAACAGTTCTAGAACCTCTGGGTACAATAGTAGCTTTCCATGGATAAGGCCCCCTGATGAAATCATTACTAAATTCTCTTAAGGTGGTTCACAGAACAGGGTTAGGCAAGACCTCCACCTGAGATGCTAGATATGAAACATGTGATCAATAAACACTGAGGTATCTGGGACACCAGGCTGTTCACCTTCTCAAGTTTTATGCAGCTCTACACTAATTGCAGCTTTTATATAGTTTTCTCCTAAGTAATTTCACAATTTGTGTCCTAAATTACTGGAGATCATATACAACACTTTCTTCATACAGATATCACTGTTCTACATGCCAATAGGAATTTCCATGCTGTGTGAATAAATGCTTCAGCTCTGTCATGATCCTGAGCCTATGGCGGTGCAGCCTACAGGCTCTGAGGAGGCCTAGTGGCTCCAGAGAAGCCTGTATTGGAGTAGCTATCAGGGCCTACATTTCCCAGGTTCCCTCCGGACCCTGTGATTGGTTAACAGGAGATTTTGGAGGGAAAACTACACCAGCAGGGGAGCACAGGGTGTGGTGCCTGTAGGGTTGCCAGGTCTTAACTGGCTGCCGGGGTGGGGGAGTCCCGGTCCTTGAGTTCTTTGGTGCGTGCTTTGCACACATGCTGCAATGACATCACCCGGAAGTGACATCATCGCACAGGGCACATTGCAGGGGACACTATCATTTAAGGAAAAACTGTACGGTGTTTCCTTATATGATCAAGCATCCCCCCCCTCTGGGTGATGTCATTGTGCTGGGTATGTTGACTCACACAAAGCTCTTTGGAGGAGGCTGGATCAGGGCTGGTGGATCAGGGACTGCAAAAGTGGGTAAACCCCCATCCCCCTCAGGGGAATTGGAACCCTAGGTACCTGGGAAGAAGAGGTAAAAGACCTTGTTCAAAGTGGGATCCCTAATCCAAAAGGGGTGTGTGAGTCTGAGACCTGGTACCTAGAGAAGGCTAGGACCATACAGTCATATGGGTTAGGATTTTTTATTTTACTGATTTACCTACCTTTACTGTGCTCATTTTTCCTACATGTTTTTGAACTATAGTTGTTATTAAATCTATTAAATAAAACTAGTTTGTTACTCTGCCTGTGTCCTCACACCTCACTTGGTCACTTGTGTAAAGGTAAACCCACTGGGAAACTACTGCATAAAGGGGTAGGGTGGGTGCTCTGAGTTCTCCTTAGGAGACCCATACCAGAATGGTGGCAGCCATTAAAGAACATTTCTAGCCACTGCCCATGACAAGTTCATATGGCAGGTTAGTAATATGGCATTGTAGTTAAACCAGTATTGCTGAAAATTGAAATTTTGAAACCACTTTTGTGAAGGCTGGAGTTTCTTTTCAGAAGAAAATACCAAAATACGTTCTACGAGATTTTTTTTTAGATCAAGCACTAGTCTTATCCCCTTGATTACACATCAATTTATATATCACAAATCTCATACTAGGTTTTATATTTGGTTATCAAATGAACAATAGCCTCAGTAATGTCATTCTCTTTTTCTTTTCATTTATCAGTTTTATCCATGACTTTACTCTTGAACTTTATCCATAGCTTTACCCCTATTTTATCCTCGCAAGGAGATGTGAGTTGAGGCAGAGAAGATATGACTGACAACAATTCTGTGTGCTTTGTCAGGTAGTGGAAATTTATACCTCTCCTAGCCTGGATCAACATGTTACTCACCCCCACCGCACTCATGGCTTCCAAACTTGTAAACACTATTTTAGTCTATACCTCTATATTTATTTCACTCGAATTAATGAATAATAAGGACCTGGCCCCACTGGTGGACTTCCTGATGGCACCTGGTATTTTTGGCCACTGTGTGACACAGAGGGTGCGTTCAGACGGGGGCTTTACAACGGTTAGGGTGCCGGTTCCAACCGGCGTACTTACGGGCGTTCAGACAGCGACCATCTGCCTCCCGTCCCTAACCATTGTAAATCCTTTTAAACCGTTGAACTCTGCCACTAGGTCCGAAGTGGTGGTAAACAGAGTGCAACGGTTGAAAACGGTGCACCCCGGCGTCTGATCGCTCTCCTCCGTTGCGCAGCCACTCCCGTTGGAAGCCTGAGGCTTCCGGCTTTCCCCCGCCATTAAAAAAAAAAAACCCTAGGCAAATATGCGCTCAGGCGAAGCTTCACCCTGAGCGTTTGTTAAAATAATAAAAAAGCCCTTACTTTACCATCCCGGAGGAGTCCGGGACTTAAGCGAGGCCAGGTTGGGCTTTAAACTTTAAAGGTAAGTGCTTACCTTTAAAGTTTAAATGTAAGGGGGGAGGTTGAGCATGTGCAAAAATCGCCATTCTCTGAATGGCTGGCTGTGCGCATGCTTAAACAGTCCTTTAAAAAAAAAAAACTGCCGACGCCCGCAGCATGTGAGCGAGCGTTCACCGGAGGGCTCCGCAGACAGGAGGGTGAATCTGATCGCGTTTATGCCGGCAGAAACGCCCCGTCTGAACGCACCCAGAGTGTTGGACTGGATGGACCATTGGCCTGATCCAGCATTGGCTTCTCTTATGTTCTTATGACCAGTGAAAACACTGACCAATGAGACTTACTCCCTAGTGAGATTACACATAATTATCTTGAACTAAATTCAGTAAAAACAGTAAAAAACAAAGAATAAATTATTTGATTTCTTTTCTATCTAAACAAATATGTCAACTCTGGATTTCTCATGTTGGCCTTGGGTAGATATGGTATTTTCTGCCACCTTAAATTTTATGGTGAACTGGAAAACACTGGAAAAATGGAGGGACATTCCAAATGACCTCGCATAGAAGACTGTTTTGACTGCTGATGAATCTTCATTAACAAAAATGGAGACCTACAGATGTATAGACAAGACCTCCAAGTTTCTGCACTGCAGTTCTGAAGTTGCCAGCTGTTAATCAGCCATTTTAAGTCTGCATATAGAGTCCTGAAAAGAAGCTTCAGGCATTTTAAGATTGAAGAAGAATAAAATAGAGCCACTTTATGAAAGAAATCCATTTTTTTCATGATGGATCAGCTTTTGCCAGGTATTGCAACTAATTGCCTGAACAACAGGCTGGCTTCAACTAACTGACAGATACCAAGGCCATGCTAACAAAGTGGATACTGAATCCACAGACATCCAGAAAATGGAAACCTAGTCCAAATGGTGAACACTTAATTAACATTTTCTTTCTTTCAAATGCCATTGCTAAGGGGGACTGTAGTATAAGATGGTGGAGACAGTCCTCACCTGAAGTACTAAATACATCCAACTGGGGAACCTGCAGGGTCTTGCAAAGGGTCATCTAATTTCCCCTCCCTCATTTCTTTCTTTCTGAAAGCCCCCATAGACTCTTCCCTTTTTCCTAATTCCTTCCCAACCTTCCCACCCACCAGCCAACCTAATTTTATCTATCTCCTTGTCTTCAGCTTTTCTTTCTTCTCTCCCCCTGGCATTATCTCTCTGAAAAAGCTCTGACCAGGTTGTGTAGTGCCAATTGTTGAGCCAGGCTCAGTTGCATGGTGACAGTTTGCATACTGGGGAACCTGCAAGGACTTACTTGAGGGTGGCACCTCATTTTCCACTGTATTCCACTTCCCACACTATTTCCGCTTGGCAGCCCCCATATTCTCACCTTTCTCTGCTGCCTTCTCTCCTTCTACCCACCAACGTACCTATCATACGCCCCTCCATCTTCAGCTATATGTATTATTATTTTTAGTTCATATACACCTTAATGTTTTCCACAATGGGGGCTCAAAGCAGCTTACATCATTCTCTTATCAGGTTTGTAGAAAAATCTGTCATGTCTGCTCATGTCTCCAATCTCCACATTTAAGTATCGACAGATGTTGAGAATTAGATATATCGATGTAGACTAATGAAACTTTGCATTCATCCTTCAGTCGTCTCAAAGTTGCTTCAAGATTAAATAAGACCTGCAGTTTGTAATGGAGAAATCCAACCTTCAGGTTTTCCTCTTCTTTTTTTTTTTTACTTCCCCCCAAATATCCTAGAAGATCTGTCAGTTTGTTCCAGTAATTCATAGCCTCTGAGTTGGCAGTATAAAATGGACTCTAAAATGTGGAAGATGCTCAGATGAGCCATGCTATAAACTGCTGAACACCAGTATTTTACGATGAAGAAAGAACAAGTTCCATGAAATATGGTACTCTAAATATAGACATTTGCACCATAAAGTGAATACCTATTTTCTCCATACACAGACAGATATGATTAAAGATACAATGGACAACTTCACCTGTGTTGAATTTTCTTTGACAAATGTGTTATTTTCTCTAAATCAGCACCTCACACTCATTTCACCTTTAGGGATTTATGGGAATTACATAGATTGTAAAACATTTGGATAGCTCGTATGGCTAAGTAAATTTTTAAAAATCCTAACAGAAGAATGTACAGCTAAAACCATTGTGTATACAGCCAGTCTGTGGCCAATTGAAGAGTACTTCACTGTGACAATAACCACAGAAAAACATTTTGTCATATTTAACTTAATTACATTTGATGTAATTATACATACAACCACAGGTAAGAATATAGGACAAGCCATGTTATACCAGGCCAATGGCCCATTCAATCCAATGTTCTGTGTCACACAGTGGCCAAAACCCAGGTGCCATCAGGAGGTCCACCAGCAGGAGCAAAGAACAATGGCAATCCACCACATCTTTCATCTCTCTAAAAACACTAAGAACTGCTGTGCTGTGTTACTAACATCAGAAGACCAATGGCAAACAAATCCAAACATCACTTCTATTTTCTCTCAGTTTCCACCATCGCCACAAGTGATTGCCCCCAAGTTTGTAATTACTGAATTATGATTCAGACTCTCAGCAACGCATAAAGGTCATATTCAATAGAACTCAACCCTTGAGATTCCATATATTATTCTCTAAATGAGACTTCCCAGCCACCCACTTACCTGGGTGGGATCTGTAGGGAACTGCTACAATTACTGCTTTGGTATTGATAGGGAGAGAGAATTTTTGTATTTTCTGAACTCTTCTGAAGGGCCTGGAATGCTTCTACATCAGAATCTGAGCCATAAGTCATTAGCCACTTTGGAAAAACTATATTTTTCAGGGCCCTAAACTTGTAACTCTGACACAGGGCATCCCAGGTGCCAACAAGCAACAGATGGTGAATTTGGAGCTCATCAAGAGGGTGTTCAGGATTCAAAGGAGTTTGTAGTCTCATTGGGGGTCAGAATATAAATGAACTATCTTGATGTATACATTTCTTCTATGTAATTGTATATGTTTCCCAAATAGACTTTTTGTACATTTAGTGGGTAGTGCGCCTTTTGTGCCGTTGCACTTTTGAAGAGATTAATTGCATTTAAACACTGTTCAAGCAATCAATTTTTATTATTATTTTACTGGTAGGACATCTGATACTTGGCATTTTGTAAATGCAACTTGGCTAGTACTTCCATTAAGCTTCATGTTATATGACAAATGACTCTCATCATTTAATATATATATATATATATATATCAGTAAAATCAGTCTGTGATCCTAGTGCTTCTCCTTCAGCACCACCATATATGCAGCACCCTATTTTGCCTTGGTTTTGTGCCACATAAAAGTACAAGAATAAAGTGAGATAATTTCTTACTGATTTACTTACTAAAGATTGCTGTGACATTAAATTTTTGTAAACTAGAACCCATTTCATCTACTACAGTCCAATACAGTAAGCCTTTTTAAAAAAAATTGCATTATTTATAGTCTGCTTTTCTCACTGGGACTCAAGGTAGATTACAGAGAGCGAGTCAATACAGTCAACAAGATGGAACATCAATACAGTCAACAAGATGGAACATAAAAAATAAAAAAAACATTAAAAAACAAAAACAAGATGGAACATTCAATAAATAACAAAATAGGATTTGGGTATTAGATCCAGCCAGAAGGCCAAAAACTCAGAACTGAAGCAAAGCATAAGTGGTAACATGACACATTAAATGCTGAAAAATTGCACAATGGGAGCCAACCCACAGTGAACTATACTGTTGAATAATCCTATTTTTTACAGTGTGCAAAACTGCCCAGGAGAGTGGGAGCCTTCCTGGCCTCCTTAGGCATGCCATTCCACAAGCTACAGGCCACAATGGAGAAGGAGCGTACATGGTCGGTTGTTGACTTTGCCCTTTTGCAGGTTGTTAAGGCAGAGTGCAGAGGGAGAGATGGTCTTGCAGATATGAAGGTCCAATTCCAAAGGGTTTTGTATGTGATGGCCAATACCCTAAATTGAACCCAGTAACTGATGGGGAGCCAGTGGAGTGATTGTAGAATAGGAGTAATATGATGGTCCATCTAGTTCCCAATAAAAGCCAAAAGAAAGTTTTTTTTTTTTTTGCAACTGCATTAACTTGCTTTTCCAGCAATAATGCTGGGTCTAATGTGTGTGTGTGTGTGCGTGTGTGTGTGTGTGCGTGTGTGTGTGTGTTATCTGCTTATTGACAAGAGCCAATCCCAGAAATTAATGATTTGGCCTAAGGGCTTTACATAAAGGTTAAAGAGCATGGGGGACAGGATTACACCTTTTGGAACCCCACAGGATATGTCCTATACTGATGATAACTTGTCTCCAATGGCAATTCTTTGGGTTTTGTCCATGAGGAATGATTTGAACCAATCCAACAGAAGAACCCTGATACCTACTTCTGCCTCCATGCACCTCAACTAGATGGCATGGTCCATTGTGTCAAAGGCAGTAGATAAATCCAGCAGGAGCAAGAGGGAGACCTGACCTGTGTCTGCATTTAGGCAGAGGTTATCAACTAAAGCCAGCAGAACCATCTCCATCTCACAGTCCAGTCTGAAACCAGACTGAAAATGGTCTAAAGCAGATGAATTATCCAAGAAGAACTGGTGTTGGTCTGCTACTGTTCTCTCAATCACTTTGCCTAGGAAGGGCAGATTAGAGTCAGGGTGGTAATTGGATACATAGTTTTTTCCTGTAAGGATGGATTTTTAAAAAATAATAGCTGGATAACCACTGTTTGAGTGGTTGAGGGAAGGTGCTTTGAGGGATTTGGTTGAGGGATGTGTCACAAGCTCTGGCACAGCTGTTACTGAAAGAGCAGTTTGTGTCAGAGTTCTCTCAGCCCCACCCACCTCACAGGGTGTCTGTTATGCGGAGGGGGAGGGAAAGGAGTTTGTAAGCCACTCTGAGACTCCAAGTGAAGGGCGGGGATATAAATCCAATCTCTTCTTCTTCTAATTTATTATTCATAAAATTACACAATATATGTTGTTTGTAAAAATTACACAATATAAATATATATGTATTTGATTCTTCCAAATCCTGACTCATTTCCCTTTGGTGGTAATAAACCATGTATCTAGTTAAGTCAAATTTATTGTATTGAAATCATTTATTTCCCATATATCAATGGAATTGAATTAGTTTAAGGCTGCAATCCTGCACATGGTTCCTTGAAAAGTCTTATTGATCTCATCAGGAATTTCTTTTAAGTAAATAAATCTAGAATCAAACCATTATTTCACTTATTTTACTTCAACTGGCAAGTGTTAAACATTCCAATACGTTAACTTGTCCAAAGTACATGAACTTCTGTGGACAGAATTTTATTGTGCTATGCCTTATAACTAAACATAAAAGTATAGCTAAAAATTTCCTTTCTGATTGTTCCTTTATTGGAGTAGCATACTAAGCCTGGTGACATTACACAATTATTTTCTTACAAAAATCCCCAAATAATAAACTCTGTTATTTTGACTGGCTATATAAACTATGAAAGTCCAGAATGTCTTTCTAACATGCTGAGGATCATACTTGTCTTTATTGCTTCTTTGAATAGATATATTTCATAAATTCAAATGTAATTTTCTCTTTGAAATATTTTCAATGTAACATAAATTTTATATCATTGCATATTGACTACAGGAGGACTGCATAGAGAAGGTCAAAGTAGTAGCTGTCATTTTCATTTTTTGATTTGTTTTCCTTTGCAATGAAATTTTATAAGCTGAATATTCTTTTAAATTATTGTTTCTGGGCTCATACTTAAGGGATATGTATATGATATTGAGTGACATTTACAGGTTAGAAAACACAAGCTGTCTACAAGATTAAAATTCCAAGCTCTGGACGACAGCACAGAAGAACAAAAATATTTCCCAGCTGAAAAAGGGAATCTGTCTAAGATATATAGTAAATGTTATTAAATAATTATGTGGTTTCAAAAAGTACTTCATTGCCCAAGCTGATCTGCCATCTCTGAACACTAATTCAAGGGGTGTTAGATGTTAAAAGAATTTAGTTACTTAGAAAATGCTGTATTGATTGCCCATAAGAGTCTTTATAGACATTCCTCAGAAGTTTAATCAAAGTGACAGATTCCAGACAAGGTGAAATGTCACATTTTCTTGGGATCAAACTATCAGGTACTGATTTAACATTGTTTTTAAAGTCTCCCCGAAGGATTCATGTATGGTCCAGAGAAAACTTTCTTGAGAATTCACCAGCAAGTATTTTGAGCCCATGATCATGTATCCTAACTCTCCACTGAGCAAAGTTTAAAATCTTATTATTTATTTATTTATTATATTTATATCCCGCCCTCCCCACACATAGATATACATGTATACATTAAAACTCCAATATATATATATACTAAAGCCAGCTTTCCCCAACTTACAAGACTTCCTCCAACCTAAAGAGACCTCCTCCAGTAGAAGAGCTATTTAAGTTGGAGGAACACTCCTTAGATTGGAGGAAAGCTCCATAGGCTGGAAATCCCCCCCCCCCACCCTAAGGGAGGACCCCCCCACCAGCATAAGGTAGGATCAGACTAAAGGGTGTCATAGTTCATTTTTGGTTATCATAGTGATATCATATCATAATAACCATTCATAGACCTCTATTCCCTGTTGCTAGTTACCCAGTCTTAGGATTTTATTAGTAATTTGCTAACAGTGACAAACAATAACTTTAACTCTAAGGCCTGATTCATGCATACAATTTAACGTGAGTCCTTGCCAAAGTTTACAGAGGTTCTACCAGTCCCAGAGAGTACCAGTGATGGAGACGAGACTGGTGTTTTTCCAAAACGAATTGTCTTTTTACTGAGTAATATCGAAATCACATACACACAAAATCAGATTCACACACACGAGCAATGAAGTTTCCTTTAGAGTTACAGGAATAGAAAATAGTTTCTCATTTACTTAGGAGGTAAGTAGGTACACGGTTTGATACTTGCCTGTTCCTGAAGTCTTGTCTGATGCAATAGAAAACAGGGGAATAAAATAGTACTTAGGGATATTAACTAACTCACACTTGCTAGAACCAGCCAGCAAAGTATGGACCTCTTTGGCTGCAATCCAAGAGATCTTAAAGTAGACAAAGGTTTGTTTGATAGAAAGCTGGACTTTAGGGGTAGAAAAGAAGACAGAGGACATTGAGAAGGGATGTGGCTAGCAAAGACCTAAGGTTTGGTCTTTACTTTTATAGTTAAATCTCCAGGTGGGTGGCACCTTGCCAAACTGTAATCCCACCTACTTACAAGTCCATCCCATGACCTCCCTCATTGGTGCATGTAGAAAGGGGCAGGTATTCTATGGGTTGGGCAATATTTGAAACTCTACACTCTATCTCATGGAACACCATCTGGCCAGGTGTGAAGTCTCGGCTTCCTGTGCCCTCCTTGATGTGTAGATGGATCTTGGCTTTACCAGGCAGACAAGGCACCATCAACAGGAAATGGCAATTCAGATGCAGATCAGGTCCATGTTCTGCATGACATCTAGTCTCTTCAGCAATGGGGGAATTTCTTCTTCTTGGTTGTTGCCTCTGCCCACAATGGCTAACATGTGCTTCTTCTTCCCATAAGGCTTTGAGCTGAATGTGTGCAAACTACATTAACATGAAATGCAGGCAAGTGTTCCCTATGTGAAATCTCTCACACTAGGCCTATGGTATACAGGTGTGTGCACAGTCCATGTGTTGTGTGTGTAAGCAGATATAAAACCATAAATTAGTACATTTCTCAACATAGACTCCACCCTCCCAACCAGCCATTACCTCCCGGGGAACCATTTTTGCCAATCTCCAGGTGAGGCATGGAGATCACTCAGAATTACAACTGATCTCCTGGAGAGAAGGCAGAAGTCAGCTGCAGTCAGAGGGGCAGATAACGTTAGGTTGATGAGTAGCTGGGAAGGAGATAGGGTTGCCAACTCCAGGTTGGGAAATTCCTGGGGATTTGAGGGGTGGAGCCTGGAGAGGGTGAGGTTTGAGGAGAGGTTGGACCTCAGACAGGTACAATGCCATAGACTCCACCCTCCAAACCAGCCATTTCCTCCTGGGTAACAATTGTTGCCAATCTCCAGGTGAGGGCTGGAGATCACTCAAAATTACAACTGCTCTTCAGGTAGCAGAGATCAGTCCCCCTGGAGAAAATGGTGGACTCTGTGTCATTATACCCTGCTGAGGTCACCACAGCACATTGATGCTGAGTGCTCAAGGCCTTGGCACTCTCCCTGAGCCTTTTTCTAGAACTTGTATTTATTTCCACAATGAGCCTTATTCCTAGTTTATTTAGAGTGAAAGAGAAACATGGAATCTTAGTTGTGCAGTCCATTTGTTTCTATTTGCCTTGATGATCTGTGGCCTGTACCTTTAAAATTTCCTTTGTCTGCTTTTCCAAGAAAATCTATCATAAAGAGCACACAAAGGTGTTATATTTTCTCATCCTCAAAGGAAATGAGATTTTCTTTGCCCATCTGCCTCTTTCATACAGCTGTATAAACAGGAATTCTGTAAGATGCAAATTGCACAGCTTTTCTCCTCATATACCATATATACTTGTGAAATAATTAGCTGTTTCTATTGCAGAACATAAACCAGCCACATTACAATGCTTCAGTGCATTCAAGCGTTAATATTTTCGAGACTTTCTGCTGAGACAAGGCTCTGTGTGTTTCTTATAGTGAGATGTGCGCTACTAAGGAATTCATGATGGGTGCTAGATTCGAGAGATGCTGAAGATTATTTACCTGGAATATCGTTGCGGTACCTTTGCAGATTTAAAGAGCACAATCAGACAGCGACATCTGCCTTCCATGCCCCCGTCATGGCCACCTTACTTTGCCCCACTTTGGAAGCAGAGTAACCAGGCACCGGGGAAAATCTGGTCTTTTCAGATGCCAGCAGTTCCACACCACTTTTCCAGCCATCTGAATTCCCATTTCGCAAACTGAAGCTGGAGGGGAAGTCTGGATCAGGAGATCCATTTTCCCCAGGTTGTTTTTTTTTTGGAGTAGCTGCTGATATTTGCATACATGTATGAGTGTATATGCACACATGCCTGCTTGTTTTTTAAGAAACTGACTGGGCAGCATGCTCCATGGTTGAGGCATTGCAGTAATGTGATGCCTCACCACCAGATGAGTGCATGGGAAA
The DNA here is from genome assembly GCF_001447785.1 of Gekko japonicus. Classification (NCBI taxonomy): domain Eukaryota; kingdom Metazoa; phylum Chordata; class Lepidosauria; order Squamata; family Gekkonidae; genus Gekko; species Gekko japonicus. The sequence continues at coordinate 690,025 of NW_015163613.1, read as the reverse complement.
ACTGCTGCAGTGTGTGCTGTCTGGTTGGTCCTTCCCACAGCAATTTGAATTGGTGCACATAGAGACATGCCCAGACTGTGCCTAACCTCCAGTGTGACCACAGCCCTTGTCTTGTTCAATGTGTGTTTATTATTGGGGTGGAACTTTAGACTGCCTTCACACACACACCAGTTTTCTGATGGGCTGCTTATTTCTGGCAATAGTAAAGATTTATGTTTCCCCAGTTTGCAAGGCAAGCCATACCTAGTGTGGAGCGGAGGGAAGCTGTAGCCATTTCCTGTTTCTCCCTCCTTTCTCATATCTTGCTTCCTGTAGGTACTAGTAAAGCCTATCCCATGTCTATTGAGCATGTACAAAATTGGATAATAGAAAAACTCAAGTCAGCTGGACCTCTGCTTCTGTAGAATGAGAAAGCTGTCTGTAAGTAAAGTACGCAACCTTATTTTCAAGTGGTCAGCTTGATAAGACACATGTTCTTCACTGTGAATATGAGTAACAAAATCACAATGAGTCTAATCAGGAAAATCATGCCCAATAATTGATGATTGCAGCAAGTATTCACATTTTATAGTCTTGTAAATAAAGCTGAGTCAGAGCTCACACTGCATTTTACTGAAGAAATCTCAGTTCTCAATCTGTTTTGTAAAACAGAGGCACACCATAATGCACATTCTATTTTATCCTGAAAGGAAGGATTCTTCTCTACTAAATCATTTTGAAGTCATTAAATGCATTCTTCGATAACTGTTGCAATATAATTCAAGTCTAGTAGCAAACTCTGAAGACCCACATGGATGCAAGCCTCTGTGTGTGTCCCTTGCCATCTGAGAGGGAGGGTCATGTAACAGACCCCTAGCTGCGCTTATTGCTGAAAGGTTGCATCCTTGAGTCTCCTTATATGGGGACTCCAGACTTGGGGAGGTAGGCACGCAGGATCTGTCACCCCCCCCCCCAAAAAAAAATGGATGTGGCCCAATGCCCAAACCACCACAGGAGCTGGGTGTCAAAAAAGAGGCCATTTTAGTGGGAAATTCCAGCTAAACTTTCATTTCACTGTACTCTGACTTGTCTGCAGGTATCAGCCACCCTCACCCCGATCAGCAGTTACTAGGCGAGGTCATCTCCCAGGCCTGTTAATTAGCTCACACAGTTCAGCTGTGAATTTGTAAGGGCGATGGGGAAAGCACTCCTGTCCAGAATATTCCATGGAGACAGCCCTGTAATTGGTTGAGGAAAGTCAGGAGGTTATGGCTGGCTTTTTCTGTAAGGTATACCCTATGATGGGAGAGGACTCCCTTTTCCCTTCGGATTTCTTGCTTTCTTCCACTTACCCCACCTATGGTGTCTGAAGATACTCATTCTATGCTCTGGAACACCATGTTTTAGCTATAAGAACCAATCTCCAGTGTAAGAACTGAGTAAGTAGTCAGCTAGTTTAGCTTTGTTATTTTTCGGTGCATTTGATTTTGAAAACCTTTTGTTGAATTTCTTCAATAATGACTTCTTTGCTTCATGGTGTGTATTACCGGTGAGTGACCTGAACCAAACCCATGTTAAGCTTGGCTACATTACAGCACCAAGGCCAGGGTCAGCTTTGACACTGGGAAACTGCCCAACTCACACCAAAGCTCCTATGACTGCAAACAAGAAAGCAGGCCATCCAAAATACCATGAAACCAAATGTCCTGCCCCCATTCAGAGCAGTGCACACCCAAAAGATAGCTGCATGTTGAAAATTAATGTCTGGATGACATATGATGGAGGTGCCTTCTGCCTCCATGAGCTGCCCCAGTACCTTGCTCACTTTCCTACTTACCAAGTCAACTTTGCCCAGGGAAAGAACCATCTGTGTCATTCTAGCACCTCTGAAAAGAAGAGCCAAGTGTCCAGATGGTGGGAAGCTACGGTCTACAGATCATCCTCCAGGGCCAGCTGTACCTTTTCTGCTGCATAGGTCATTCTTGCACAACTGAATAATGTGTGCATCCAGGGAACCTGCAGGCTAGGTACTCCCTGGTGGCCAAGACCAGGCACTGATCTCCAGGGGCAGGTTGGAGATGCAACTTGGCCCCACACCGCTTCTGGTTTATTTATTATTTATTTATTTAAATTTCTACCCCGCCCTCCCCACGAATGGGCTCAGGGCAGCTAATGAACAGGGGCACCATGTGCCAATACATAAAAACCGAAGTCTGCCTTGGACTGCCAGACGACAAGGCACAGCCATGTCCCACAGCTGGATGGCCCAGCCTAAGCAGTCCCAGTGTGAGCCAGAGACTAACTTGCTACTGTAGAAGGCCCTGTAGAAGGCGAGTGGACAGGCACAGGGTGACCTCAAAATCAGACTAACCTTTAAGGACTGAGATGGAGATGGGCAGGTGGGTGTTGGCCAGTTACCACCCCTCACTGCCTGCCATGGAGCTGAGCAGAGGAAAGGCAAACTCTCCCCTTTCTCCCGCTTCTAGCCCCACAGCCACAAAAACAACCCCAGGTAGGTGTGGCACCACAACTTTCATAAATAGATTTTTTTAAGCAGAGAATTTTTCATCAAGGATTCAAGGATTTTTACTGTGAAACAACGTAAGTGGCCTTGATATCTATATTTACTAAGGATCCTGCTATTCATCTGTACTTACACAGGCTTTCTTCCTTCCTTTGGATGTGACTCTCACAAAGCTTTTTTGTCTTCTCATTCTAGGGAACAGCCTTATGTTTTATCCCCTGCATTTCCCATGTTCCACTCTGAGTCTGTGTAATATGTCTTGGTCTACAGATAAAGGCTATCAGAATAAAGAATGTCTTAAAACGACTTTAATATGGACATGTGATATTATGGCATGTCCACAAACTACAAGTTCCCTAAGATGATAATGTGATAAGCAGTGCTTTTTTGTTTAAAAAAGTGCTGGTTCTCATATATAAGGCTGCACTGATTTCTATCAATTCACCCTCAGGACTTGGAAGAGCACCCCCCAAAAGGTGTCGGTACTTAGTACCAGTGAGTACCACCACAAAATAGAAAAGAAAAAAAAAGCTCTGATGATAAGCAAATGTCTCTAAATCATAACTTCTCTCAAAACAGCATAGTTCTACAGTATTTCATACTCTGACAGTGTACCCTACACCAACTAGGACAATGATCCTCCTTTTCCTTACTTGCCATATTTTAATTGAACCTACCAGGTCAGGTCAACTTCAAGACTGAAAGTGATACAAAAGGTCATTTCATGTCTTGAAGTCTTTTGGGCTTTCTTTGTTGCCATACCACCCAGATCTTCTTTGTCTACCCCCAAACTATGCATGACAATCTATGGACATATTTAGCAAAGTGCCCTTGGGAAATAAAACTACTTGTGAAACTCATTTTTTATTTTCCAGCAATCTTCATAACAGTTTCTGTGATTCCATCCTTTCAATGGATTTCGAGTTTATCTTACATGTGAGAAATGACCTTCTAACCTATGTGTGACAGTTGTTTGGCTTTTATTAAGTGCCTTGCTCACTAGCAGCATTGGGACATTACTCATATATATTTGTGTGCTACCTCAGTCAGCTAGGGAAAATTATTTTTATATCGTCCCTTGCTTTTGCTACATATCATTTGAGTCAGTGAGAAAATTTGCTAGTTCAGCTTTCAGAAGGCTATGAAAGAAAGGTTACAGGATTCCTTTTAATATGTATCTGAAATTTGTTTTCAAAATGCAGCCTGTATAATGATGCATTATTTCTCCAAGAAGTTCAGAGTAGCATTCATTGCTTTCTTCTCCATGTTATATCCTTACAACAACCTTGGGAGGTAGGTATGATGGACTCCTGCTTCTTCTCTGTGAGGCAGATTTTCCTGTCAAAACACTGTTCCCCACTCTGACTAATTAGCCTCTAAGTAGCATATTTGAATTATAGAATTACTAGCAGTAAAGCCCATTGTGAAAGCAATACAACGAGATCTAGAAAGAGGCTCTGGGGCAGTGCTCTGGCTTTGGGCAAACAGTGTCAATTTGCTGTGGTGACCTCAGCAGGGTATAATGACAGAGTCCACTGTTTTCTCCAGAGGAACTGATCTCTGCTACCTGAAGAGCAGTTGTAATTGTGAGTGATCTGTAGCCCTCACCTGGAGATTGGCAACAATTGTTACCCAGAACAAAATGGCTGGTTTGGAGGGTGTAGTCTATGGCATTCTACCTGTCTGAGGTCCCACCCCTCTGCAAACCCCACCCTCTCCAGGCTCAACCCCTCAAATCCCCAGGAATTTGTCAGCATGTAGTTGGCAACCCCATCTCCTTCCCAGCTAACAATCAACCTACCATTATCTGCCCCTTTGACTTCAGCTGACTTCTGCCCTCCCTTCTGCAGAGCAGTTGTAATTCTGAGTGCTCTCCAGCCCTCACCTGGAGATTGGCAACAATGGTTCCCTATGTGGGACTGACTGGTTTGGAGGGTGGAGTCTATGGCAGTGTACCTGTCTGAGGTCCCACCCCTCCTCAAACCTCACCCTCTTCAGGCTCCATCCCTCAAATCTCCAGGAATTTCCCATCTGGAGTTGGCAACCCTATCAGGACTGGCCCCAATGTGTTTTCTCCCAAAGGCCAAAGTAGGTGACAGGACCAAGCTTAGTTGCCTACCAACAGGCACTGAGGGGAATGTAGGGTTGCCAGCTCTAAGGAGGGAAATACCTGGAGGTTTGGGGGGTGGATTCTGTAGAGGGCAGCATTGGGCGGGGGGGCGAGGCGGAAGGACTCAGCAGGTATAATGTCATAGGGTCTACCCTCCAAACCATCCATTTTCTCCAGGGGAACTGATCTCTGTCATCTGGAGATCAATTGTAACAGTGGGAGATCTCCAGGTCCCACCTGGAGATTGGCAACCCTAGGGGAAAGTCAGCTGCACAGCAGGGGGTTGAAGAGAATGGTTTGATGGCTGCTGGGCCAAGATTGGCAACAATAGTTCCCCAGGAGCCCCATCGTAAATGCACCAAACAATTCCTAAAGATTTTCCAAAACACTACTCTGTTTTGGGCTCCTGGGGAACTTTGAAGTAGCACCAAAGCTTTAAGATCTCTCCAGCTGTCACCTGGAGACTGGCAACAGCTTGTCTGGAGTGTGGGGCAGCTGACATCATTCTCCTCTCCCCTATGAGGTATGTTATGCAACTGAAAATTCCAACTGCCTTGCGGGGGGGGAGTTTGAGGTGTGGAATGGAGTGAAGTCCAATCAGCTTCCATATGCAAATGACCTTGGAACGCTGGGCGGGACTGCACAAAGCAGCCAGTCAACCCAACCAGTGTCTTCTGAGTGGCAGTTCTTCTGGCCAAACACTAAAGGCGGGCATTTTAGAACGTTGGTCCCCACTATTCAATTATTATAAGGGAGAGATAACTTTCTGTGTGCCCCACCCTGTGGTAGAGAACTAAGGCTGCAATTAGACAGGCACTTTGATCTGCAATCATCACTCCTCCTGTCCAGATTTAAAGTGTTTGTTCAGACAGCAACATCTGGCTCCTGTCCTGCAGCTGTCAGCCTCTCCTCATTACCCCTGACTTTCCTGACCCTGTGGAAAATCTGGAATTTGCTGAACCTACCGGCAGTATTGTGGACTAGGAATAAGGCACATTGTGGAAATAAATACAACGAGCTCTAAAAAGGTGTCTCTGGAAGAGTGTGGTAGGTTAGGCTGAAAGTCTGTGACTGGTCCAAAATCACCCACTCAGCTTCTACAGCAAGAACCTGGATCTAGTGGACCCTGCTCTGAAGCACTGACTACTACACCTAGGGCAGCCAACCTCCAGGTGGAGCCTGAAGATCACCAGGTATCACAACTGAACTCCAGACAACAGATCTCCCCCCCCAGGATAAAATAACTACTTTGGAAGGGGGGCTGTATGGGGGGCTGTTCAGCTGAGGCCTTTCCCCTCCCCAAACCCTGGCTTCCATAGACTCTACCAGAAAATATCTAGGAATCTCCCTACCTGGAGCTGGCAACCCTAGTCAGGACTGGCACCAATGAGTTCCTCACAAAGGCCTGCGAAGGGTTTCCTTCCTTTGTCTAAACCAAGCTACCAGAAAATCTCCAGGAATCTCCCTACCTGGGGCTGGCAACCTTAGCCAGGACTGTCCCCAATGAGTTCTTCACAAAGGCCTGCAACGGGTTTCCTTCCTTTGTCTGAACCAAGCTTGGTTGCCTACCATGGTGAAACGGGCTTCAGTTTACAACTCAGCTGTTTGCCTCCCACCCTTGTCCTCCTGGGTGTATCTCACTCCTTAAGTTCACTGCACCCACTCATGGAGTCATCACTGCCTTTTTAGAGGGACAGTGAAACCCCTCTGGCTGAATCTCCCTATTTGGAGATGGAATCCCTAATCTTTGGGGGATCCCTGGAAAGTTGGCAACCCAAGGATCTGTCCTTTCCTTGCTTCCCTGGGCTACCCCCTCCCTTTGGTATTATGCAGAGCAGGGGAGACTATGTCATCAGAGCACAACACAGATTATTAGTCCAAATTAAAGAATTTAACTATTTACACAGTTATGGGGCACACACACACACACTGTAGGAGTAAGCACACCCCATGAGGTTGTGGGCTCAGGATAGGATTATTCCTTGGACCAGCCTCTGGCTGTACTTCAGCCTCTCTCTTGCCCAAGAGAGCAGGGAAACTTCCATTCATTCCCCAGTCCAGCCGACTGTGGAGTGGCTGGATTTCTGCTCCAGGGACGAAGACTGCCTTGGGACAGTCCCTGTTTCCCCACACTTTTTGGCCTTGGGGCAGCTGGGAACTGTAGGCCAGCAGATGAGGAAGTCCCATTCAACCCAGTGAGTGATACCCCTGCAAGCCCTCTCTGGAACTACGGCTCAATTAAACCTTATGGGGGAACATTTTAAACAAAGAACCACAGCCATTTTACAAACACAGGTAACTGCCATTTTGTGACACCTACCAACAGCCACTGTGGGTAAAGATAGTCCTACACAGAAGGCAAGCAGAAAAAGCGTCTTCGTCAAGAGAGAAATCTGTTTCCCAGTAATTCTGACAGGGCACAGCAGCTGAAGGGGGAGTGAGTGGGGAAGAGGAGCAGACCCAGCACCCGGCCAATGGCACGCAAGTACTCTTGAGCGGCGGCTAATGGGCCAATGGCTGAGGGAGGGCATGGAATGTTGCCACTTTAAAACAGATTTATGTACAAGGAGAGATTTGTGCATGTTTGGTCGATCTCCCATGCAATCAAGCTGGCATGTCCCTTCCATTTCACCACCATTTTTTCACTCTGTTAGTGATATATGCATAACTGCACAACCGCCAACATATATTATCAAACATGTGGGTGCTCCTGTGCTTTTTTTCTTGTTTGGGACTGTGAAGGCAAGGGGGGGGGGATCCTGCAACTGTCACAGCACTAGCCAGGCAATTTCCCATTTTTATTGAAGTTTGATGTTAATGCAAATAGTCCCTGGGACAATCTGTGACAGCCATTTTTGGAAGCGGTGATTTGAGTCAGTGTTTCTGTGCATGTGTGAAAAAACAAGAATTCAAGTAAGCACCTATGCCCATGGACAAACACATAACTTAATAGAAACCCACAGGTCACATGCCCAGTGGTTGCCGCCAAGCAAAAGTCTGGACACTCAGCCATGAAGTCAATGCATGGTGAGGCAACCATAATGGACCAAAAAGATCTAGATCAAATTAGAGCCATGGCAACAGTGGATAAGCTGTCTGTTTGAACCACGGCCTTATTTGGCTTTTGCCCAGACTGGAAATTTATTGTAACTCAGCAGGAGCCCTCTTATACATCCCTTTGGAAATGGCACTATATTATTTATTTATATATTCATTTAATTTCTATCCCGCCCTCCTTGCCGAGGCAGGCTCAGGGCGGCTCACATATAGTATAAAACAATTAAAACAGAATTAGATAAAAACAAAGCAATACAATTATAAATATTATAAAATATAAAGTGCTAGTTTATGTCAGATGGCGGGCTTAGCAGCATCCTCAGACAACAGCCAGCCAATAGCATAGTCTGGGTTAGCTGGTTGTTGACAATGTTGTTAGTGTTGGCCTAGGGCTAGAATTTCTTGGTTGCAGCTCCCTAATCGAAGGCCTGGTGGAAGAGCTCCATCTTGCAGGCCCTGTGGAACTGTAAAAGGTCCCACAGGGCCCTGCTGTCCTCTGGGAGCTCATTCCACCAGTGTGGAGCCACCGCTGAAAAAGCCCTGGCCCTAGTAGCAGACAGCCTCGCTTCTCTAGGGCCTGGTAGGGCCAAGCAGTTTTGAGGCCCTGATCGTAGTGCTCTCTGGGGAATGTGTGGGGAAAGGCGGTCCTTTAGGTATATAGGTCCCTGACCATATAGGGCTTTAAAGGTAAGAATCAGCACCTTGAACCAAATTCGGTATGCTATAGGCAGCCAGTGCAGTGCTTTTAGCATAGGCTGGATGTGCTCCCAAATAGGGAGGCCGAACAACAGCCTGGCCACCACATTCTGCACCAACTTCAGCTTCCGGATTTGGAACAAGAGCAGCCCCATGTAGAGAGCATTACAGTAGTCCAACCTTGAGGTGACCATTGCATGGATCACTGTAATCAGGTCATTGTGTCCAAGGAAGGGAAGCAACTGCTTCATCAGCCAAAGGTGGTAAAAGGCTGATTTCGAGTGGCTGCTACCTGGGTCTCCATTGTTAAGGAGGCATCTAGGAGCACTCACAAACTCCTAACCTCTGCCACTGGCACCAGCAGTGCCCCATCGAAGGTCAGCATTGGGATCCCTACCCTCAGGCCACTCCGACTCAGGAACAGGACCTCCGTCTTCGTTGGATTCAATTTCAGTTGACTCAGTCTAAGCCAACCAGCCACAGCTTTCAATGCCAGATCCAGATCTTCTGGGTTAGAGTCAGGCTGGCCACCCAACAGCAGATAGAGCTGGGTGTCATCCACATTTTGGTGACACCCTAGCCCATGCCTCTGGGCAACCTGGGCAAGGGGGTGCATATAGATGTTAAATAACATTGGGAAAAGCACCACTCCCTGGAGTACTCCGCAAAGTAGCGGGTGCCTTCGGGGCAGCTGCTCTCCAATGGCCACCCTCTGTCCCTGACTCTGAAGGAATGAGGTAAGCCACTGCAAGGTAGACCCTTGGATCCCAGTGTCAGAGAGGTGGTGGGTCAGTAGTTGGTGGTTGACTGTGTCGAACACCGCCAACAGGTCCAACAACACCAACACTGCTGCACCGCCCCAATCCAGATGCCTACGAAGGTCGTTTGTGACGGTGTACAGTGCCGTCTTCGTTCCATGGCCTGGTTGGAAGCCGGACTGGAAGGGATCTAGTGCGAAGGTGTCATCCAAAAAACCCTGCAACTGCATCACTTCTGCCCTCTCAATTACTTTGCCCAAATAGGGCAAATTGGACACCGGCTGATAGCTAGCCAATTTAGCCGGGTCCAGAGATGGTTTTTATAAAAGAGGGCGTACCACTGCCTCCTTGAGTGCCCCAGGGAACAGCCCCTCGGAGAGTGACGTTAATAATTTCCCTTAGGGCACCTTGTAGCCCATCGCAGCCAGCTTTAATTAGCCACAATGGACACGAGTCAAGGCTTCAGGTGGTAGGGCGCACAGTTAAGAGTAATTTGTCAACCTCCTTTAGGCTGTGGACCAAAACCATCCAGAACTTGACAATTCATCCAGAACTTGACAAGATGCACATGGAGCCTCAAGTTCCTCTAATGTATCAACTGTGGCGGGAAGGTCATGGCAGAGCAACAAGACTTTATCTGCAAAATAGCTTGCAAAAGCCTCACAGCCGATCTCCAATTCCTTAGTATTTGGTCTACCCTGAGGCAGAGAGTAGTAATAGACCGAATTGTTCTAAATAATTGAACTAGGTGAGAGCTTGCAAACGCAATCGTAGCCGCATAGTACTCTTTCTTAGTGACTTTGACTGCCATCTCGTAGGATCTCATAAACGTCCTATAGGATGCTCTTATAGCTTCATCGCGAGCATGCCACCACTGCCTCTCTAGTTGTCTGAGCCCTTGTTTCATCAGCCGTAACTCCTGTGTGTACCATAGAGTGAGCCTTGAATGGGGTTGCAGAGGATGTCGGGGAGCGATCTCGTCAATGACTGCCAAGAGTCAGCTATGCCAGTCCTCAACAAGCTCATCTAACAAACTTCCAGGGGGCATCAGATCCCGCGGAACCATCTGGAGCCACATAGGGTCCATTTGGCTTCGTGGGCAAGCTAAAATACGCTCGCCGCCCATACAGGGTTGGGGTGGGACATCCACATGGGCCCTCAGGGCATAATGATCCGACCATGGAACTGCCATAGCAGTAATTCGGTCCACTGTAACCCCTGCTGCGAAGATCAAATTGAACGTGTGCCCTGCTCGGTGAGTGGGAATCATTACATATTGGGAGAGTCCTAGCACCGCCATGGATGACACCGGGTCCACCACCTGAGTGGAAGCCGCGTCATTGGCATGGACATTAAAATCACCCAGGACTATCAGTCTAGGGTGCTCCAGTGCCCAGCCTGATACGGCTTCCAACAGGGATGGCAGACTATTAGACCAATCAAATAGCTAAACTCTGCCCGCCTTACCACACAAAGCTGGCACACTCAATGCCCATGAGTCTTGGCGGCAGGAGTGCCCTGAATGTGTAAGCCTCCCAAATGAACAGTCACTCCTCCCCCTCCCCTTAGTCCATGATTGGTTAAGGACTGAGAACCCAGGAGGAGCCAACTGGGAGAGAGCTACGGTCTCCCCATCTCGTACCCAGATCTTGGTCATGCATACCAGGTCCATATCCTGCTCCAGCAGGAAGTCACGAAGGACCATGGTCTTATTGTTTATGGTTCACATACTACAATAAATAGACATAAATAAACTTGATAACAATGATGCTTCGTGTTGTTTGATTTCTTTGTTGTTCAAAACACAGGACGTCACCCACAGAAGATGACATCAACAAGTACGAACGTCTCGAGTGGTTGTTCGTTTCAATGGAACTCTTTCTCAACCAAAGTTCAGTTCTCAGGTTGTCTTATTACATTCAGTAGTGATATCAATCTTATCCAATACAACTTCAACAGCCCACGGCTAACAAGTCTTAAATTCGGACAACAATGATTTGAAAGGGGTTATAGAACTTGTTTTGGATCCCCTTCCATCCTTCTCATGGAGTAGCTTACTGTCTGCCCTGTAAGACTGGCAGCTTTGAAGGCTAAAAGTGTCTGCACACAACCCCATGCATGACTGGGGTCACATTTCAGATTTTTCAAAAGGAGTTTCAAAGATTTTAATGGAGAGCTTTATAACAAATAATTCTGTGAAGGTAGCAAAACTCTCCCATTTCAGAGTGCTGACTTTCTGACTTAAATATGGGTGCAGTGAGCCCTGGGATTATATGAACTAGAGTATTTGAAGTCATTATTATTCTAAGCTAACAGTAGAAAACAAGAGATAATACACTAAATGCGATCCCCATATTATTGAAAGGCAGAGTGATAAGGTTGCTACCACAAACACAAAGCCAGTTTTATGTAGATCAGGCTTGCAGCTAATTTATATTTCATGCTCTTTAATAAGTAACATCTAATGAGAATTACTCACTTTTTAAAAACTCTACCTTATCAGGAGTTGCTAATAACCAGCTATGCTGTTTTGCATGCAAGCTGCATCTTTCATAACATTTTCAGCAGCCTGAGACTTACCAAATAAAGCTGTCACTCAAGCCTCATTTCCCCTCTGAGCGTAAGGAATCAAAATGGACAGTGAATTAATGCTGCATATTGCCTTTTGTTTGATGAGGTCCCCGCAAGATCTTTGTTCTGTCACCTTTAATGCACTCTGCTTGAAGGACCTGCTATCTGATTTCTTATCAGATTCATGAAGAGCTGAATATTACAAAGCTGTTCTGAGCCTTATCTAATCTATGCCTTTGAAATGTTTTGCAGGTGTGATAGGAAGTGAGGGGAAAAACAACTCTGAGGTATCAATGTTTCCTTTTTCCTGTGGAAGTATGTAACTAGAAAGTTCATTAATTAAAAATGCATGGGATTAATACACATTTATCTGATTTCTTGAAATTAAAAAAATAGCTGAAGTGTTTTCTGTTGTTTATGCTTATAACCTATGCCAATAAAGGTACTAACTGATGAACTGATGAACCAATAACTGAAGAGAAGATTACAAAGCTATTATCATTTTTTTCATACAGTAATCTGGTACAGGCATCATCGGTCAGTCTTCTGTTTGCTTATGGAAAATAAGCCCCACAGAGTTCAATGGAAATTATTTTCAGGCAAATCTAGATTGCAGCTTTAATTCTGATCATTTTCTTGCTTAGGAGGTGATCTAACTTTTAAAAACAATGGCATCTTCATACAAATAGGCTAGTCCTCCCAGTGTACCAGGAGTAAAAGGTGTAAACATATACACACAAACATATGTTTTAGCAGTTAAAGCCTGTCTGTATTATATCTCAGATAACCCCATTTTGAAATTGCTTTTGTCTTCTATGGCTGCTACATGTGTTTCATTTTATTACTTGAATTTTAAGTACACTTTAGTTTAGATCCCACCAACTAGTGTAAGATGAAGGAAGGACTCATTTTGACCCCACAGAAGCCTATGCCAGGGATCATGGGATCAGAAGAACATAAGAGAGCCTTGCTAGATTAGACCAATGGTCCATTTGATCCAGTAACCTGTCTCACACAGTGACCAACCAGTTCCTTTGGACAGCCAACAACAGGGCATAGAGGCTGAGGCCTTACCCTGGTGTTGCCTCCTAGCTCTGGGATTCAGATAGGGTTGCCAGTCCCTTGATGGGGGCAGGGGTTTGCCCACCAATGTGCCTGGTGCAATGTCATCACCCATTGAGGGGGAGGCCGCTCTATTGTTTGAGAAAAAACTCTATGGTTACCATAGAGTTTTTCCTTGAATGATAGAGCACTCCCCGCAATGTGCCCTGCACAATGATGTCACTTGGTGCACAGGCTGAAGACATACCCTCCATGAAACTATCTAATCTCCTTTTAAAGATGAGGCTGAAGTTTGTTCCTTATTCCCAGTTCCTTATTTATTCCTTATTCGCATCTTATTCATGAATTCATCCATAAACACTGAGGAGAGTTTGAAAGCTCTGAACCCCAAAATAAGGTCTGGACCACCACATATCATATACTCCCAGGTTTTAAGCAAGTGTGTTCTATGGCTTGTTGCCATAATAAATGCCTGCCTGACATATACCCCCAGGTTCACAGGACTCTCCCCTTCAAGAAGATATATCCTATTTCCTGGTCTAAAGCACGGTTTTTGTGCCAGCTGCTCCAAAGTTTGGGGTTGGACTAGATGACCCTGGAGGTACCTTCCAACTCTATAATTCTATGTTTCTATGAAAGTGGGGTGCCTCTAGGACAATCACATGGGCAGACACTGGGGACAGGGTGCACCCCAAAACAATCTTTGGACCACCACAAATGACACATGACCATGCTCTGGAACCTGTCCTCTGCAAGATGACATACATGGATGCTTTGTTGAAACACTTGATCTGATGCCACGATCTGATGCCATTCATAGTGCCTCCCAGAGGCCTGTATTTCAAAGGATACTTGAAAAAGGAAGTGCCCTCTGCACCCAAAATAAGGTTTGAACCCCCACACTTCATACACCTCCATATTCAGCAGACTCTCCACTTCAAGGGGACATATTCTGTGTCCTGGTTCAAAGTGCAGTTATTGTGTGAGCTGCTCCAAAGTGCCGTGACCCCAAGACACTGGGGCCTGGCTGCACCCACAAAACAATCTTTGGACCACCCCAAATGACACATCACCATGCTCTGGAGACTATCCCCTGCAAGACGACATACGGTGATGCCAGGTCCAAACACTGGTTCTGATGCCACGAGCTTCTATTCAGAGTGATCTAAATAGATAATAGGATTATGATTACTTAAGTAATTTTTTGGCCTTAGAGATAGAAAGATTTGTTAGCAGTAAAGTTGGTATGACAGTTAATGAATTACTTTGTGGCAACATTTAAAGAATAACTTGAGATACGTAATATGTGATGTTACTTGGTTAGAATTAGAATGGTTAGGTAGAATGGTAGAAATTTATAATTAACCAATTTGTGTGATCATTGTGATGTGTCAAGAAGTCTGCTTATGATTATGTATATAATTTCCTTTTTCTTTTGTTTTGAAAATTAATAAATAGATTATAAAAAAAGATAACTGGCAGTCTGCAGTAACAATAGATATAATATGGGACACTTTCAAGGCATACGCTAGAGGTTGGATGATACGGAAAAATGCGTGGAGAAAGAAACAAAGAGAATTGGCCTATAAACAGATCTGTGAACAAATAAAATTTGAAGAAACTAAAATGAAGAAAATGGAAGTGGAACACAAAAAATTAAGGAGAAAATCCAGAAATTACATCAATTAAACTGTCTTTGAACAGAAGAAATGGCAAAGAAGATTGAATACGCCAAGCAATATTTCTTTCAAAATGCAAATAAACCCACGAGGTGGCTGGCATATAGGTTGAGAAAGGAGAAGGAAACAAATCCATTAAAAGTTTGAAAAATGAAGAAGAGGAGGAAAAATTTACTTTGAAGGAAATAAAATTGATAGCAGAAAATTTTTACAAGAATGTATGCTATCAGGAAGATTACAATCTGGAAGAAATTCAACTATTCCTAGGAAAGCAAAAAAATAACGAATTCTCTGAAAGTCAAAGGAAAATCTTAAATGATCCTATAACAATGTGTGAACTGGTGGAAGCAATAAGGAGACAAAAAGAGAAAAAAACACTGGGACCAGATGGCATACCTGCTGAATTTTATAAGAAGTATGAAGATCAAGAAATTTTACCTTTGAAATATACAATAAATAATATATTAGAAACTGGGGAAATGCCCAATTCCTGGAAAGAGGCATTAGTATCATTGATACATAAACAAGAAATAGAAAGCAATGAGATCAAAAACTATAGGCCAATTTCGCTGCTAAATTCTGATTATAAAATTTTTGCATCAATACTAGCAGCAAGATTAAGGAAAGTTTTATCCCAGACAATATCTAAAGATCAATCAGGGTTTTTGCCAAAGAGGCAAATCAAAGACAACGTTAGAACAATCTTAAACATATTAGAATACTACGAGCTACGCGTAGAAAAGAAAGTGGCCCTGGTTTTCGTTGACACTGAAAAAGCATTTGATAATATAAGTTGGAATTTTATATTAGAAAAATTGAGAATTTTGAACTGTGGAGAAAGCTTTTTGAAGATGGTCCAAGCTATATATACTAAGCAACATGGCAAAATCATAATAAATGGCAACCTATCTAATAGTTTTGAAATTAATAAAGGTGTAAGACAAGGCTGCCCCTTGTCTCCCTTATCGCTTATTTTTGCAATAGAAACTTTGTTAGATATGGTTAGAGCAAATAAAGAAGTTCAAAGATTAAAGATAAGTGGAGAAGAATTTAAAGTTCAGGCCTTTGCTGATGATATGGTATATATATTGGAAGATCTGAAATTGTCAATGGAAAAATTTCTACAAATAATGCAGGAATATAGCAAGATAACAGGCCTCAAAATAAATATAAATCAAACTAAAATAGTGACAAAAATTGTGATGCTGAAACAATATATCACATTCAAAAAAATCTGGCTTTAAGATTAGTAAGAAAGTGAAATCTCTGGGGATATTTATAATGAAAAGATGTGGTTCTCTTTTCCAGGACAATTATTTTTAGGTTCTATCTGAAATTAAGAGTGATCTAAATTGATGGGAAGATCCCCAAATTTCCTTACTAGGTAGAGTTGCTACCATTAAAATGAATGTGTTGCCATGTATATTATTTTTATTTCAAACTATACCAATTATCAAAAATAGGAATTTTTAAAAAGAATTAGAAATGATGATATGAGAATTTATATGGCAAGAAAAAAAGCCGAGGATTAAAGTGAAATATCTTCAGGATAAAAAAGAGGGGGCCTGACATTACCAGATTAGTTATCATACTATAAAGCAGCGGCATTCTGTTGGGTTAGAGTGGGTTACTCTGTAAAATGTAAGATTATTAAAGTTGGAGGGACATGATCTTATGATTGGGTGGCATTCATACTTATGGTATCAAAAAGTCCCAAAGACCAGTAACTTTAGACAACACTTGATCAGAGATCCCTTATATAAAATTTGGGAGGAAGTTAAAAAAAAATTTAACCAGAAAATACCGCAGTGGGTCTCTCCTATTGAGGCCTTTGCTAGACCTATATTGTTGGTAAATATCCTAAATGGAGATATTAGGACTTATTAGATGATAAAGGTAACTTACTAGCAGAAGAGGAATTGAGAAAATCCAATACAAATTTAACCTGGTGGGAAAAGATAACACTGAAGTCAAGATGGGCAAAAGATAAAAAAATAGTTTTTTATAATAAGCCAACTGGTTTGATCAGATATGGATCAATGATAGTGAAAAAGTGATAGGAAAAATATACATTTTTTTGCTGGAACATGCAAGACTAATGGGTCAAACCGCAGATGTTAAAGTGGGCAAAAAACATTGGATGTAATATAGAGTTAGAGGAATGGTTGAAGATGTGGTCCAAAAATATTAAATATATGAAAGCAAGTAATTTCAAAGAATATTCAGTTAAGATGTTTTATATGTGGCATATAGTACCGGATAGATTGAATAAATACAATAAGACCATATCCAGAAATTGCTGGAAGTGCAAATTAAATATCGGTACTTTCTATCATGTTTGGTGGGTTTGTAAGAAAGCAAAAAAATATTGAAACATAGTCCAATGGGTTATACAAGAAGTTTTAGAACTAGAAATACAACTAAAGCCAGAATTTTTTTGTTAAGTATATTACCCGAGACATTTAAGAAATCGGAAGTTTATTTAATTATGCATATGTTGGTGGCAGCAAGAATATTATTCCAATGAAAGAAGAGTTTATAAATAAGATTTTGGAAGTTGCTGAATTAGAAAAATTAACAGTTATTATTCAAGGTAAAAGTGAAAAAGAGTTTGATAAGAACTGGGATAAAGTGTATGCTTGGCTACAAAAGTTGGAAGAGGATAAATTGTGAAATAATTAAAGGAGAGGATATGAAATGCTGGAAGATTTTCTGTACAAGTGGTTCAGAAAGTATTGGATTTGTTTTGTAAATGGAAAACTTAACATAAACAGTGGGGGAAAAGAAAAGAAAAGGCACGCAAAATGAGATTCTGATGTGCCTGAAATGGAAACATTAAAGGGACTTACATTTCAACATCATAATAGGATTTTTCAAAATGCTTTGTGATTTGTGTTTTTCTGTTTGAGAGAGAAAATCAGAGATTCCATCAAACATTTCCTTTCATGGAAGGATTTCTGTCAGCAAAGTGCAGCTTCCATACTTCCACCCATCCTGCTGTAGCCTGAAATGCTTCCCATCAGCATTGCTACTCCTGGGGGACCATGGACCCCTCCCCAGAACAGCATGCAGTGGGAAGGGAAAACATGATGAAAATCATCCCCTTTTCCAGCTGCAGAAATCCTTTGCAGAATTCAATTCCATGCCACTCCTGATCTTGGCATTAGAAAAGGTCTAGGACAGGCCAGCAGTTCACAGGCTTGTATTCTCCCAAATCAGATGGGAATGATGAAGTAATGGGGATATAATTAGTGTTACAAGTTCGGTGTGTAACAGTGAAGGTTCTCTGTTTGCCAGGAACTTTAGGCAGGTAATCCACACACCCAGGCTTCTTCAGAAGATAAGTGTTTATCATGGTAACGCAGAACTAAAGTACATGTATACAGCCTGTGTTAAGAATGACCTATAATATGATGCACACTAACTTATAGAATATTCAAACAGCCCCCCCCCCCCGCGAAGCCAATGAAGTTTTGATGCACGCGGGCCCTGCCAGCAAGCAAGCAACTTTGCGCCGAAAGCAGTTACAGTTCCCAGGCCTGGGGAATTACAGAAAAGCATCTTCAAGGCCAATGTGCAGATAGTGGAGCGCTAGGCAGAGAAGCGCTGAGAACGGGAGGGACATAATATCCCCCCTCACTTTCCAACACCATGACAGGACTACCTGACAGTGTTCAGTCTACCTAGGCCTTGGCTGGTGGGGGAAGAAGGATCCTATCTTTACAGCAAATATAAAAATGTGCAAAGCAGTTATGTCCTATATCTAAACCACAATTATCTAACATTGTAAGGCCAGCCTGGCACACAAAGTATTCATCGGCACATGAATTACAGTTGTCCAGGATGTACTTGGGAAAAGGTTGTACTTGTCAGGTTGGTGTAGTGATTAGAAGCGGCAGACTCTAATCTGGGAGAATTGGGTTTGATTCCCCATTCCTCTACTTGCAGCTGCTGGTGTGACCTTGGGTCAATCACAATTTCTTTCAGAGCTGGTATCTCAAGAGCAGTCCTCGAAAGAGCTCTCTCAGCCCCACCTACCTCACAGGGTGTTTGTTTTTAAATGGTAAGCCGATCTGCATGAACAAGACTGGGGAGGCATTCAGATCAGAGTCCTTTTAAAATTTCCTTTTACGCTGTCAGGGGTGTGGCCTAATATGCTAATGAGTTTCTGCTGTTGGGTGTGGCCTATCATGCTAATGAGTTCCTGCTGGGCTTTTAATGAGTTTAACCACTTGTCATAAATCTTTAAGCTTCTCTTCCCCTCCAGCTACTCCCCCCTTTCACTCTTTAGAAAATCCCCCCCCCTTTAAAAAGGGGTTTGGGAAAACCTCCAGCCCACAAGAAACAGAGAAGGGGATCCTTTTTGGCTTCAATTCAAAAGAAAAAAAACTAGGAGGGGCCCGGTTCTTTTCTCTTTATTTAAACACACAGTTTATTTGGCTGGAGACTAATTGGGCAATACACTGGTGTGGCTGTTTGGACTATAGCCCTTCTAGGTCCATGGAGAGCATCTCTGCGACTCGATGTTACTTTCCCAATGATTTTTTTATTATTATTTTATGAAGCCTGCAATTTGCAAGACATGATGGTGGAGGAGGAAATCATTTTTATCAGGCTGTGGGTAGGTAGGCAAAGGAGGATGGGGAAACCACGTACATTCAGGGCAGACTTCAGAAACAGGCTCCAATCCTCCCCCTAATTGTTTTATTAGAAGGATCAGATTAATACTAAACCTCTGTGTGAACAGGATTCCCTGGGGAAAGACTTTCCCCTCCCCCTCTGGCTGGAAGGAACTTGAAGGTCTCAGCAGCAGAAAACACACACACAAACCCACCTCCACAACAGGAGCCCACAGAAGGGCGTTGAGGCAATGCTGCGGAGGGAGAGAAAAGAGGCAGCCTTCCTCCCCATCTCTGGCTGGAACTTAAAGGGCTCCAGCAGCAACACACACACACAAACCCACCTCCGCAGCAGGAGCCTGCGGAAGGGCACTGAGGCAATGCTGCCGAGGGAGAGAAAGGGGCAGCCTTCCTCCCCGTCTCTGGCTAGAACTTGAAGGGCTCCAGCAGCAACACACACATAAACCCAGCTACACATGCTGCTTTACGCTCCTGCTGGGAGCTTGGGGCGGGGCTTGCCGCCACCTGTGCTTCTAACTGGTGGAACTCCACTCCGGCACGCTCTGGATCCAAATGACCCCTGACAGCAGCTAGAATCCTGTTTGCAACGACATGGAGGACACTGGAAATCCCAACGCTTGATGAGTTGATAACAAAGATTATGGAATGTGCTGAAATTGACAGATTGACAAATATACTAAAAGGAAAAATTGAAGAAAAAATTATGGGACCATGGAGGGTGTTCTATGACGGGTTAAAGCATAAGTACTGAGAAACTAAGACTAAATGAAGAATAAGAAAGATGGCTATAATAGTTGTGAAACTTTTATGAGAAGATTTGCATACAGAATGTCAAATTGGTTTTTTTAAAATATAAATATAACTCTGTAGTCTTTCTTTTCCCTTCTTTTCCATTTCCCCCTTTCTATATATAAACTAATAAAACTTTACTTAAAGAATTAAAAGACACTTGCTTTTTTGGAGGTAAGTGATGGCAAACGTAGACAGCATGATAAAAAGTAGGGACATCACCCTGCCAAAAAAAGTCCGTATGGTCAAAGCAATGGTATTCCCGGTAGTAATGTATGGCTGCAAGAGTTGAACTATAAGGAAGGCCGAGCATCAAAGAATAGATTTTTGGAATTATGGTGCTGGAGAAGACTCTCGAGAGTCCCTTGGACTGCAAGGAGATAAAATCAGTAAATCCTAAAAGAAATCAACCCTAACTGTTCCCTGGAAGGCCAGATATTGAAGCTGAAGCTCAAATACTTTGGCCACCAAATGAGAAGGGAGCACTCACTGGAGAAGACCCTGATGCTGAGAAAGACTGAAGGTAAAAGAAGAAGGGGACAGCAAAGGATGAGATGGTTAGACAGTGTTATTGATGCAACAAACATGAAATTAAGCAAACTCTGGAGCATGATGGAAGACAGGAGGGCCTGGCGTGATGTAGTCCATGGGGTCACAAAGAGTTGGACTCGACTGTGCGACTGAACAGCAACAAGCTGCGAGCATCATACTTACTCATTCTGTAGCTACTTGGGACTCAGCTTCTGTGAAAACATCTGACTGCTAAATGTAGGAATGAAAAAAGCAGGAGTAGAATGCTCTAACCATTGTTCTGAGTGAGTTAAAAGAAGAAGAACATCCACTTAGATCCTAATTCAGGGAGGCTGAAAAACATTTATGTAGATAACCGTTAGTGCCGAGATTACTTTTCTGTATTCTTTTTTCCTTGTAATCATAATGAAAGTACCTCTACAAGAAGGAATTTTCTAATTTGTCTAGAATTTCTTTTTTTAAAATGGTGAACAACCAATAATCGTAATTTACCCAACGACATAAATACCTGCTGAGCATCCTTTTCCAGGCATTTTAACTGCCCACTAGGTTGGGTTTTAGCTATTGTGCAATTTAAGGGTGATGGCATTTTTTTAAAAAACAAACCAATAAACCAGCAATATGAGCCAAAAAGATAAATGCTGCATTATTTAATGCTTTTATTTAATATTGATTTTTTTATAGTGATCATAGCTGGAGTTTCAAGTTATAACAGCATTCTACAACGTGAGCAACTTGTATGTTATAAAAATATTTGATGACACGGGGCTTATCACTGGATAATGCATACCAGGGGCTTTGTTAACCATCCAGAGTTTTGCCTCCAGCTGTGTAACTTCTTCAAAGATATTAATTTCATATGTTAATGTCTGTATAATCAAAGGGTCTTATTTACAGATTGGGACTCTCTTAATTTGTGCACTATGCTTACCAGCAGAATTTTTACAAGTTTCAGGCATTAACTGTAGTGCTTAGTTGCTTCATAATATAGGCAAGCTTCGTGGTAAAGTTTTGACTGGCTTGCTATGGGAATATAAAGCACCTCATCATAAAAGCAGCTTGAAACACTACATAGAAAGGAACAGAAGTAACCCTTTTGTCACTGGATTCATACACCCTGTAAATTAATGGGCAGTTTCATACAGTGCATTTTAATGAATATGCACTATCCAATATTCCATGCTTAACCCATGAATGCAAAACCAATCATAGTATCTGAATCTATGGGTTAATCTTTTCAGCTAGTCTCACCTGATTCCCCTCCTTACTACAGCCCATCTCCCATGTGGCTTTGTTCCCCCCCTCCTTTTCTCATCCTAGCAAAAGCTGGTTATATCTAACCATATCTATCTATCTATCTATCTATCTATCTATCTATCTATCTATCTATCTATCTATCTATCTATCATCTATCATAGATATAGATATAGATATAGATTGTTGCTTCAGAAACCATGTGCAGCGCAGGAATAATGACTGCATGGTTCCTAATGCTGAACATTCCCATCTAGTAGCTGGGCATACTACATGGTATCAATCACAAAATCACCAAGTCGTTCTGAACTGGGCTAGAAGAAAGGAACGGGCTGGATTCAGGATCCTCTCCTGTCAGGAACAGATAATCAGCCTTTACTGAATTGCTTTTGATTATGGGAAAATTGCAGTCAAATATTTATGGGTTGGACAGAGGCAATGAGAAATGTGAGGATGGTTTGATCTGGCATTGGACTGTCTAGCCTTCAAGTTCTCCATGGGTCTGTGACTGTGAATATGTACATGAAGTAGCAGCATGAATACACATGATGATTAAGGCAAAGATGGAACAATTTTCAAGAGAGAAAGGAGGAGACATTACACTAAATTGTTACCTCTGTGTTTGTTATTTACTGGGATTGAATCATCCCTGATTGAATTACCCCAGAGACTGACTGAGCTTGGAGCACAAGAACAATAGCTGACCAGGGCTCTGGAATAAACCAATCAAGTAGTAATGTTATGTAAATAGCCTATCACTGGGAGTGGGGTGTGTTTGGGTGTGGCACAGGGGTCATTTCGTAGAAAAAGAGCTAGGGGAACTCATTAGCATAACTCATTAGCATATGCCACACACCCTGACATCACCGGAAGTGTGTCATAAGGCCACACCCCCTGACATCACCAGAAGTGTGTCATAAGGCCACACACCCCGCCCCCAACGGTCCCGGCCACCGCTGCCGGCCTTGCAGCTCCATTGCCGAGCCCCATGAGGGGTCCGGCGGTGGACCTGCAAGGCCGGCGGGAGTGCAAGGAAGCCCCGCGAAGGCCCTTCTCGGGCTTCGACATGTGCCCCCCCCCCCGTACCTCACCCGGGGGAACTGCGTTCCCCCACGATCCCCCCCGAAATGACCTCTGGTGTGGCAATTGCATGCTATTTAACAGAACTGAGGCTCTGGAGTCTTGTTTTGTAGTTTGCTGGAATCACTGAATAAACCTGAGCTGTTCACTGCAATGCGTCTAGAACCCAGTATTTAACAGTGTTGGTCCATGCAAATCCTAAATAAATCTCTCTTAATTTGGTATAGTGATTACCTTTGTAAGCAAATGCATACTGAAAACAAGAACCAGGCATTTAATATTTATCTGTGCCAACAGTTGAAACAAGAACTCTGCATATGAAGCTCCTATTTTAGTTTTGCAAAAGAAAATATTCAACCTGAACACGCATTATTAGAAATACAAATTTGCCTTATCTTGGAACTAAAAGAGTTTCTGAAAAACAACAGAAAGAAGAGGCTTTTAAAAAATACAGAAAAAGAAGTATTTCCTTAGGCTATTCTAATGAAGAAAAAGTGTTCCAAATGTGAACTAATGAAGTACTAAGTAATGAATATTTAATTTGTATAATTTACTGAAGTGTAGTACAGAACTAGAGCTACATTCTTCACAAACATAATGTTCATTAGACCCTCAGTGTAGACTGCATGCAATTACTAGGTCCTCCCCCCGCCCCCCGGAATATGGTGGTATTATAGAACAGCAAGGGAAGATGTACAGGTAGCAAATGTACAGGTAGCAGATGGCAAAGGGCAGCAGTGGTGTCCACCCCAAAGAAATAAACTACCTGTTTTCACTCACAATTTTGAAAGGGATAAGCAACCGTCAAAGTCAAAAGAAAAATAGAAAAGGTAATAGAGGCTTAGCTTAGCAGGCTTTTTGCCTGGCAGTGAAAACATTATTAAATTAGCTCCACTGATGGAAGAAATCACACAAAAACAGAACAGTATGATGGCTTGGTGTGAGACAGTAACAGTATTAATGATGGGGAGATAAGTGCTACCAAAACTGTGCAGAACAAACACATCAGACAGAGACGATCACATTTCTCAAAGCTATGATGTGATGTGAATTTTAATATGAGTGTGAGGAAAAATGAACATCTAAATAGCACAAGATGCTTGTGGAACAAAGGGGCAAGCTTTCATAGGCTGCAGCTGGAATGGTAAATATCAAGCATAATTTGCTTTTCTATTGAAAAGAATGGTGTTTTGCTCTGCAAGAAATGCCTTGCTTACTAAGCGTGGAGGCTAGCATCAGATTGGATCTTTGCATGAAGGACTGCTTCATATCTCAGGCAGTCACAGGAACTATGGATTCCTAAAATTGGTATAAACCAACACACAACAATGCATTGCTATTTGGCCATTCCTGTTCTGCTCAGGGCCTCCCACTTCTCTGCCTTCCCTAGTTAAGATTGCACCACATTGTCTGAATTGTTTCTCCTAAGTTTTAGAATCTTTCTTTGTTCTCATCAAAATTTATTTACCGTATTTACTTCATTTACAATCTCCCTTTCTCACTGAGACTGAACCTGGATCACACAGTATAAAACATAACACTTCCAGTAAATAATGTGGTAGAATTACAAGTTAGAAAAACAATGTAAGAAGTAAACAGTATCAGACATGAACTATCATAAACTATGTAGAAAATCAGATTACAAAAGTGGAAGACATTGCAGTAAGAGCATAACACATACAATGAACACTCAAAGTCCATAGTGAACTATTCCATTTATTTAATATTTAATATTTAATTTTAATAATAATAATAATTAATTATTATTTAATAAAGTGAACTATTCCATTACACTACAGCCCTATTCCCTTTATAAAAATGCCCTTCTGACAATTAAGTTCTACTTAACCTGCAGAATCACAGAAGCATGGGATCCTTCCATTCCAAAAGGAGGGAGTGACTACAGAGAAATACCCATACGGGCATTTGCCTATCTTATTCATTTGTATGGTGGCAACTTTGGAAGGCTTTGCTCAGATGTGCAAAGCTGTCATGTGATGGAACATAGCAGGGGAACCAGTCCTGCAGATGTATGATTCCAAAATCAGGAAGGATTTTCTAAATGGTAAACAGTACCTTGAACTGAACCTGATAGCTGATAGGTAGCCACTGGAGTAACTACAGAATGAATGTGATTGCGGAAATGGTATAATAGTGCATACTTCACCTAGCCCCTCATAGTAACCAAGCTGTGGCATTCTGTTTCTGAGATAACTTAATGTAGAATGATTTACAGTAGTCTGAAGATCACCATTCTATGGATCCACAGGGCCAGACTGGTATCATCTTCATATCTGAGGTTGTTGATGTTTTCCCCATCAGTCTTCATTCCGGCTGGTGATTCATCCAGCCTGGCATTGCGCATGATGTACTTTGCATATAAATTAAATAAGCAGGGTGACAATATACATCCTTGTTGTACTCCTTTTCCTGTGCTAAACCAATCAGTTGTTCCATATCTGGTTCTAACTATCGCTTCTTGACAGGTTTCTCAGGAGTCATGTGAGGTGGTGCTGTGGGCTATGCCATGGAGGGCCACCGAGGACAAAAAGGCCACAGCAGAGAACTCAGACAAAATGTGATCCATTGGAGAAGGAAATGGCAACCCACTCCAGTATCTTTGCCATGAAAACCCCATGGACAGTAACAAAAGGATTAGTTGAATCCCATCAAATGTCAGGAGCACTATATCCTTCAGGACATCAGCCTTCCCAACCAGCATTCTCTCCCTCTTGCAGTTTCAACTTTTTCTCTCTTAGCCATTCAACCACAGTAGCCAGGTGGTGGCTCAAGACCACTACATAGAAACCCACCCCTATCTGGGTATATTAATTATTTCTAACAACTCATGCCATGAAAACCCCATGGACAGTAACAAAAGGATTAGTTGAATCCCATCAAATGTCAGGAGCACTATATCCTTCAGGACATCAGCCTTCCCAACCAGCATTCTCTCCCTCTTGCCAGGATGCAGTTTCAACTTTTTCTCTCTTAGCCATTCAACCACAGTAGCCAGGTGGTGGCTCAAGACCACTACACCATCACCAGGCTGTTCCATGTACCTGATGAAAGCTAAGTAAGGGGGGCAAGTCAGCCAAGATTGCCTTTACTTTCAATCAGTTTAGCCAGGTGAGGTCTACCTTTCCCTTTCCCTTATGCAAATCCTTTTCCCTAATTTACTGTTTCCATAACTCATGGCATGAGTTGTTAGAAATAATTAATATACCCAGATAGGGTTGGGTTTCTATGATTATAACTGAATCCAAAAAGGGATGCCAAGCCAGATTTTGGGATGGTTTCCAAAACGGAAAAATAAGAACAATTGCCTCTAAATCAAGTTGCTTTTTGCCATCTTCAGTTGAAAATGAGGACCGGTAACACTGAGAAGGAGATGAAACCCTGACCCAAGAAGGCCTCAATTACCATAGGAACTATCAATGCCTAAGGCTGGCACGGTAATCTAATAAAGTATTAAAAAGAACATGATTTTGACAAATTATGTATTCTAGGGGTGTAAATAGGCATCATGCTGTGTGCTGCATTTTGTCTCCTGTGCTGCTGAATGAAAGGGTAAAAATTGCCCTTGCTATGGGTCACACTCATCAATTTGCATTCCTTTTCTCAGCACGGCAAGTGAGCAAAAGTACTCCAACTGAAACCATTTTTGGACAGCTGGCAGGCTCCATCCACAGAAAGGCCCCCTGCCTGGCTGATCTAACTCATGCCTGTTGGAAGACAGTGTGGGCAGATAGTTGTACATCATCCAAAAAGATCAGCCCTGACAGCTTCAGGTATCCACCTATAAAAAGCTTGGCAGGGTTCTGAACTGAAAGCTCCACCATTTAGCAAACCATTTGCTGGAAGCAGCAGGAGGCAACTTGTCTTCAGACTAGGAAAGGCAATAGAGACAGGAGACCAGGAGTTTTGCAGTACAAGATCTCTACTATTCGGGACAGGTTATAATATACAAACCATGAAAGATTTTTTTAAAACATAGATTAGCAATGACAATGAGTGTGTTATTATATGTCTGAAATGAATTCACATTTTCTAGTAAGTACATTTACAATTCAATTGCAAACTGCCAACTAGCCACATATTGCAAAATAAGAGAGAAGTCCAGTGAGCAATGTAGAGAATAACAACATTTATTCCAGCTTGAGTTCATTAAATCTTAATAACAGATGGAGAAATGGTTTCTGGTTTACATGTTTTTCTCTTTTCATTTTACAGATTTTCAGTACAGAGTTTCTACCAGATTTCTTAATTCATACCAAGATAACCTGGTACAAATTACAACTGTGTACACAGACCAAAGGTAAAGCCATGTGCAACCAGTTCCACTTTCAAAGCCTCTTCCAAAGAACTTTGGAAATTATAAAATTTTTTAGAGGAATTGCTGTGGCAGACTCCTCACAAGTTCATCTGGGACAGTGTAAAGCAGGGCAAGCAAATCAACTTGGATGCAAAATAAAAGTCCAAAGCTGTTCAACGCATATAACAGGAACACAGAACGAGAGAAGTGTGAATCGAGGTAAGCTTAAAATTGTAAAACAAGGAATGCTTAAACATCGCAATCCTAGGAGTGAGCAAACTAAAATGGACTGGGTTAGGACATTTTCAGTGAGAAAATTACAAAAGTGTTTACTCAGGAAATGAAAAACACAGAAGAAACGGAGTTGCTCTAATAGCAAGGTGAGCTGTAGCAGAAGCAATCAGGGGCTCTAATGCAAAGTCTGACTGAATAATATTTATTTATTTATTTATTTATTAGATTTTTATCCCGCCCTCCCGCCGAAGCGGCTCAGGGCGGCTTACAACAATTAAAAACCAGTAGAATTAATACAGAGCATCTAAAAACAGTCATTAACAATAACAATAAAATTACAATAAAACAGTACAATTTACACATGGCGGCCATGCATATAAAGTGCTAGAATGATTGGTCTGGGCTATTGAATGCTTGGCGGAACGGCTCCGTTTTTACCGCTCCGCGGAATTGGTGGAGATCCCGCAGAGCGCGGATTTCATGTGGGAGCTGATTCCACCATATTGGTGCAGCTAGGGAAAATGCCCTGGTTCTTGTAGTTATTAGTTTGGCGTCCCTAGGGCCAGGGGGGACTAGACAGTTCTGCAATTCGGATCTCAGTGCTCTTGGGGGAACATATGAGGAAAGGCGGTCCTGTAGGTAGACAGGCCCCAGACCATAAAGGGCTTTAAAGGTCATAACCAGCACCTTGAAGCGTATCCTGAACGCTATTGGCAGCCAGTGCAGCAACCTCAGCACAGGTTGGATGTGCTCCCTCACCGGGAGACCCATCAACAACCTGGCCGCAGCATTCTGCACCAGCTGCAGCTTCTGAAGTTGCCCCAAGGGCAGCCCCATGTAGAGAGCATTGCAGTAGTCCAACCTCGAGGTGACCATGGCATGGATCACTGACGCCAAATCATTGCGTTCGAGGAAGGGTACCAACTGCCTAATCAGCCGTAGATGGTAAAAGGCTGCCTTGGCAGTGGCTGCTACCTGGGCCTCCATTGTCAAGGAAGCATCCAGGAGCACTCCCAAGCTCCTGACCCTCGGAGCTGGAACCAATGGTGCCTCACCGAAGGCCGGAAGTGGGACCCCTACCCCTGTACCACTCCGATTCAGGCATAGGACCTCCGTCTTCGTTGGATTCAGTTTCAGTCGACTCAGCCTAAGCCAGTCCGCTACGTCCCGCAGCGCTCGGTCCAGATCTTCCAGGTTAGAGCCAGACTGGCCGCCCAACAACAGGTAGAGCTGGGTGTCATCCACATATTGATGACATCCCAGCCTCTGTCTCCGGGCAATCTGGGCAAGGGGGCGCATGTAGATGTTAAACAACATCGGTGAGAGAACAGCTCCCTGGGGCACTCCACAAACTAGTGGGTGTCTCCGGGACAGACTCTCCCCAAGTGCCACCCTTTGTCCCCGACCTTGGAGGAAGGAGACAAGCCATTGCAAGGTGAGCCCCCAAATCCCCACGTCGGTGAGGCAAGCAACTGGTGATCGACCATGTCAAACGCGGCCGACAGGTCCAACAGCAGGAGCGCCGCGGTCCTGCCCCAATCCAGGTGCCTACGGAGATCATCTGTGAGGGCCACCAGTACTGTCTCAGTCCCATGGCCCGGGTGGAAGCTGGACTGAAACGGATCTAGCACAGAGGTGTCATCCAGAAAGATCTGCAGCTGTATCGCCACCACCCTCTCTATTAATTTGCCTAAATAAGGCAAATTGGAAACCGGCCGATAGTTGGCCAATTCGGCCGGATCCAAGGATGGTTTTTTTAAGAGAGGGCGGATTGTCGCTTCCTTGAGAGCCTCCGGGAATAGGCCCTCCAAGTGGGATCTGTTAATATCCCGGAGGAGACCTTGCAGCCCCTCTCGGCCCGCTTTAATCAGTCAAGAGGGGCACGGATCAAGGCTGCAAGTAGTTGGGCGCACAGTCAAGATCAATCTGTCAACCTCCTCTAGGCCGAGAGGGCTAAAACAATCCAGAATGGGACCAGAAGACGTGCTTGGAGCCTCGAGTTCACATACTGTCTCAAATGTGGCCAGGAGGTCGCGACGGAGCGACAAGACTTTATCTGCAAAATAACTCGCAAAAGCCTCACAGCCTATGTCTAATTCCTTAACATTTTGTCTGCTCTGTGGCAGGGTAGTTAGTGACCGAATTGTTCTAAATAATTGTGCTGGGTGCGAGGTTGCAGATGCAATCTCAGCCACGTAGAACTCCTTCTTCGTGGCTTTGACTGCCATCTCATATGACTTCATAAACGTTCGATAGGATGCTCTTGTCGCTTCGTCACGAACCCGCCACCACTGTCTCTCCAGTCATCTGAGCCCTCGCTTCATCAGCCTCAGCCCCGGGTTGTACCAGGGTGCCAGCCTAGATCGAGGGTGTAGAGGACGTCTAGGTGCGATCCCATCGATGGCCGTCGAGAGTCGGTTATTCCAACTCTCCACTAGCTCATCTAATGAGTCACCAGCGGGCAATGTGTCCCGGAGAGCCATCTGAAACCGCTCCGGGTCCATCTGGCTCCATGGGCGAGCCCAAATTGGCTCACCGCCCAAACAGAGTTGGTGTGACACGTTCACTCGGGCCCTCAGGGCATAGTGGTCTGACCATGGAACTGCCGTAGCAGTAATCTGGTCCACTGTAATCCCAGCCGCGAAGATCAAATTGAGCGTGTGACCGGCTTGATGCGTAGGAACTGTTACACATTGGGAGAGTCCTAGCGCCGCCATGGACGAGGCTAGGTCCAACGATCGGGTGGAGGTCGCATCATCGGCATGGACATTGAAGTCCCCCAAAACCAGCACCCTGGGGTGCTCCAGCGCCCAGCCCGACACGGCCTCCACCAGAGATGGCAGGCTGCTCGCCGGTGCATTGGGCGGACGGTACACTAGCCAAACAGCCAAACTCTCCCCAGCTTCCCACACAAAGCCGGCACACTCAATGCCCGGGATCCTAGCGGCCAGGAGGGCCCTGAAGGAGTAAGGCCGGAATCAGACTTCATGGAAAGCCTATCACAAGGAGAGATTAAGACTTGACAAGAGATCAAAGAAGAAGGGAAAGAGATACAGCGGTGGATATATTTTCAAATTGCTTCTAGATTTAAAAATGACATCTGTATAAAACGAAGTGTTCTAAAAGAACTGACTGATTTTGAAAATATTGTCTCACAATCTAAAGACCACCTACTAGGGCAAATTTACAAATTATTGCTTCAATATGATTCTGAAGAGGAACAGGTTAAACCATGCATGATTAAATAGATGCAAAATCTTGTTGAGGAAATACAGTTTTGATGCTGGGGAAAATTATGGACTAAGGATATTAGATTCACAGCCAGGCAAACACTCAGAGGAAACAGGTATAAGATGTTTTACTGGTGGTATGTCACCCCAAAAGATATTGAAAAGATGGATAAGAATTACAAAGGAAATGCAAAGAAGTAGAAGGCACCTTTTATCATATGTGGTGGACTTGCATCAAGATGAAGAGATACTGGGAAAAAATAATGCTAGGAAAAGCTGAAGGTAGCAGGAAAAGTGGAAGACTCAACATGCGATAGACTGACTCAATCAAGGAAGCCATGGTCCTCAGTTTGCAAGACCTGAGCAAGGCTGTTAACAATAGGACATTTTGGAGGTCATTAATTCATAGGGTTGCCATACGTTAGAAGCAGCTTGATGGCACAACACACAAATCACCTTAGATTTGCACTGTTTGCTGTTATTCAGTTGCACAGTTGAGTCCGAGTCTTTGTGACCCCACGGACCAAATGAAGCCAGACCCTCCTGTTTTCCGCCGTCCTCCAGAGTTTGCTCAATTTCATGTTCGTTGCATCAATAACACTGTCTACCATCTCATCCTTTGCCATCCCCTTCTTCTTTTACCTTCAATCTTTCCCAGCATCAGGGGCTTCTCCAGTGAATGCTCCCTTCTCATTTGGTGGTCAAAGTATCTGAGCTTCAGCTTCAGTATCTGGCATTCCAGGGAACCGTCAGGGTTGATTTCTTTGAGGATTGACTGATTTGATCTCCTTGCAGTCCAAGGGACTCTCAAGAGTCTTCTCCAGCACCATACTTCGAAAGCATCTATCATGGTCCAACTATCACAGCCATACGTTACTACTGGGAATACCATTGCTTTGACCATACGGACTTTTGTTGGCAGGGTGATGTCTCTACTTTTTATTATGCTGTGTAGGTTTGCCTTCGCTTTTTCTCCCAAGGAGCAGGCATCTTTTAATTTCATGGCTGCAGTCACCATCTGCAGTGATCTTGGATCCCAGGAATGTGAAGTCTGTCACTGCTTCCATGACTTCCCCTTCTAATTGCCAAGGAGTGATGGGGCCGGATGCCATGTTCTTAATTTTTTAAAATTATTTATTGGTATTTTAGACACAAGAACACACACACACACACAAAAACCAGGACCAAAAATAAAGACATTTACAGCATTTCCTCCTCAAACATCTCTAACACAACATAACTAATTTCGTATATGTTTTTCCTTACTCTAATTACTATACCACATCCTGTATTTGCAACACACAAAGCTGTACAATTAAACTAA
This sequence comes from Gekko japonicus, assembly GCF_001447785.1. Lineage (NCBI taxonomy): Eukaryota > Metazoa > Chordata > Lepidosauria > Squamata > Gekkonidae > Gekko > Gekko japonicus. Next base: position 658,192 of record NW_015163613.1, on the reverse strand, counting down.
TTGCTATATTCTGGCTTAATAACAACAAAACAAATTTACTAACATACTTCAAATCCCTAATATAAATTTTATCTTTATTTTACCCAGAATTTCCTATTTTCTTTAGGCAATCTCATAAAAACTTCATAACTTCTATTCCTGTTTTCAATTCCTTTAACCCTATCTCCTAGTTAAACTTAGTTCCTTAAATAATTATCTCTACTGCAACCATATTAGTTTAGCTTGCCAACATGGTGATAATTATTTTAACGTACATCTTTTAATCACAGATCATACTACTACTAATTCATTTCATCTTAAATCATTCTTTTCTTCTATATTTCCATAAAGAATTTCTTCCATTCTTTAGCATCATATAAAACATAAATCAGAGTATTCAGACAAACAAAATTATTGTACTAAATTTTGGAAAGAACAAAGAGGAGGAACTTTCCACATGTGAATAATGTTCACCTTTTCTCCCTCCTTACTACAAATTTTCCAGTTATTAGCTTTATATATTTGGGTATCCATTTAAAATACTAACCATTCCATTTTAATCTTCTCCACCCCATAAACAGAACAAAGTTACTCAGAGACATATCCAAACAACTTTCTTATACCTTTAAAACCCTATTCTTATCCTATTATTCTTTTTCTTAATTTTCTATGAATTTTTACAAGAGACTTTCTCCTACCAATCTCTTCCTTTACTCATAATTAATATTATATAAGTGATAAGAGAAACAGTCTAAAACTTAGATCCACTTACATCAGTCTTCCCTTGCATACTTTTCTAGTAGCTCAATAATTAATCAATTTCATTATTTAAGCTCATATATCACACTAGTCAAAACAAACAAACAAACAAAAACATTTAAAATACATTTTAGCAACAAGTATGAGTAATAAACTTTCCATATTAATAACAATTATCTCTTTTCCTTCCTCTCCATCCTTTATTTCTATCTTTAGAACTATGCATATACATTTGAAACATCAGCCGTGCCATTTAAACTTCATAGACAACAGATAATTAACTTAAAAAAAACTCATATTTCATCAGTATTTTCCTGTAGTTTCCTTTTTTCCAGAATTCTATCTAGATGCCTTATTTCTTTGTAGGTCTGGGGTTTCTTTTTCATATCTTTCTTTCTCTATTTCCCTACCAGTAAGAAATGTCTCTTTCCAGTACTTTCCCAGTTTTTGTAGTACTTCCCACGTTTCTTTGTACGCCTCTTTTTTCCTCCTTTTGCTGGCTCACTCTGTTCAATTACAAGTTTATCATGGTGGACTTCTTTTTGGCTTTCTGGGTCTATAGTATTCCTTGGTGCTTCATTTAAACAAATCAATTGCTCATTTTTATCTTCATGTTCTGTCTTAAGAACAGTAGAATTGTCATGCAGCTTATTTCCTTGAGAGAGCTCAGAGCCTATTTCTTCCTCCTCTCCCTGTTCATCTTGCCTAGATTCCTGCTCTTTCCCCACTCCAATAGGCGAGTTCTGTGATTTCTCCAGTAATCCTTTAATGGCCACTCTAATCGCAAGTTGTATCTTTTCCATTAACAATTTTTTTAATTGTTCACAAGTAAGGTGAGAAATTTCTTCAGTTTCCTCTAAATCCTCTACGTTCCTTTCTGAAGCCATTTTTCTTCTCCCCCCACTCCAATTATAACAGCTTCGTCCCTTTTCTTTTTATTAGCCACTCCTCCAGTATATTGGGGCAATTCAAAGGGGGCGGGGTTAACAACTTGAAACCATCAAACAAAGCATTGCAAATATGATTACTCACTTTCTTCTCTGTTTTCCTTTTATGTTTGTTGTGTTGTAGTAATTTGGTCTTTAAAACGGCTGGTCACAGCTAGAAAAAACATGAGAGCCATGTTTTTTTTCCCCATCGATCGCCCCTGCTTCAGAGCAAAAACGGCAGCACCCCCGCATTTGCCAAGTGCGGTAGTGACCAAAAAAAGCTCCCTACAACCCGACCTCCCTCCAGGAAGTCAGGCAGAGCCCACCTACAAGTCTGGGGGGCCCCAAAGGGGAGCGGTGGCGCAGGCTGTTAATGCAGCCTGCCTTAACATCTGGCCGAACATCTGTTCGAACCCCACCGTGGCCGGAGTGAGCTCCCGGCCTGCGTCTCAGCTCCCGCCCACCCAGCGGTTCAAAAGCCTGTTAAAGGGCGAGTAGATGAATGGGAACCTACCCTTAGTAGGGTAGGGGCACCCCCTTCATCCAAGGAGTGTGGTGTGCGGCGGCGGCAGCAGCAAAGGAACAACAACAATGGCGGCGACAGCGGTGGTGACGGCGGATCCTGGCGGCAGAGACGAGGTGGCGCGGTGGAACATCGAGAGCCAGTGGGGCGATCCCTGGTGGCCTGCGGAGTTCCAACAGAAAGCGGCAGCCAAGGCTGGGAGAGGCGAACTCACACACTGAGACGGCTGCCTCGCTGGAGAAGAACTGCGCCGGAGAAAAGGAGCGTCCTGCCGACCGAAGGAGCCAAGGAAGCCGAAGCCGGAGACCAGAAGGAAGAGCCGCCACCACCGAGGTGCTAGGTAGGCTGATCCAACCCCTGAGAGAATGTGCCCATAGTTAGGGATCCATAATAGTGATTAGCACTACAAGTTGTAAACCGCCCAGAGACCCCCATTGGGGGGGTTAGGGTGGTATATAAATTGAAGGTTAAAATAAAAAAAAGAGAGAGAGAACCAGGCGCCTTGGGAAACATCCCAAGAAGCACCTGCTCACAGCACCGTACCAGAACCGGATCATCATGATCTTATTTTTTTTTATTTTGAGTTTCAAGCCAACTTTTGCACTCTCCTCTTTCATCCTCAGCAAGAGGCTCTTGAGGTCTTCTTCATTTTCTGCCATTAGAGTGGTATCATCTTCATATCTGAGATTGTCAATGTTTTTCCCAGCTGTTTTAATTCCCGCTTGTGATTCATCCAGGCCAGCATTTCGCATGATGTACTCTGCATATAATTAAATAAGCAGGGTGACAATATACAAGCTTGTCATACTCATTTTCCTAAGCTAAACCAGTTGTTCCATATCTGGTTATAACTGTTGCTTCTTGACCCTTATACAGGTTTCTCAGGAGACATATGAGATGGTCTGGTACTCCCATCTCTTTAAGGACTTGCCATAGTTTGTTGTGATCCACACAATCAAAGGCTTTAATGTAGTCAATGAAACAGAAGTAGCTGTTTTTCTGGTACTCCCTCGCTTTCTCCATAATCCAGTGAATTTTGTCAATTTGATCTCTCGTTCCTCTACCTCTTCGAAACCCAGCTTGTACTTCTGGCCATTCTCTATCCACGTACTGCTGAAGCCTAGCTTGTAGGATCTTGAGCATGACCTTGCTAGCATGTGAAATGAGTGCAATTGTGCAATAGTTTGAACATTCCTTGGCATTGCCCTTCTTTGGGACTGGAATGTAAACTGACCTTTTCCAACCCTGCGGCCACTGTTGCATTTCCCAAATTTGCTGACAAATTGAGTGCAGCACTTTAACAGCATCATCTTTTAAGACTTTAAATAGCTCAGCTGGGATACCATCACCTCTGCTAGCTTTGTTGTTAGTAATGCTTTTTAAAGCCCATTTGACTTTGCACTCCAGGATGTCTGGCTCAAGGTCAGTGATCACACCGCCGTGGTTGTTAAAGGCTTTGTGGTCCTTGTATAGTTCTGTGTATTCTTGCCATCTCTTCCTAATCTCTCCTGCTTCTGTTAGGTCCCTATCATTTTTGTCCAGCTTTGCATGGAATGTTCCCTTGATTTCTCCAATTTTCTTGAAGATATCTCTAGTCCTTCCCATTGTATTGTTTTCCTCTATTACTTTGCATTGTTCATTCAGGAAAGCCTCCATATCTCCTTGCTGTTCTCTGGAAATCTGCATTCAGTTGGGTAAATCTTTCCTTTTAATCTTTTGCACTGTAGACTTACCCAAAATTGCATAGTAACACATATGCATGAGGTAGCCTAACCAAAGTTAGCTAAAGATGTAATATTTGCCATTTTTGCTTATAAATCTGCTTTCCCCAGTCTCACATGGAAGAAGCAGAGAGCACAAGAGCACTGGGAAAAAAGAAGAGCCAAGGAAAGGCAAGGAGGCAAGATTCATTGGAAATAAGCCAATTTGAGGCTGTATAACAGTATAAAATTATTCATTGCATTGGGGGTTTTTTTGTTTTCTCTCCACTATTGGTGCAGACCTCTTCTCCCACTTTCCACTTACATTCCCAGACAATTATAGCTTATCTTTATGGATAGATTTTCATTAAAAAAATTCCATCAATTGGTGGCCATCATTGCTAGAGATCAGTAATATTTGCATAGGGAAGTTTGCATTCTTTTTGAGATTAGAGAAAGCCACCAACACAGAAGAGGACCCAAAGTCGGTACAGGGAATTTATTGCTGATACAGAAATGACATGAAAATAATTGCATGTGTTATTAATTTCTTTCTTTGAGGATGAACTGGGGAGACTGAAGCTGAATCACTGAGGAGAAAACACACACACACACACACACCCTATTGCTGACAAGGCTTATTTATTTAGATATTTATACTCTGTTTTTCTCTCCAGTGGGAATCTAAAGCAGCTCACAACATTGTTTCTCCCTTGCATCCATCCTCATAAAAAAACCTGTGATGTAGGTTAGGCAGAGACAGTGCGAAAGGCCCAGGCCACCCAGAGAGTTTCAATGGCAAAGTGAGTTTTAAAAGCTGTGTCTCCCCAGATCCTGGTCTGACACTCTCACCACTATGCCTGCTGGCAATTTCAGCATGGACTAATAACAGTAATAGGACCATTAGGTCAGAGGAAAAGATGGTCATTATATACATTCTAAGGTGGGTGTAGATACAAGAATAGAAGTTGTCTAGGCAATGAAATCCAAACAAAATTAGTTCATACAAAGATTGAATGGTCAGAGTGAAAAAGATATGAGAAAAAGACACAACTTCTTATACAAACTCTTGTACTCAGATTTAAAGGCTGAAAATAAAATATAGACATGATGTAAACAGGCTAACAAGTGTGCATATACTTTACCACCTATCCATTTAAAATGAATAGCAATGTGAACTTTATCCTTTCCTAGTCCCCACTCTATTTTAAAGAAACCATCTGTGACTATGACACCACAAATCTGATGCATTCCTTTCAGAGCCAAATACTTCTTTGAACATTACCTTGCATATCTACCATTTTTATATTCAAGTGAGCACAAGTGAGCACTTTATTTTGCTGGTTCTGTCAGATAGTTGCTGTAAGCATTATTACAAGTCTCAGGCTCTTGAGATTAGGTAAATTAGACAATCTAAAATAAATGAGATAGTTTAGTGATGTTTCTAATTGTACTTTGAGTTATGCATAAGACTTTCTTCAGTGCAGAAAATATCTGGGCTTATCTCTGTTTTCATTTTCCTCCCCCTCACACTTTCTTGCCCTGTTTATCTCCTTCTGTTCTTTACATGTGGTTGCCCTGTAGGAATTTCCAGTTCATTCTTGTGGGCTTCATTCCAAACCTTGTCTCCATAGGGCAAACATGATCAGTTGCTGCAGTTAATGATACATGTAAATGATCATTACCAGCTTTTAGAGTGCATGCTTGAATGAGAATAACAGGGGTTGCTGAGCTGGCCTGTTCAGAATGTCATCAGGCATCGCCATGGCATCCATTTGCCTGGGGAAAAAAATATTTGGCAAGAAGATATAAAGGAAACTTTTTAAAATTAATCTTTTTTGTCCTATGGCCTATGAACTCCTACAGCGAAACATGGAATCATAATGAATGTATGGGCATCAATGCCAGCCACTGGCAGAGATATGTCAGCACTTTGCCTCTGTATGGAACAATGCATGAAGTGAGCCACACTTCAGTCTATGCCTCCTTTATCATTTCTGAAGCTAGAAATGGCAACCAAATGGCTTGACTAAGGTCCACTAGATGCACCTCCCACCTTTCCAGTACGTACGTGATAAATTACTCACATTACCATGGTTCCCACAGTCCACACTACAGGTGCGTAGCCAGCACGAAGTCAACACAAGCCAAGCAGTCTGAACGGAGTGGGCAATACCAGTGTGGGAGAAGCTCTGGAACGGCAGGCTTTTTAAATTACTTTGAAAATTGCCACTCTGCTAACCGTCACAGTGTAAATTGAAAGAGCATGGCATGAGATTCGGTATTTCCAGAAATAACAGCATTACCCAGAAGTCTCGTAAATGAGTGAGGAGCAGGTTGGCATCAATCCTGAGAAAGTTGTATAATAAGTCATGGGCAGGCTGACTGCCTTGGGTCTCACAGTTAAGAAGAAAAAGATGTAGGGATTCATATTCAGACTGGAGTACCTGCCTGTTTAGGCTGTCACAGCAGCAGCAGCAGCAGCAGCAGCCCTCTATGTCACCCACTGATTACAGCTCAAATCATCTGATGGGGGCAAGTAGAAAGCCAGCTCAGTGTAGTGGTTAGAGAGCGGGACTGGGATCTGAGAGAGTGATGTTCAAATCCCTACATTGAATGAAGCAAACCAGGTGATCTTGGGCCAGTCACACACTCTCTGCTTAACCTTCCTCTCAGGAGGCATTATGAGAATAAGACTAAGAGGGGAGAACTGTGTTTACCCCCCCCCCCTTAAGTTCCTAGGAGGAACAGTAGGATCAAAATGCACTAGAAAGATTTGGGGCGGGGGGTGGTTCTTATCCTAGACTGGCAATGGAATGAGACATTTGTCTGCTCCATTGTGTAGGACTGGAGACACAGGGGGAATTTAGTGAGTAGCCCAAGGCACCAGAGGCCTTAACCTAAACCTTCTGGCTTATGTGTTCATGGAGACCTGCTAGGTGTACCTGGACCCAGAAGGCATCTTGCATCCAGAGCCTCTTAGCAAAGAGACGAGGATCCTAAAAGGGCTTCCTATCCACGCCTTTAAATTGTGGGATTGAGGAAGTAAAAGATTAAGAACTTCGTTCCAAACTGGAAAATTTACCTGTACAGACCTATAGTTGCTAAAACAGTGTGTGTTGCATGTAACTAATAATCAAGTTGCTGTCCTCAGTTCAGTCATATGGTCATGCCTCATGTACAGTGATGCAGGGCCAATTTCAGAAAAATAGTGATTGCTGTTACCAGGAGACATTCTTTGGTTGCTGTGAGATGTGGTAATAAAGGAATAATAGAGCTTCCAAAAGGAAAAGAGCATTGGGAGAGAAACCTCATCAGGCTAGTCATGAGCAAGAGAAGCTAGAAATGCTCCTGCCCCATCAGCCAGTGGCACAACCCACAGCAGATATCCACATGAGGATCCACATGATCATCCACCATACATCTGGGGAGCTTTTAACTTTATTCCTCCCATAAACAGGGCAAAATGTTTGTAATTCTTTAATGAGGTAATGTGGGAATCTCAATGTCCTTCAGGCATGGCACTGTTGAAATAGTCCATGAATAAGGCTGAAGAAGGGCCGTGGTGGCTCAGAGGTTAAGATGCTGAGCTGTAGACCGGAAAGTCTGTAGTTTGGCAGTTTGAGACCCTAGTGCCACGGGGCAGAGTGAGCCCCTGCCTCTGGCCCCAGCTCCTGCCAACCTAGCAGTTAGAAAGCAAGAAAATACAAGTAGATAAATAGGTACTGCTTCGGTGGGAAGGTAACAGTGTTCCGTGCACCTCGGCATTTAGTCATGCCGGCCACATGACCACGGAGGAGTCTTCAGACAGCGCTGGCTCTTTGGCTTGGAAACAGAGATGAGCACTGCCCTCTAGAGTCAGATTCAACTAGCTTTCAAGCAAGGGAAACCTTTACCTTTACCTAAGGCTGAAGAACAGAACACTTGAATGCTGGAATGAGTGCTCTGGTGGGAGATAGCTTGAAATGCCAAGTTTTCAAGAGGATGGCAGGCTATCATTACAAATACCAACCTCTGAAATAATATGTAATGATTGGCTACTAATATCTTCCATGTACACAACCAGGGTCTGTACCTCCCTCCCTCCCCCTGCTGCTGCTTCTAGTTTGCCATGGTGTTATCTTGCTCATGTACAGCCTAAAATTACCCATCCCATTGATGTTCTTAACCTTGCTACAAATTCATCCTTTTAACTTTACCCCTTTGCTGTGTTGTTAGCAAATTCCATCTTGTCATTACAGAATCGAAGGTGTAGGAAAGAAAATAACCATAGATTTTTGAGTAAAACTGCCATCCATGCAGAATTTCCCAAGAGTAATTTCCATAGGAATAACAAAGTGTTTTTAATCTTCCTATCAATATGAAACATTTCTCCAGCTTATTCTTATCATTTGTATGCATATTCCTTCTTCCAAGGAGAAAATTATTTTTTTTCAATCTAGCCTTTTTATATGATGGAATTATTATTCCTTTTGTGCCTCCCCTGCTGTTTCATGTCAGCACTGAATGTTTGTTAAGTACAATCAAATTAATGCATTTCTTCACCTGGTTTAGGGGGAAAAGTTTGCTTATTCAGCAAATAGGACTAAAGATGTTATGGAGTTATAAATTAAGGAGTGATAAACTTTGAGCACTGGTTCTCTCAAGACCTGAGTGGTCTAAACCACCACAGTAGAACATGAAATTATTGGACACCCATGTACAAAAGACGAGTCACTCAGCATCTTTTAATTTTGTAATCCGCCTTGAGTCCCAGTGAAAAAGGTAGATGATAAATAAATAAATACATATTTGAAGCCATTCAACTCAATAATTCAACTCAATAATTGTTTCAGTTTCTACAACTGTTTATTTATTTGATTTATACTCTGCCCTCCCCAGAAGTGGGCTCAGGGCAGATCAGGTTAAAAGTAGAGACCTGTATATATCCACACCTATGTGTGTACTACTTCATTTATCTCCATGTTTTTCATTCTCATGCATACCTACACAGTACACACCCAGGGCTGGCTCCAACTACTCCCTTCTGCCAGTGAACGCGATTATATCTTTTAGTGGAAGGCCCTCTCCATAGGAGGAAGGCACCTCGTTTTGCAGAAGGAAGCCAATCTATTGCATACAATGCCAGAGGGGTTTATATAAATGCCAGTTCAGTCCTTTGGGAAACTAAATCATCTTTTTGGGGACCTTTAAAAGTCCTTCTTCAAACCAAGAACCACAAACTTTCCCCTGCATTACAAAATAGCCAAGACTATATTGGTCAGTAAATATCAAAGAAAGGGTGCCTTTTCACCGTTGTAACAAGGGAGAGCAAATTAAAGGTGAAGGAATGGTACTGGATGTTGAGGTTAATTGAACTAGAAGGCCAGCCTGTACCGATGCCAGCAAAGGTCTACATTGTTTGCGCGAACCAAGAGTAGGTTTGTGTGTGGGGATTTCAAAATACCACAAAATTTTGACAATTAAAATTAGTTTTTATTAGTCAGATAAATTGCAACATATACTGAGCAATCAGAGATCTATTTAGAGAATTTTGGGGAAAAACTGAAACAAAAGATAAATTATACCAAATTATAAAAATATACACACATACACTTGGTTACCAAAATCAAGTTTCCTGTTACCTGATGTTTAAAGGTTGGGTTGTCTCTCTTCTCTGTCTTTTGTACAACAGTTTTGGGAAAATCTCACTCTCTCTTTTATAGCTAATGCAAAAAAAAAAAAAAGTTAAAGCCCAAAACAACCCCCACATCATTAAGTCCCCCCCCCATCTTCGCCACATGTCCCTTTTAAGACACATATTACTGAACACTGACAGTTGGTGGGAATTAAATAGTTTTCTGTTAAGTGTATGACTTCAAAGTAAGACATCATCCTACTGATTCCAAAGTAAAACATGTAATTCCCTTCTTTTACCCCTTCCCCTGCCACGAGTTTGTATCCATCACATATGGGGGTCTCCTTTACTATTTCTTTTCATTATCAGTTTGAAAGGTTTTGCTGTTCCTTTCTCAAGCCTCATGGTGGCTCTTGGTCCCCTGAATGGGTTTAGAGCTTGACTGCAGCCATGATGAAATGAGAGCAAGATAGCTAAGAGCCACAGGCTGAAAGGAGATGAAATAGAAAGTGCAACTTGATGGGTAAAGGTAGGCATGTAGGAGCTAATTAACAGTTTTGGAACTTATCCAAGTAAAAATCACTCAACAAAACAAAAAAGAAAATATATTTCCTTTTTTAAAAAAGAAAAGAAAAAGAAAAACTTATTTCCCAATTGTATTGACAAAAGAATTATTCTTCTTATTACATATGTATATCTGTTTTCCTGCTGAAGAGGACTAAAAGTGGCTCACAACATCATTCTTCCCCCTCCTCCATTTTATCCTCACAACAACCACCTTGTAAGGTAGGTTAGACTGAGAGACAGCAACTGGCCCAATGTAACCCATTAAATATCCATGGCACAGTGGGAATTTAAACCCAGCCCTATCAGATCCTAGCATGATGGACTTCCGGTTGATGGCGGTGCACTAGCAAACTCATCTCCCGGACCTCCCGGGGGTGAAGCTGCACTCCAGCCAAAGGAGGGAGTGCGCATGTTCGCCCCCCCCCCCAGGGACCCGGCTGAAGGGACCCTGGCCATGGAACTTCCGAGAGGTCACCTCTTCGATGACGTAATGCCGGAGAATTGAGGCGCCTCTCCGTTCCGACGATTCTCCGTGCTGTGAGACCCAATGGGCTTAGTGACATCGACTGGGGCAAGCGCAGGAGATCAAGCATCAGAAATGGAGTGGAATTGAGGTCGGAAGACTAATTATGAATGTGAGTCAGACTTAAGCATTGATTAAAGGGAAAAGAAAGCTCCCCACCCTATCCCACGGAACAGAAAATCAGGTGAGCGGGGGAGCGAAAGTAAACAATCGATAAAGATGGCGGGGAAGAGGACGGAGAAAGAGAAACTTTTGAAATCGAAAGTAACTGAAAGCCCAAAACCGGAAGTAACCAACGAGCTGGCAAAGATCTTGGCAGAATCCATGAGCCCCCTGATGGACCAGATGAATAACTTCAAAGAGCAGATGACAAAAATGACCCAGTGCATCACCACTCAGCAAACGCAGATAAATGAGACTTTGCAAATGATGAACCAAACAGCTGAGAAGGTGAAAGAAGTGGACGCCACTGCACAAAAAGTGAAGAAGAAAGTACAAAAACTGGAAAAGAAGCAAGTTTCTACAGAAGATCAGCTGCTACAATTACAAATGGAAAAGGGTAACATGATTCTTCGCTTCCAGGGCATGCCAGAGACCAAGGGAGAGAATCTGAAGGAAAGGATGAGTGAACTATTGGCCCCAGTGACAGATATGAAGGCGGAACTCCTGTTAAGCGAAATGGATGTGGCCTTTAGGTCATATTCAGGATACATAAAGAAAAATAATCTGCCTGGGGAAATTGTAGTAAGATTCTCGAAGAGGCATGTGAGGGATGCAATCCTGAAAGCAGTATCTGGAGCACCCCTGAGAGACGGGGAGAATGTCATCAGAATACTAAAAGACATTCCATTTGAAATAAGACAAAGGAGAAAGAAATACAAAGAACTAACTTTCTTTCTTCAGACAAACTCAATTGGATACAGATGGCTAATTCCAGAAGGCATTACCTTCAAAATTAAGGATAAAAAAGAAAAGATTGACTCTGTTCTGAAAGCACGGTAATTTTTAAGAGTCCAGCTGGGAGGGCCAGTGGAGGAAGAAAAAGAAGGGACAGACAGCAAGTCCAGCGGTGAGCTAGACTCAGGATCTTCCGGAGAGGACTCTCTTTCAGAGAAAGGGGCAGCAGCTCCTAGAAGTCCTTATAAGCTGCGGAAGAGACTGGGAAAAGAGAAGTGAAGGCTGAAGGACTCTGAATTGTGCCTTTTGAAGATTTTGAAATGAGATGATTTGGGGTATTTCCTAATGTCAGTTAAGATGGGGGGGAAAGTTAACGGAAAAAATATTTGACTTAGTTCATAATGAGATTAATGAGATTAAAACTTGTTGTATGTTTAAACTGATTAGAAGATCCCCTCTCTTGGGTTATTAGTCATTAGTGGGTATCTTTACTTTGTCCCTAGTGTAGTCCCCTACCCTTTTTCTGTTGTAGTTTGTAGTGATTATAAAAAATGCAATAAAAAATCCCCTCCGGGGGGGCATTAAAAAAAAAGATCCTAGCATGACACTTTGGGCACTGCCTCATAAAAGGACTTCCTGACACAAAAATACATTAAACACTCAAACATCTGCCTACTTAATTTCCTATTCTATGGGGTATTTTAAAGATCCCAAACCTTACATTTTAGGCCATTCACTCTACTAAGTTTAAAAATATATTCCTAATGGTAACACATTAATCTTGGCAGGTTTTTTGCCAGGTCTTTAGAGACTTTTGCATGGTATCAGATATGAATTTTCAGTTGTTGAGTTCGATTTGAAGGCACCCATCCTCATTCATCATCATTAGTCTTTACAATCTTTCTGGTGACGATCCTGTGGCTGAATTAATGTTCTCCTGTCATTGTTTCTTGTGAATCTCAGTGGCTCCCAAAAAAGAAGTATCATTTTTCTTTCATTTAGTTTTTTTCCCTTCAAAGTACTTATCCATTACATTCAACTGGTCTACTGATTATCAGTTTGCTATTCCTTTATAATTTTATAATCAAGCATCTCAGGACCCAAGGCAGATAACAATAATATTGAAGTAATATATAAATTGATAAAAGAAACATTAAAACAATAGATATAAAAAACATTAAAAACCAATCTAAAACCACCTTATGCCCCCACCAGCAGGGGTATTCCCCCTTTACCCCAGCATTCCACCTTGTTTCCTAGCAACCACAGTTGCTCATATGCATATCAATGAAACAAAAGCATTCACTTTAAGGAAGGCTCTGATTTGCCTGCCACTGAAGCATTCTAAATCTGTTTCTACCCAGGCCCACTGATGCAGGCTGCACTAGCAAATGCAAAAGTGGTATGTGCAGATAATGGGTTACAGTCTACTTCAGTAGAAGGCTTGATAGGCTCTTTCTTTATTATCCACTGAGAGCAGCAGTTGATGGCCATTAAGATAGTTATGGTGGGAGGGGCTTAGCAATACAGCCCTTCAAACAGAGCAGCTCCACATCCTTCTCTCACGTTCTTACCATAGCAATAGCTGGATTCTCAAAAGACATAATGAAGAAGAGGCTAGACTTGCCATTCACCCAGCAAGAAAGATTGGGACCAATGATCAACTGGTCACTTCAGTTTCTCCTTTGCACTGACAGGCTTCCTATTTTTACAACAATGGGTTATCTAAAAATGGCTAATTGAATCTATAAATCCAAGTTTTTATTTTTTTTAATGGACTTACCAGGTTTTAGGTCCATTCAATACCAAACTCAGAAAATATATCTTGGGACTCATAATGGAGGAAAAGGGAATACTGAATGACAAATAGTTGGATCCTCAGCTTTCTTCAGCTCATGCAAGATTGCTGCTGGTTTTTTCCTCCCACTGCAGACCTCCATGTTGCATCCAATGCTCTTTCTGAGGAACTAAAGGAGTCTCACAGCAAGCTGCTGTGGGAAGGTTAAGGTGGGGAAATTACATTCCACAAGTACAGTGTCAGCTAACGCTGACATGGCTTGGAATGTGTGTGTGGGGGGGGTGGAGGCCTGGGGCTTGCTTATCTCCCTCCTTTCCTCCCTTCTCCACTGCAGCCACTTATCTCGGCAGGTGTCCTTGGAGTGGCGGCATCTCCTAGCTCTCCTTTTCCCGCTGGGAAGCTAACGGCCCTGCTTTAGCCCACACTGCAGGGTGCCTGCTTATTGGCTTGGTAGTATCAGGGGGTCTCCTTTGAAGGGGGTATATCCTCTGGGGTTCACACCTTCCCCGCCATTTCTGACACAAGAGTTTAAGATGTCTCATGTACTTTCTCCCTCAATAAACTGAATCTACTGAAGATCCTAGTGTTGTGTGTGATTGACTGGGAACCCTGACACACAGTGTCATTCTCAATGCATCAAAACCAGCCCAGAGAATAAGAATAAGAATAATAAGTCTCAGAGCGGCTTACAAACTCCTTTCCCTTCCCCTCCCCACAACAGACACCCTGTGAGGTGGGTGGGGCTGAGAGAACTCTGACACAAACTGCTCTTTTTCAAGGACAGCTGTGCCAGAGCTTGTGACTGACCCAAGGTCACATCAGCAGGTGCAAGTGGAGGAGTGGGGAATCAAACTGGGTTCTCCCAGATTAAAGTCCGCACACTTAACCACTACACCAAACTGGCTCTATAGCAAACTGATCTATAGCAATCAAAACTATTGGTGGGTCCTCATGACCTTTCTTTATATTACCAATATGATAGATAACTTGCACTTTTAAAGATGAGGCTTGCATGAAAAGGTGTTTGACATGATATAATTACAATCTACTGTGCATGGGTAAACATGCAGACACAAAAACATATTTGTGTTTTAAATGATCCACTTATCAAACATCCAGAACTCTGAAGAACAAAGTGGGAATGAAAAGCAAACCCCCAAACCCAGAGAGAATCATAAGAATGCAACCCAACCAAATGGCAGACCGTAATCCCAGGGAAATCAAACAATATGCAAATTGAGGTAATCAAGAAGGATAACAGGGAAGTGTGATCAAAGTTAAATACTCCTGATATCAATGGCAGTTCCTTATTATAGAAGTGCATGAACACCATGTAACAGCAATAAAAGGGCCTCAACAAAGCAACAGAATAAAAGAATATGGCTCCAAAGGAAGGACTGCATAATAATGTAACAAACGGAAAGCCAACTCCACCTCCCACCAGCAATCAACTTGAAGTAGTACAGTTATCAAGATACTGTCAATTAAATTTTCTAAAAGTCAAGTTTTTAAAAGCACTTTTTAAAGGAATGTAAAATTGCATTATAAGAATAATATATTCCCCAGGAACAATGCTGCTGTCAATATAATGTCATAAATATTAGTTTGTAAAAATTTTGGTGGGCTTTCTTCTTTTTAATCATCATACTTATCTTTAGGTGCCATCCTGAGCTACTTTTCAAATAAGTCTAGTTGCAATCAGTAGGCATTAATCAAATTCAAATTCAAATACCTTTTATTGGCATAGAATATTAAAACATTTCCCAATAATACAGTCCAAGAGAAATTATAAAATAGATAGTCGTGGGTATGTCAGGCCTAACTCAAGTTGTCACAAGTTAGATTTGACCATACAAAAGATGCCTGAATCATAAAATAAACTGGCATTCCAAACTTTTAAACTTAAGTTTTTAAACTTATAAATTAAGAATCATTAATATGATCAGGGTTACTCTTCCGTTTTATAAAACAATGGAGAAACTTAGCGGTCAGTTCAATGATCTCCAGATCTCGTGAAGCAAGGAGAAATTGTACCTTGATTCTATCTGATTGGCCTGCTACCATCCTAAGGGGGGCTTCTATACACTCCACTCGAATGTCATTTAACAATTTACAGTGTAAGAGTACGTGCTCAACAGTTTCTATTTCACTTCTGTTACAACCACAGAACCTGATTGAATAAGGAATTTGCTTATATCTCCCCTCAAGAATAGCAGAGGGGAGAACATTAAGACGGGCCAACAGATAAGCTCTACACATTTGCGGTGAAGTCAGACAGAAGAAGTAATAGGCATTAATCACAGGTAAGTGTGCTCAGGATTTACAACCAAAGACTTCCTTATGACTCGTATATAAGAACTGATAAATTGATGGCTGTGAATGCCTATCTTGATAATTAGGCTGTGGTCACACGGCAAGCTTACCCCGATTTATTCCCACAATAGATTTGATTGGGAATATATATTTGCATTGGGATGTTTACACATCCCTCCCCCAACTGCTTGCATCACGCAACGATGTTCTGGGCACCGTCCAGATAGCTGCGCTGCCCAAGTGGTGGTGGTGGAGAGCAGGGCGCTCTGTGCAGGCAAACTTTCACCCTAGACTCGCAGCTGAAAGCAAGCCTCGATGGAGCAGCACCCGCCCAGGACCTTCCCCCCACCTCTGCTCCCCCCCGGCTGCTTCTGGTGCTGTGATCCCGGCTGGGTCTGGGGAAGTGCATGGAGTCTCCGGGCAACCAGTAACCACCTGGATGTGGCTGCCTTTGAGGGGGGGGGGAGAGTCAGATCGGGGCCTCCAGGCAAGGCTGCACCATAGATCTATTCAGGAGCATTACAATATCGGCCGTTTTATTCTCAGTCCCTTTCCTAATAATCCCAAACATAGACTTTGCCTTTTTCACTGCTGCAGCATACTGGGTTGACACTTTAATTGAGCTGTACACTACAACCTCAAGATCTTTTCCCCTCTCAGTCTCAGCAAGTTCAGACCCCATTAGCTTATACTTGAAATTGGGGTTTGTTGTCCCAATGTGCATCACCTTACACCTACCAACAGTGAACTTCATTGGCCACATTGTCGCCAACTCACCCAGTTTGTGGAGGTCCTCTTGGAGCTCTTCACAGTCAGCCTTGGTTTTCACCATCCTGAAAAATGTTGTATCATCTGCAAACTTAGATGCTACACTACTCAGCCCTAGTTCCAGATCATTTATGAATACATTAAGTAGTACCGGCCCCAATACCAATCCTTGTTGGACCCCACTGCTTACTTCCCTCCATTGTGAGAACCATCCATTGATTCCTACTCTTTGCTTCCTGTCATTAAGCCAGTTTTTAATCCATAAGAGAACCCATCCTCTTATCCCATGACTGCTAAATTTACTCAGGAGGTCCCTTCTCAAAAGCCTTTTGAAAGCCCAAGTATATAATGTCTACTGGGTCACCATTGTCTACATGCTTGTTCACTTTCTCAAAGAACTTCAAAAGGTTGGTGAGACAGGATTTCCCTTTGCAGAAGCCATGCTGATTTTCCCTCAGCAGGCGTTGTCCCACTATGTGCCTAACAATTCTATCTTTGATTACAGTTTCTACTAATTGGCCTGGAACAGATGCTAGGCTGCCTGGCCTACAATTTCCGGATTCCCCTCTGGATCCCTTTTTAAAAAATGGTGTCACCTTTGCTCCTTTCCAGTCTTTTGGTACAGCAGCTGAATTTAGTGATAGGTTACATATATGGGTTATTAGATCAACGATCTCACATCTGAATTCCTTAAGAATTCTTGGGTGCATGCCATCAGGACCTGGAGACTTACTGGTTTTTAATTTTCCTAGTAGGTCTAGAACATCACCTCTGGTCACCTCAATTTGACTCCATTCTTCAGAGTCCCCTCCTGAAAATAGGGGCTGTGGCATGGGTATGTGCCCCACACTTTCCACAGTGAACACAGAAGCAAAAAAGTCATTGAGCTTCTCTGCCATCTCCCCATCTCCCTTTAGCAATCCCCTATTCCTTTGTCCTTCAAAGGCCCCACTGCTTCCCTAGCTGGTTTGCTCTTCCATATTTTATTGTTTATTGTTTGTCTTGATGCTTTTAGCAATACACACTATACAATCAAACCATTGTTTTCCTAGGCAGATACTGCCAAGGAAGGGGCAGAGGGAAAGCTTAATACTCAAGGGCAGATAAAGGTAGGTTGACTGTTGTATTGGAAGGAAATAGGTTTTGCCAATTCCAGGTTGTGAAATTCCTGGAGATTTGGGGGTGGGGCCTGAGGAGGGTGGGGGTTTGAGGAGTGGGGTTTGAGGAGTGGAGTGGTCTCAGAAAATCTCTGTGGGAAATAGGGTTACCAACTTGGAAGTGGGTGAGTGGGTGGAGATCACCCAGAATTAATACTGCTCTCCAGATGACAGAAAATGGCTGTATTACGGACTGTACCTTAAAAGCTCATAAGTGAAGGGTTAATGCCTTGGATGTATTGCCAAAGCAGGCCCCAACTGACATGGGAAAAGCCTTGAAGCCAGAGAAGGGAGATGAACAAAATTTCAGAGATACAGAAGACAGTGAGAAAGTCTACAATCAAGTGGATATCAACAAAGTGGATTTACCTCCAGCAAAGAGAAATAAAAGATCTGGGGAAATGTACTCAAGACTGGCTAGAAAAATGACAGGTGAAGAAACCCTTAAAATTTTGAATGATGCACTACTACTACAAGAGGAAAGAAAAGAACCTACAGAATTCCAAAACATACTGACAATGGACTATAGATGGTCACTTCAAGAAGAAAACTCCACTATTTACAAGGAAAAAAGACATAGAATAAAGATTCTAAAAATCAAGAGAAGAAATCAGAAAATGGAAAAGATGATGAAATATTACAAAAAGTTTTAAAACGTGCTGTGAGTGTCTTTGAGATTATATTGTGGAATAAGATCACTAAAGCAAAAGTTTAAATTGAAGGGAATAAGGAATGTATACATATATACACTTAAAATTGTTGTAAGATTCCTGGAGACTGTATTGTGAAATAGGATCTCCTAAACTAGACTGCAAAGTATTCAACTATAACCCATAAAAGGAAAAGATAAGAATTGTTTATTCTATTATATATAATTGAGAAATCAGATAAAATTTGTTTTAGGTAAAAGTTTAAATAGAAGAGAATATGAAATATAGACATATATGAAAAGATTTGGATACTAGATATAAGATGGAGAAATGAAAATACTGTATAATCTATGATACTTCGTAGTAGATAATATAGAGGTTGTTTTGATTAAATTCACTTATAGGTATTTTGATTGAAAATGTATGGTGAACGGGGGTGGGGTTTCGGTGAGCTGATGGCAGCTCTGTCTCCTGGGATCTCCCAGGGAGGCGGCTCGCAAACCAGCAGTTAGAGAGGGGGAGAGAATGTCCACACACCCCGGGGACCTTTGTGAAGGGTCTCTAGTCATGGAGCGCTGAGGGTCGCTTCTTTCCTGGCACGCTATCGGGAAATTGAGGCATCCCTTTGTTCCAACGGTCTCTCTGCTGTGTTCCGGCAAGAACTAAGCTACGCACACCTCATCAAGCGAGTGGAGGTCAAGCGGCAAATAACCATATCTGTTGGCGAGATCTACTTGATCTACATATAAAGAGTGAGTAAAGTTGGAACGAAACAACAAAGTGAAAGCCCCCCGAGGAAAAGCGAGGGGGGAGAGGAGACTCTCCTCTGCTAAGAACTGTTTATAAGTGTTACGGAGCTAGAAGAAAGGGGGGGGCATGTTTAAAAGCGGCAATGGACTATACAGAGAGATTCCAGGAGGCAGTTAAGCATTGAAGCAAGTTTTCAGGACTTTGGCAAACTTTGTAAAAGTAAACATCCTTAAAAATGGCGACGGACAATGTAGTAAGAGCAACAAGCGACATCCAAGCTTTCTCCAGGAAGTGGAAGAGCTGCTGGTTAACCATCTGACCGGAAACAATCATAGACTCTTGCAAACTGTGTCTTAAGCCTTTGTTCCCTGTTGGTATAAATGAGGTACTATGCAAGAACTGTGCTACATGTCAGCTGTTGCTTTTTAAAGGACTGTGTTAATATTGGAGAAGCGTCTAACCAATGATCATAGGGGCTTCCAGGATCGGAGAGTCAAATGGGCATTTGCAATTTGCAATTTGAAGGGCCTGTATGCAGACCATAAGCGAGGCTTAAAGCAAAGGAGTATCCTCCAAGGTTATATCCTGATTAAGTCTGCTGGGCAATAAGGTGACGAGACTCTCTTCAAGCCAGGCAGTGAAAAGCAAATTGGAACGACCCCTATGATTGAAGGCAAGAATTTAAGCGGAACAGTCCTGGAAAAAGGAGAAGGGACTTTGTTTTGAGATGGCCAGTTCCTGATACAGCAAGATGGTGCCACAGGGAGGAAGAAAGAGGAAAACAGCAATGGAAGAGAAAATGAGATTGTGTAATATCTACTGAGGGAGACTTATTGTCAATTTGCTTTTAATGGTGGAGGGAAAAATAATGGTTAAATGAGATGCCACTGTTCTCTGTAATTTGTGTCTAAGTTAAATAGCGATTCTCCTGGACTACTCTTCATATAGTCAAATTTGTTGGGATGTTTTTACAAGCTATGATGATGATTGATCACTCTCAATGTTAAAGAAAGCCTTTTATTATTGTTAAGTAAATTTTTTACAAGCTGTATGTGACCTCCAACCCTTGGGTTTTTAGTGGGTTTTCTTTTCTTTCTCCTATAGTGTGTAGATTCCCTCCCTATTTTCGTTGTAGTTTTTAGTAAATGCAAATAAAAAATCCCCTACGGGGGGCCATAAAAAAAGAAAGAAAATGTATGGTGAAATAAGAATTGTTATAGTAGCTATAAAATAGAAGGTATAGAAGAAGAAAGCTAATAATTTCTTTTTTTGTTCATTTTAGTAGATAATGGTAAGGTAAAGGTAAATTTCTCGGACATAAACTCAAATATCAATATGAAATGTACTCATATATAAATGCAAAGATTTAGATTTTAACATAAGGTGGACAAAATTATACATTTTATACATTGTATAATGTATGAGGCTTTAGAAATGGAGATATATATATACTATCCCAATTTTATCTTTGTTTGTTTGTTCTGCATGAAAAATAATAAAAAATGTGTTTTTTTTTTTAAAGACTAACACAATTTCTGGTCGGGTATCAGCTTTCAAGAGTCACTGCTCACTTCTTCAGATACAGCTAGAATCTGTCCTATTTCAAAGGGATTTGATTGGTTATTGTCAGTTGAGCAGAAAGACTTGGGGACTGACTGCTTAAGAGAACTCAGTTTAAGTTTAGCCCTGACTGTGGAAATTTTAACTCTGACTGAGGAGAATTTATATCTGACTGTAAACAGTTTCATACTGACTGAGGACTGGGAAGGTTGGCAAGGAGGAGTGGGAGGACTGGAGAAGATCCCCATTTAGGCCAGAAAAATGAATAGATCTTCTGGTTAGAGAAGTGATTCCCTGCCCAGTTGATAAGGGAGATAGTTTAAAGATTGGAATGATCCCTGGAGTATTCAGAGAAGGAATTTGGGTCCTTGGTGGTGTATCCCTGCCTTCTGAAACCTGAAGAGTCCATTAAACCCAAGAAAGCAAACTGGAGTGTTTAGGAAATACTGAAACAAAAGCCTCTCATCTCTAAGATTCTAAGACTTTGTGAAAAGCTTTGAACTCTCACATGCTGGAAACATATGAATGGTGGTTTGTGATTATAATAAGTCACCAGTTATATTTGATTCACCTCAGACATTTTACCCCTGCTTTCACCTGACCTTTTCCCCTCTAAAATATTTTGTTTATTTTTGAACTTTAAAAAGCTTCTCATGTGCCCTTTTCAGAAGTTAAAGAGTGTGATCTTCTTGTCTCTTCCCTCATGTTCCTGGGCTGAACCACCATCGAAATACAATAAAGTGACAGGGTGGGACAACCATATATCTTCAGATAAGAACAAAATAGATAAAGAGGCTGTTCAGCCAGAAAGGAAGAAAAAAACGGAGGGAGAATCTTGCATCTGAGTGAGGGAACAGGGCTAAGTCACCATAGGCTGCTTTGGAGTGTTGACTTTATGGCATTATACCCTGCTGATGTCACTTCCCTCCTCAAACCTCACCCTCCCAAGTGTCCACCCCCAAATCTCCAAGGATTTCCCAACATGGAGCTGGCAACAGCAGCTTTTCCCTGGAAGCTGTGTTTCCAAACAGAAAGGTGCATCTGGGAGGCACAAAATTCCCAATGCATATGTGATGGAAAGTCATGCCCCCTCCCAACTAACTCAAGTATTTTGTAATATGTAATAATAATAATAATGCTTTCGATTTATTAATCACTTTCCCCACAAGTGGGCTCAAAGTGATTTACAGTTACTCTTTAGACAGGGGACTAACAATGTTTTTCATAGGGGATAGGGAAGACAACATATAATTCATTTAAGTTGCACACGCCGTACTGCCCGGTGGAAACGTTTCTGGCTTGACTCAGTCATGTTCCAACAGCTGCATTGCCACACTGCCACTGCCTGGCCGGAGCATCCCACTGCAGGGATTTTCTTAGCTGAGTAAATTCTTCCGCCTTCCGGGTCCAGACCAGGACGTCTCCAACCAAGAGCTAACACCTTCCCAGAAGGGAGTCGGTGTGCCCACCCTCTCTAAGGAGTGGTTCCCATTTTATCTACTCGCCGAGGCTTTCGAATCGCTGGGTGGACGATGAGCTGGGGACGAGAGGCTGGCTGCTCACACCAGCGCGGGGCTCGAACGGATACCGTTCGGATGTTAAGACAGTGGGATATACCCACTGTGCCACCGCTCCTAAGGGCTATGGGGAAAAATAGAAACAGAAAGGCAAAAAACATCAGTTGCTTGATTCAAAGTATCACCTTGAACTTTGATTTTATTTGATTAAAGTGTATTTCATATTGTTAACAATTATTTTGTGTGCTTTTATTATTTTTCTTTTGTGAACCACCTTTAGTGTCCTTAAGGTAAAGGTTTCCCTTGCTTGAAAGCCAGTCGAATCTGACTCTAGGGTTAGGGTTTCCAAGCCAAGGAGCCAACACTGTCTGAAGACACTTCTGTGGTCATGTGGCCAGCATGACTAAATGTTGAGGTGCATGGAACGCTGAAGTGGTACCTATTTATTTACTTGCAATTTCTTGCTTTCGAACTGCTAGGTTGGCAGGAGCTGGGGCCAGAGATGGGTGCTCACTCCATCATGCGGCACTAGGGTCTCAAACTGCCAACCTACAGACCTTCCAGTCTGCAGTAAACTTTATTACTATTTCATACTTGTCAGACTTTACAACGTTGCTGAAACACTGGGAAAAGATGCATTGGGCCAACCAGTAAATTTAAGATGTATGATGTGAGAATTAGGTGTTTGGGTTCACTTTCAGGAGAAAAGCAGGCTAAAAGCATTGAAAGAAAGAAATAGTTCTTAATGAATAAACATTATAGAGGAAATCTAACTGGGGTTGAAAACAGTAGGCCATGGCGATATTGTTTCACTTAGAGTTTCCTGGTTTTTGCCACTGGCACCAATGAAGTGGACCTGGGACAGAGAAATCTGAAGCAAATAAGATTCATCGTGCTATTTTTATTGCGGGGAGGAAGAGAAGAGGTGGGGTTGCTATTTTGACGAGCTTGGCACAGATCCTGAGAAGCCTAGGTTTGCCTGACTCTACTACTGTCAGGCACAGAGGCAAAGGTGATACACATAGCAGATACTACTGACAAATGCAAGAGACATCAGAAGAAGAAAAATAGTGGAATGTTCTGGATGGTGAGAAGCAGAAAACATTAAGAGTATATGTCTAACATAGGTGGAATGGAAAAAAAAACACTTGTTGTTGAACTGAAAAGACCTGATTCCTGGTAACCTTACTGTGATTGCTTTAAGGATGGTATCTGCAGGAACTGTACTCTGAAAAGTCTTACTAATGTATGGAGCCCTGAAGTAATTTATTAACTAACCAAGGGTGTTTACAGTAAATCAATTAGCAGTGTGCAAGTGAATGGGAAACTGACACGTCTGCTTAAAACCACAGTGAGAGTGAGGAATGGATGTAATTTGGCACCTGACCTATCTCTCCTCAGAGAACATAATGACAAAGGCATTAGAGACAGTGAAAGCTGAAGTTAATAGCAGTCAGAAGTGGTTTGTAATTTCAGGCATACAGATGATATAGAATTAATGACCAAGATTTATCAACAGTTGTAAGAGCTTTGCAAATCAAGAACAAAATACACAATTTGGACTGAGTCTAAAAGAAATCCTAAAAATAACTAAGCAGGTGGTTTCTTCCTATGGATAAGAATTACCACCTCGAGCTGACAGAAAATGGCATGTCTGTGTCCTGAGCTTTGGATTTCACAAGGCTGTTGACAAGTCACACTTGCATGCTTCTGATTCCCAGAGAACCTTTACCTGTGTCTGAAAACACAATGTTTAGAAAAGGAAAGGAAAGGAAATCAATTCTAAACTGATTTTAGCCTTACTTGTCAAAACGGTAAGGATAAAACGAGTTATGGAGTACAAGCAGAATGAGAATCACTTGAATATTTTTATAGAGCATATGGAGTGTAACAGACAAGGCGTCTACTACTATCCAGTATATAGTAACAATTCAAATGCTTTGGAAAAACAAGGCTGCCCCCCTGACCCTATATCCCAATTTGGAGAAGGTGTCTGCCCTCAGAGCTGAGGAAGTCCCACTGTCAGGATGCCATGCCCTGCTACATCCACGGAGTCCCTCCATATTAGGAGCACTGCTGGTTTCCTACCAGTTCCTACCTTCCTCTTTTCAGGGGCGTGTCCTCAGACTGTAAGTTGCTTCCAAACAGGGTAGCTCTGTTGCAGCAAAAATAAACTGGAGTCTGTGTTATGTCCGCTGACTACCACTAGGTGACGGCGGTTTGCAACCAGAGCTTGGCTCCTAAGAACAAGAAGAGCTCTACCTCCTCGCAAGTGATCCAGAGGAACAGGTACTTCGACTCTCTAGCCTGACCTTCGCCCCTAAAATCCAGGTCCGGGTCAAGATAGAGGGGTCCCCATGTACCATGGAGCTGGATTCTGGCTCTGCAGCCTCCATCATTTCGGAAGCAACCCTAAAAAGACTGTGTCTGAATGGGGGCCCCTGCCTACGCCCATCTCCCCTGACCCGAATGGACTTTCAGAGGAACCGGGTTCCTATACGGGGTGTGAGGAGTTTCCGGCTCCAGTACTGGGGGTTTGACGACTACTTGGAATTGATTGTGGTCAAGGGCAACCTGGTCAATCTATTGGGTCACGTGTGGTTCGGCCCTTTGGGAATCTCAATCACGGAAGTCCAGCTCTGCGCTCGCAGGACTTCGGTGAGGTCTCAGAGAGTTCCCAGCTGTCTTCGACGGGACTCTGGGGCACTACATGGGTCCCCCCGTGTCCCTGCAGCTCAACCCCCACATGGCCCCAGCTAATGGACTCTCTTTAAAAGGGATCCCAGGCATCATGCCATTCTTTGATGACGTGCTGATTGCCGCGGCTACGCTGGATGAGTTCACCTCCAGACTGCGCACCATTCTCCGCTGCTTCAAGAAGGCTGGGCTGAAAGTGAAGCGGGAAAAGTGCCTGCTGGGGGTTCCATCCGTAGATTTCCTGCGCTTCATCATCAATGCGGACGGCCTCCATCTGGCCTAGCCCAGGACAAAATAAAGGCCATCACTGAGGCTCCCCCACCCAAATCCAAGGCAGAACTACAGGCATTCCTGGGCCTTTTGAACTTTTGCCATGCCTTCCTTCCCCACAAGGCAGCAGTAGCTGAGCCCTTGCATTGCCTCCTGGATAAGCAAGCCCCCTGGATGTGGGCCCCCCGCCAGGCTGCCACTTTCAAGGGGGGTCAAAGCGCTGCTAATCTCTAATAAAGTCCTGGTGCATTTTGATGAATCCTTGCCGGTGGTTCTGGCCTGCAACGCTTCCCCCTATGGCATCAGCGCTGTGTTGGCTCACTGGCTCCCAGGTAGGCGAGAGGTACCTGTTGCATACTACTCCCAGACGCTGTCAGTGGCAAAGAGGAACTGTGACCAGATCAACCGCGAGGGTCACGCTATAGTGGTGGGTATTAAGAAGTTCCATCACTTCATATACGGCTGGCCCTTCACAATTGCCATGGACCATCGCCCGCTTCTCAGCCTCTTCACTGCGGACCGTCAGATGCCGCAGGTCCTCTCACTGCGGGTCCTCCGGTGGTCCATCTTTTTGTCCAGCTACAATTAGACCCTCAAGCACCACCCTGGGAAGGCTATGGGGCACGCCAACACCCTTAGTCACCTGCCCCTGCTGTCTGTTGAGGTCGACCTGGCTCCTGCACACCATGCCTTACAGGTTGAGGATCTCCCGAGTCTCCCCTTCAGGCCAGGGACATTGCTTGCCGCTCGGCCAGGGACCTGATCCTCTCCCATGTCCTGGGCTGGGTGGTGAGGGGATGGCCTGTGGCCACAGCAGGGCCTGAGTTCATGGCCTTCACAACGCACCAAGACAAGCTGTCCACCTACAAGGGATAGGGTAGTAGTCCCCAGCACCCTGCAGAACCAAGTCCTAAAGGCCCTGCACAAAGCCCACCCCGGGATCATCCGCATGAAGGTCCTAGCCAGGAGTTATGTTTGGTGGCCAGGAATTGATGCAGAAGTGGAGGCTTGGGTGAAGCGCTGCCAGCAATGCCAAGCCGTCTGGTCATCTCCGCCTAGCACACCCACACAAACTTGGGAGTCAACCAGGATACCATGGTCAAGACTTCACATCGACTTCGCCGGGCCATTCCAAGGACTGCTGTTCCTGGTCACAGTCGACTCTTACTCAAAGTGGCTGGAGATAAGTGCCGTCTCTGCCACTTCCTCCAGGGCCATCATCCGGGCCCTTCGTAGAATATTTGCGACCTACGAACTGCCCAACACCATCATCTTGGACAATGGGTCGGCATTCACATCTGAAGAGTTCCAGGAGTTCCTCCACAGCAACCTGATCTGGCATGTGAGGTCTGCCCCATTCCACCCCGCCACCAACAGGCAGGCGGAACAAATAGTGCACACCACAAAAGAAGCCCTTAGCCGCATAACAGAGGGGGACTGGGAGTTCCACCTGGCCCATTTCCTCTTGGCACAATGGACTACTCCCAATCCTATCTCTGGCCAGTGCCTGGCAGAACTCCTGATGGGCCAGCAGCCTGCAATTCTCTTGGACCGCCTACATTCAGATAGGGCCCCGAAGTCGTTCAGTTTGTCTGAACAGAGGGAGGCGCCCCGCGGGTTCTTCCCGGAAGACACAGTGTACGTCCGGAACTACAGCAAGGGGCCCCCATGGCTAGCAGGTCAAATAATCCATTCTACAGGTCCCGTGTCGTACGAGGTTTCTATGGAAGACGGCCAGGTCCTGTGGCGGCATGTCGACCAGCTGAGACTGCACCTGCTTCCAGCTTCAGGGAATGCGCCTGCTCCAGGTAACCTTGACGCAGACCTGCCAGACAGCCCCAATCTCATACCCACCAACGGCAGTTCACAGGAGCAGGCTGCCGGGCTGCTTGCCTCCACACTGGCGCCAGAAGAGGCTCCTCCACCTCCATAGCTGAGCACTCCGGTACCTCCACCCACCAGGGCTTCTGACGCCCCGGTCCCAGCTCCTAGGCATTCCATGCAGGAGCACCGCTCCCCAGCCTATCTCAAGGACTATGTCACCTAAGGTGGACTCGAACTGGGGAGGGGTGTTATGTCCACTGACTGCCACTAGGTGACAGTGGCTTGCAACCAGAGCTTGGCTCCTAGGAACAATAGGGACTAGGATCCTGAGCCTCCCAGTCAGCACCTATAGGAACTGTGGCGGGAAGTTCAAACCCTCCAATGGGACTTGTGGGTGTGTAGCAGTATATAGTTGGCCGTGCCAGCCGTTTGTAGTTGTTCTGTTGTGTACCAGTAAAATATGAGCTGATAATCACGCTGTATTTAGTTCTTCATGCGTCGAACCCACTACACAACAGTCTTGCAGCACTATAAAGAGTAATAAAATTTTATCCCCACATAAGCTTTCACTTTTTCCTTTTCTTTCTTTTAATTTTTCCCCAACCTTTCAGCTCCTAGGAAATGGGGGGGGGAGATGAGCTAAGGAAGAATTAAGAGGGGGTGGGTGGCTTGCAATGTCCCAAAATTGAGGCCCCTCCAGAAAATTCAGGGAAACGGGCCACTCCCAAACCTCCTCCTAAGTTCAGGTGAACCACAGTCTTCATTTTAACTTAGGGCTTGCTCATAACTCCCCCCTCATATTGTAAGAGAAAATTAAAAGGTTTGCAGGCTTCTCAATATAAGAGACCAAATTGCACTTCTTAAGTTCGGGCTCAAGAGACAGAGAGGGCTCCATCACCATTTTTCAACCCCAGGTCTGAACTGACCGGGGCACTGACCATTTCAAGCCATCTGGGGGCACAAAGCATGCTGCAATCCCAGAGCTAAAGGGCATTCTGTGGCTACCTCACTGCAGAATATGTTCCAAGGGTGAAACTAAATTAACACAGCTGTGGGGGGAATCCACAGGCTTCCATTTAGTTATTAACACCCTCCACACCGTTGGGAAATGCACTCTGAAAATATGGGGGGAGGAGAGAAGAAGTGGGGAAAGGAGAGACTTTCTGGCAAGCATACTAGAGATTTCTGCCTAGGGAGAGAAGTTGGCCAGTACCCCCCCCCCCAAACACACACACTCTGAGACAAAGCAGTCAGGTTTGCTTTGGTCAAGTTGCAAGGCTTGGGAGACAAGATGGCTGACTGTGCCAAGTACAGTTGTAGAGATGCCTGTGGGCTTTTCCGCTTTCTAAAGGATTAAGCTGCTGAGCCAGGCCTGGAAGATGGCTCTGTGAGTAATGGAACAACCATTTCTTTTTGCAAAATACTTCACATAGGGACCCCCCAAGCCAGTTTCTTAACTGGATGATGAACGGGCAGAGACAAGCATGCCAGATGCCACAGGAAAGGTTCACTGCTGTGGCACGTGGTAAAAGCTTTCAATACACTTGGACTCCTGTAGATGCCTTCGCCTACGAGGGTGTAACACAATTCAGTATGGAGGGCGTCCTGTGGGCGGTTCATATCTGATACGCTCATCTCCAAGGAAGGTCATAGTGAGCAACTTGATGTTCTGACAACTGTGCTGTGGCCATATCAAAGGACAATCCCCCCCCCCCAACACCTGCTCAGCCGGCTTGTCGTGGCTTCTTTTACCTATTGGACTGAGAGTGGCTAACTGAGTGGTATTTTCTGGCTATCCTTCTCCAAAACTGGAACCAGTTTGTTTTTTTTAAGCATGCCAAAAAAAGCTACAAGGTAAGAACATTATGTATCAAAATACTTCAAGAAATCCATTCGGGATTTTTTTTCTTTAAAAATTATTTAAATGGGCAGGGGAGAGTGAACCAGGTCTTACCAATGTCCCTCCCAATAAGCCATTATTGGGCATCAAACCTAAAATATACCGGATTCAGACGTGTTCAAGTGATCAGCTCAAAAGTGATTCAGGGAGTTTCCGGTGCCTGCGAGACTGCGCAGACAGACCAAGAGAGCCTCCGCGTCTTTGCTCCAAAAAAACGCAAAATAAAAACTAATTGAGGACTATAAAGACTAAACTACTCGCTGATAAGGATGGGGAGGCAAAGAGGAGGGAAAGGAGGGAAAGGAGCCAAGAAAAATAACGAGGAAGCTCAACAAAGTGAGCAAACTATGCAACCGTCGGATGAAGACTCCCCCCCCCCCATTAGAACTCGACTCCGAAGAGGAGGCAACCAGCCGGCAGAGCAAAAGGAAACGTGAGGACTCAATCACCAAAAAAGATATACAGTCTATGCAACCTACAGACTTTTGAGACTTGGAGTAAGTCCAAAATTATTCTTTTGGATATAAAGGCACGGGAACGAAAAATTAAATTCAGGGGGATCTCACCAAATTTTTCTACTGAGAAAGACCTCACAGACACTTTAAATGTGTGGCTTCAGGCATTATTGCAACTGCCAGCTGCACCAATTAGCCAAGCTTATCGGCTGAAGCCACTCCAAGCAACCTCGCCCACACTCATACCAGACATTCTTGCTGAGCTAACAGACATTAAAGTGAAGAACATCGTTTTAGAAGCCGCAAGAAAAAATAATGGACTTCAATTAGAAGACATTAAAATACAAGTGTTCCAGGACCTGCCATCCGAAATCTTGACAGCACGTCGGAATCTGAAACCAATTACAAAGAGGTTGACAGAAAAACAAATTAGGTATCGTTGGCTACCACTGGGACATTTATATATAAATTATAAAGGCAGAACCTTCAACGTCCATGATATCAAGTCCGGAGAGGAAATGTTAAGTGCTCTAGAACTTTAAGTTTCGGACAAAAAATGTGATGACAACAGGTTTAATTTCAGATAAGCTGATTTAATATTAATATTTTGTTTTAAACATAGTGACATTAAGGTATAATAGGAGCATAGCGGGAAAGGCACTTGGAAGGAACTCCCCTACCACCTCCCAGAGGGTGGGGCCTTAGAGGAAGACCCCCTTTGGAATTTCCAAAGCCCCATATAGAGGTGGCAATCCCCAAGAACTCCGCCACGAAGATTTAAATTTTGTGGCCGCTGATTATTCTTTTTATTTAAGAGTAATTAAAAGGCATAATATATTATAGATAAGATATGAGAGAAATTCTTTGGGATAACAATAACTATCATTTTATTAAGTCTGTATAATTTGAGTTGGAGTTTAAGGAAAGAAAAAATAGTGTGTTAAGCGTGCACTGGCAATGACGGGGGGAAATCATTTAGTTTCTATAACCATTATAACTTAACAGCCATTGCCAGTGATATGATGTACAAGAGGTTGTAACAGATTATACAGCATTATAAAAAGTGTGATTTGTGTTGTAAGCATGTGAAAAGGAAAATAAAAATATATATATATATTAAAAAAGTGATTCAGCAAGAGTAAGAAAACTGAGAAACCCCTGGCCGAAGCCGGGTATTTATGCCTGAAAAAGGTCACACCCAAAACACACCCCACTCCCAACTATAGGCTATTTACACTACATTGTTTCCCAATTGGGTTACTCTAGGATCCCTGTCACCCTACTGGTCCATTCTAGGATCCTAGCATCCCCAAGCTAAGTCCTTTTGCAAGCATCTCACAGGGGGATGAGTTGGGAGGGCTTTCCACCTGTAGCTGCTCCTCATCAGCTGTTGCTGAGCCAAGTGCTAATGCGGGCTGTGATGGCAAATTGCCAATCTCTGAAGCTTCAGAGGGGCCAGCTGTGGGTTCTGCTGAAGCCGGCAATGTCCCCTCATCCGCACTCATGACAAGGAGATGCTTCTCTGAGGCAGAGTTGCCATGCCCACGAACAGAAACACATTGACTGCACATCGCTTTTCAGAGAGAAGGCAAGATGACTTCTGCAGGTGTGGGCAGGGCAGGCGGGCAGAATTTACAGTTGAGATCCTCTTCCTCATTCAACTACCCAAAAAAGGAATTCAGACTCAGGCCATTCCCCCTTTCTGTTTCTGAAATGCGTGATTTCAGAAAGGCAGCACTACGACACAGAGCGCCAAGAAGGCAAGAACAGGAAGGAAATGGGGGTTTGAGGCAGTACCATGTGTGCCCCCCCACCCTGCAGATGACAGGAAAATGACCACAGTTCCCAGAGTGCATGGCTTATGCTGGAACAAAATTATGATAGCCTTTAAGGTGGCAAACCTAAACAGCATGATAAAAAGTAGAGACATCACCCTGCCAACAAAAGTCCGCATGGTCAAAGCAATGGTATTCCCAGTAGTCATGTATGGCTGTGAGAGTTGGACTATAAGGAATGCCGAATGCCGAGCACTGAAGAATAGATTCTTTTGAACTATGGTGCTGGAGAAGACTCTTGAGAGTCCCTTGGACTGCAAGAAGACCAAATCAGATCAGAAATCAACCCTGACTGCTCCCTGGAAGTCCAGATAATGAAACTGAAGCTCAAATACTTTGGCCACCAAATGAGAAGGGAGCACTCACTGGAGAAGACCCTGATGCTGGGAAAGATTGAAGGTAAGAGAAGACGGGGACGGCAAAGGATGAGATGGTTAGACAGTGTCATAGATGCAACGAACATGAAATTGAGCAAACTTCAGAGGACGGCAGAAGACAGGAAGGCCTGGCAGGAGCTGGTCCATGGGGTCGTGAAGAGTCGGACTCGACTGTGCGACTGGACAACAAACAAGGTGCCACAAGACTCTGCTTTAATTTATTTCTAGTTTCTGTAGTTGCACAAATTTATATACCAAGCTCCTCCTCTTCAACACACCCGTGCCTTCCTTCTCCACTCCTTTGGAACCTGCAAGTATGTTCTTTCTAGAGCTGCAACATTCTGGAAGCAAATGAATTCTCTGAATTTGTATTAAATGAAAGTCTTCCTGTCTCTGTGACCCTGCCATTTTTGTCCCTCAAGGGTTGATGCTGCCTTACTGGTATTAAAATGTACAGATGTATCATCAATGCCAGAAATGAAATATAAAAGGTATGAAAAACAAGGCAGTTTCTCCGGGGAGGGGAGGAATCACTAGAAATCTTTGTTTTAGGGCTTCTGAAATACAGCAGTGATGGCGGAAAGTGCCATCAAGTCGCAGCTGACTTACGGCAACCCAACAGGTTTTCAAGGCAAGAGATAAACAGAGGTGGTTTGCCATTTCCTGCCTCCACATAGCAATGGCAATTTTCCGTACTGGTCTCCCAATCAAGTTCTAACCATGGTCAACCCTGCTTAGCTTCCAAGATCTGATGAGATTGGGTAGCCTGGGCCATCCAGATCAGGGCTCTGAAATATACAATGCATTACATATTGAGTGAACCATTTTTGATCCCACATTTTTTCTTCTTCCATTGGTCCAGTTGTTTCATAAATTATGATGCTAGATTGCAGAAGGAGCAAGAGAATTTGTGTTTGTTGATCTGAATGCTAGTGTCCTGTGAACCAATCAATAGTCAGCTGTCCTGGTGTTTGATTTGGGCTGCCTGGAAAATTCCATTAACATAATATAACACAGTATTTTCACAAAAGATGAGACAAGACAGAATTGAGTATTGGCATCTGGCTGCAACTTACTCAATCTTCTTATCTCAAAAAATGCTCCATGAGTTGGTAGCTGGGACTCAGATGTGAAAAACAGCAAGCTATATTCCAGATAGAAACTTTGCTAAATGCTTTGCATCTCACACTCAGTTGGCAAGCACACTCTTTTATGCATGGAAGCCTTTGACTCTGAAGAAGTCCTGGAACAGTCTGACAATTACCAGTGGAGCTTCAGTAACAGTCTTCCAAAAGTGTTGCATTGGCCACTGTGCAGAATTAATGGCATGATTCTTTTAAAGCAACTGCACAGATAGAAATAAAAAAGAAAACTCCATTTTCTGTTCTGAAAAATGGACAGATTCCTTCTCTATGGCAGAGTTTGTATGGATACTCTTGAATCCTTGGCATGGATACAAAGGTGGGGATACAGGCCGTAATTTTTCACATATCATCACTGAATACATAGCATTCTTAGGATGATATAGGTAATTTGGTAATCTGTATGGGGTAAGACAACTACCTGACTGATTAGTTGTCTTAATGAATGGTATGGCAGCATTTGGAAAATAACATTCTGTAACCTGCCAGGCTCAAAATAATGTGCACCACTGTTTCTTAATAGGTGTCAGATTCTTGAACTTTTAAAGTGCTGTTTGTAAAATGGAAGTGCTGTTTCACAACATCTTCTGCAGAAAAATTGTTTAAATCAACCAGACAGAATAATTTCCATAAGATTTCTACCCATCATTTTATCACAGCAATTTATTTGAATATGTTTACATGGGATATGAGAATCCTGGAGAATTTAGTTTTTGTTTTGTCCCAAACATGATTTTCAGTGGAACTTCAGTAAAGCTAAGCATGAAAATCTCATTTTACACTATCTGTAATTTTAACCAGATTGTATAATGTTTCAGAGAGAGAAAATAATTATTTGAATTTTCTTTTTTATCCTTTAAAATATAATTAACAATTCCTTTAATATAGTTTATAGTTTAACAATTTTTTGCTATTTTTTCTTGAAGTAATCTGAAACTGAACGCATTTTATTGAAAATGAAACAGAGTCCAATGAATAATGGTAGCCCTCTATAAGGGAAATTAGTGACTGTTACTGATAACTGGATACGATTTATAAGCTTGAAGGAAACCACCATGAGGGGGGGAAAGATAAATAATCCTCAGGTGGAACCATTAAATAAAGATCAATTGTGACACTTGCAGAACGGCTTTCCAAAGCTCTGGAGGTATAATGCCTTTCTCCATATTAATTAAAGATAGTCAACAACTATTACAGAGTTCAATTGTTTGAGAAGATTAGTTTTAATGTCTGTTCTTGCAAATATTGCTGCTCTGAATCACATTACTTTTGGGATTTTGTTTGCTTTTTTAAAAAGAAAAGAAAAAGAAGAACTCACAAATGAAATGTTCCTTTGCCATTATTTGTAGACTTCTTATGTGAAGTTTCAGCAGTTTCCACATGTTACTGATATGAATGGTGCAAATTTTGCACAAAAAGCTTATGGACATTTGAACTTAACATTTACACTTCCTCAGATTGCTTCAGGGCATATTTTGAATCAAGCATCTCATTGCCTGAGCAATAGACCTTTCTACAGGTTTTCATGGAAAAAACAAATAGCTAATTTATGCCACAGGTTGTGCCTTGGTACATAAGCTACATTTATCACTTATATATGACATTTTGTGGTAGCTTTATGTGTTTGCCCATTTAAAGGACAGAGCCTTCTCAGTTAGTTAACATATGTCTACTATTCTGATAATTAAAGTGATCTAATTTAGTACAGATTATTTGCAGTTTACCCTTTTTTTGAGCCTGCATATTCAGGATACATAAATTACCTATGGTGTATGTGCTGCTTTTTGCATCTATGTAATCAGTGACATTCATCACCCATTAAAATAACAATTTCAATGATGCCATGTCAAAATGTAAATCCATGGGATTTCCCCAGGTCCAAATGGTTCACCATTCCTAACAGTTAAAGAATACCAACTCAAAAGCCACTCACATCTGTAAAAATGTTACTGTTTTGCATGCATGAGGAACGTGTGTCAAGGCTAGTAGTGCCGTGAGCCATCCCCTCCCCACCCAGTCCAAAATGCGAGAGAGGACACGATCCCTGGCAGCGTGGCGGGAAATGCCTGTGCCGTGCAGAGGGCGGTCCAGCAAGTCCTCCATCATCAGGATTTGGTGCGCAAGGGCCGGATCCAGGTTGACAGAGCTGAGTGGGAGGTGGCTAAGAGCATCTGTGTGTCCCATGGACTTCCCTGGCCGGTATTGCAGGGTGTATTGGTAACCTCCCGGAAAAATGGACCAGCGCAGGACCCTGGGTGACAACATCTGCGGCATTTGTTGGTCAGGGGCGAGGAGACCGGGCAGGGGCTTGTGATCAGTCACAATGGTGAAGGGGCAGCCATACACAATTGCAAGGGCCTCTTTGTTGATCTGGGAGTAGTTCTGCTTGGCTGACGACAGGGTCCAGGAGTAGTAGGCCACTGGCACCTCCCTCCCATCTGGCAACCAATGGCCCAGGACTGCACCAATGCTGTAAGGAGAAGCATTGCACACCAAGATGACTGGCAGTGTCTCATTGAAATGGGCAAGGCCATCGTTCGATGCAAGTAGCTCCTTCATGGCCTGGAAAGCAGTGGTCTGCCACCAGCCCCACACCTGCAGGGCCTTCTTGTCAAGCAGGTGGTAGAGGGACTCCACGAGTGCAGCTTTATAGGGCAGGAAGGAGTGGTAACGGTTCAGAAGCCCCAAGAAAGCCTGCAATTCGGCCTTGGATGTGGGAGTGAGTGCATTTGTGATGGCGTGAACCTTGTCGGGGGCTGGGTGGATGCCATCTGCATCCACGGAGAACCCCAGGAACTCTACATGGGGGACTCCTAGGAAGTATTTCTCCCACTTCACCTTTAGCCTGGTGGAGTCAAATTGCTGCAGCACAGTGTGTAAGTGGGTGGCAAAGTCCTCTTCCATGGGGGTGGCAATTAATACATCATTGAAGAAGGGTTGGACCCCAGGGATGCCTTTCATGAGAGAGTTTGTTAAGTTCTGGAAGATTCCCGGGGCCATGCTTACCCCAAACTGCAGCTGCTTGACTCTGACGATGGTCTGTGCCTCAGCAGTCGGCTCATCTACCAAGAGTTTTTGGTATGCTTGGGCCAAGTCCAATTTACAGAAGACCTTGGCCCTCACCAATGTCGCTAGGACATGGCTGACCACAGGCCTTGTTGATTGTACATTTGTAGTCCATGCAGATGTGGACATCCCTATTTGGCTTAATTGGGGTTACAATGGGGGTCTCCCAGGTTGCATTGGGAACCAGCTCTAAAACTCCTTGTGCCACCAAACAGTCCAGTTCCGCCTCAATTTTGGGCTTGAGCATGAACAGAATTCTTCAGGCCTTGAGGCGGACGGCCCACATCTCAGGGTTGAGTTGGAGCGATACTGGGGGACCTGTGTACTGGCTGAGTGTCCCATTGAAGATGGCAGGGAACTCTTCACACACATTACTCACATGATAGAGTTCACATGATAGAGTTCACATGATAGATTTTAGGCTTGACATGCTCCTTGGGAAATATAACAAGATAATTCACTGAATCCAGCTTTTTAACAAGTGACATTTTACTCAGCCAGATAGGTTTAACAATCAGGACCTTGTGACTGTGAAGAGACTCTCTCTTTACCAGTTTGGTGTAGTGGTTAAGTGTGCGAACTCTAATCTGGGAGAACCGGGTTTGATTCCCCACTTCTCCACTTGCACCTGCTGGATGACCTTGGGCAAGCCATAGTTCTGATAAGAGCTGCCCTTGAAAAAGAAAAGTTTCTGTCAGAGCTCTCTCAACCCCACCTACCTCACAGGGTGTCTGTTGTGGGGAGGGAAAGGGAAAGGAGTTTGTAAGCCACTCTGAGACGCCTTCAGGTAGTGAAGGGTGGTGTATAAATCCAATCTCTTCTACTTCTTCTTCTTCTTCTTCTTCTTCTTCTTCTTCAGCCATATAATCATAGATGTCTTCCTCTTTTAACTGCAGTCCATTTAAGTTTTCTTGGGCTGATTGCCACACATCTTTTAAAGTATTCTGTAGCTTATGCATATATCCAATAACAATAGAAGAATTCAAGAGTCCATTCCCAGTGCTGTTTGAGAAGACTTAGGGGACCTCTGTCTTGTCTGGCAAAACTGAGTTCATTAGGCAAAAATCAAAGACATTTTTGTGATGTGACATGATAGACAAAAAGTAAATAAGACAGTTTGGCTCCAATCCCCAGGGTGGTCTAAAGAAGGGCCCATTCGGGCCCCTTTTGGGCTGCTGAGGGCCGATTCAGATTCTCTGATCTGAATTGGCTTGCCGCCGAATTGCCACCAAAATTTTGGCCCCATTATATCCTATAGGCCATTGAAGTCAATGGCGAAAACATAGGGTATATTCTGGGGGCTGGAGGAGAGGGGGTTTGAGGGAGAGGTTCCAAATTTTCCGGGTAGCTCTCCCCACATAAACCCCCATGTCCCAAAGCAATTCTATGGGCACCCAAACAGGTTACCCCCATTACCTCCATTGTTTCCAATGGGGAAACCTAGCCAGCAGCACTTAAAGCAGGCAAGCAGGTAGCACCCAGCAGTCAGACTCTCTCAGAGAATCTCAGGGAAAGTGAACTGTCTTGGGAGGTGCTTGTTCACCATGAAAACAAGTGGCACACTCCAGAACAAGTGGCACTGTGGCAGTGCAAGCGTGCCACAGTGCCACACAGAAACACCGAAAGACCAACAGGAACAACATTTATACAGGCCCTGCCCTGTATAAATTGATGGTGCAACCTCATTGGACCACTCACACCACACACACACCTCAAAAAGAATATTTATAGCACTGGAAAACATGTAGAAAGGGGCAACTGCAATGATAAGAGGAGTGTACAAAAGAAGCCGGCACATAGGACGAAGAGATGAAGACTCCGGATTCCAATCTTCGTTTCATTGATACTTCTTCAGTTGTACCATACAGCCATCATCATCATCATCAGCCTGGCAATTAATACTAATATATGCAACCTAATCAAAGATAATTTATGAACTCACAATATTTACCTTCATCTAGTGCTCAGTATATAGAAGCCTTCATGTTATATATGCAGGGGAAATTATCCTATAACAGAATACAACAAAGTTGCTCTCATGTTTCCTTTGTAAAATTTAAAAGCATGTTATAAACAGATGTTATAAAAGGACAAAATGCTTACCACAATTCACATGAAGCTAGTTTAAGCAGGGCAAGAGATCATCACGAGAAAACATTCTAACATTGTCAATAAGCCTCTGAGTTCCACCAACACTTACAAGCTACATACATCAGGAAGGAACATGTATTTGGCATCATAGCTATCAGATTCTTAAAACTGTAAGCCATGTTGCTACTCTTAAGTAGCTACTAACTTCCATGGCTGGTAGAATTCATGAGGATGAGTACTGAATATACAGGAGCCCTCATGTTATTATGCAGGGGAAACTATCCTATATCAAAATACAAGAAAATTGCTCTCATCAGTACCTATGAGGAATTTAAAACTGTGTCATAAACAGCTGTTATAAAAGTACACAATGCTAACCACAATTCACATCAAGCTAGTTTAGGCAGGGCAACCAATCATCAGTAGAAAACATTCTTATATTGTCAGTAAGCCTCTGAGTTCCTTCCGGGCCCCAGGGAAGCCAGACTGGCTCTAACGAGGGCGAGGGCCTTCTCAGTGGCAGCTCCGCGCTGGTGGAATGAGCTCCTGGAAGACATCAGGGCCCTGCGGGACCTTTTACAGTTCTGCAGGGGCTGCAAGACGGAGCTCTTCCACCAGGCCTTTGATTAGGGAGCCACACTATATATATTTAGGCCCTGGCCCCAATATCAATATCAACAGCAATATTCCACCAACATCTTTAGTACAGCTGGATATAACCCAGACTACGATGGTCGCTGATTGTATGTTCTGTTGGATGCTGCTACCACCCGCCATCGTATACGAACTATCGCAGCACTAGTACTTTGTATGTTTCTATATGATTTTTATGATTATGATATGTTTATGATTCTATTTAAATCTGTTTTAGTTGTGCAATATTCTATTTTATGGAAGCTGCCCTGAGCCTGCCATGGCAGGAAGTGTGGGGTATAAATTAAATTAACTAAAACGAGATATTAGCTCAAGTTGTCAGACAAAGGGGACAAAGACAGGTTAGAAGATGATAGGTTAGAATGTGAATCAGGTCCCACTGGAAAAATATTCCTCAAGATCACCAGTGTCATCTTACAAGTCTCAACGGCCTAGCAGCAGTGGCCCTGGCACAGGAGGCAATGACAGGTACATCATGTTTGTTGCCTTCTCCCTGGTCTGTGCCCCCTGTTGCTTGGGGGATGACATGGACTTGACAGTGGGGTGACTTCCACTGTTTATTATTCAGATAACTTCCCCTTGGGCCAAAGCTTAACATGACAATACAGACTGGTCCTCTAGTATCTCCCTTATAAATAAAAGCTGAATGGTGGTGGCACTTCTCTAGAAAATTTCACACGCTCCGGAATTGGTTGGCGCCCTGGTGTGCCACTCAGAATCTGTCCCTATCCACTGGCTGCATTGAGTCTTGCCTCCAAATTATAAACAGTTTGCTGTTCCTCTCCTCCCCATAGCCAGTCAGAACACAGAGGTTATTTGCATATACAGCCTCATTGGCCTTTGCCTCAGAACACAGAGGTCGTTTGCATATGCGACTTGATTGGCTTTTGCCTCTAACATTCTAAGCAGTTTGCTGTTCTGAGGTAAAATGTGTCCAATCTCCAGGTGAGGGCTGGAGATCACTCAGAATTACAACTACTTTCCAGATGGCAGAGATCAGTTCCCCTGGAGAAAATGGTGGGCTCTGTATCCTTATATGCTGCTGAGGTGGCCCCCGTATGACAGCCAATGTGATATAGAATTCAGGGCTTCAGCGCACAGGAGAGGCTGCAGGTGTGTGTGGGGTGGAAAGCTGAAGAATGAGGGGGAAATAAAGGTAGGTTGATGATTGGCTGGGAAGGAGATAGGGTGAGGTTTTAGGAGGCGTGGGACCTCAGACAGGTACAAAGCCATAGTCTCCACCCTCCAAACCAACCATTCTCTTCTGGGGAACCATTGTTGCCAGTCTCCAGGTGAGGGTTGGAGATCACTCAAAATTACAACTGTTCTTTAGGTGGCAGAGATCAGTTCCTCTGGAGAAAATGGTGGACTCAGTGTCATTATACCCTGCTGAGGTCACCACAGCAAATTGACACTGAGTGTCCAAGGCCTCTTTCTAGAGACCGTTGTATTTATTTCCACAACGGGCCTTTTTCCTAGTTTATTTATATTTATATTTATTTATAAGTTTGGCATATAAACCGCCCTCCCCTGTGAGGTAAGGGTCAGGCCGTGTACGACAATCGTACAAGTACATACATATAAATTAAAACAGTAAAAACAGTAACAATAAACAAGCAAACAATATAACAATATCAGATAGCCCTAAAATGAATCAAGTTTTCTTTACCCCATGGGGAGGAAGGTGAGAAAAGGGAGGGCCAGCCAGGGTGGAAAACCATTGCTGTTTTCAACTATAGGCCTGACAGAACATCTCTGCCTTACAGCTCCTGATGAACTGTGTTAGGTTCCACAGGCCAAAGATGTAATTAGGCAGAGAGTCCCACCAGGTTGGGACCAGGGCCAAAAAAGCCCTGGCTCTGGTTGAGGACAGCTGGATGTCTTTTGGGCCTGGGACCACCAGTAGGTTTTTCTCTCCTGAGTGTAATGCTCTTCAGAGGGTATACCAGGAGAGGTGGTCCTGAAGCTACATTGATCCCAGACCATTTAGGGCCTTGAAGGATAATACCATAACCTTGAACCTGATCTGGTATTCAACCTGGAGCCAGTGCAGCTGGTGGAGCACTAGTTGAATGTGTGATGTCCATGGGGTTCCAATAAGAATCCACACTATTGTATTCTGGACCAGTAGTTATTTATGGGTCAGTGTCAAGGGTAGCCCTGTATAGAGCGAATTACAGTAGTCTAGCCTGGGGTGAGTGTTGCATGGATTACTGTGGCTAGGTCTGGGCAAGACAGGAAGGGGGGCAGTTGCCTGACCTGGCATAGCTTAAAAAAAAAGCCAGTCTGGCAACATTTGTGATATGGACTTCCCATCAATAAGGAGGCATCCAGAAACACACCCAGGCTCTTGATAGTTGGTGCCAGTGTTAAAGGAATGCTATCAAGAGCCAGGAGTTGACACCCCATTCCTGCATCTCCCCTACCCAGCCACAGAACCTCTGTCTTTGATGGATTCAGTCTCTGCCAGCTCTGTTTTAACCATCCCACCATGGCTTCCAGCTCCCTAGCCAAATTCACACCGGTGGTATCCAATGCTCCCTCTAAACTGTGGAGTCTTGTAAGCAAAAATTCTACTTTGTGAGCTACTGGCATTAAAGTTGTGAGCAAGCAATTTGGCTACTGCATAAATTCGTTTGCTCTGGAGCCATCCTTCCTGAGCTAAGACGTGTGAGCCAGAGGCTAAAAAACTGTGAGCTAGCTTACACTAACTCAGTTTACAGATACAAACAGATACAGCTGGGTGTCATCCATGCACTGATGGCATTGCAGCCTGACACTCCACACCAGCTGGGCAAGGGGGCACATATAGATGTTAAACAGCATTGGTGAGAGGATAACCCCCTGAGGAACCCCACATACCAAGGGGTATTTAGGTGTCACCCTCACCTAGTGCCACCCTCTGTCCCCAACCTTGGAGGAATGAGGTAAGCCACTTCAAGGCTATCCCATGAACCCCTACTTTGGTGAGGTGGTGGGTCAACAGATCATGATCGACTGTGTCAAACACAGCTGTCACGTCAAGCAACAACCGCAGCAACAACCCACCTTGATCCAGCTGTCTGCGGAGATTGTCCTTGAGGGTAACCACTGCAGTCTCTGTCTTGTGGCCAAGGCAGAAGCCAGACTGGAATGGATCCAGAGCCAGTGTGTCCTCCAGGAAACTCTGGAGCTGCTCCACCACCACTCTATGTAGACATAGCATCATCCCCACGAAGCCTATAGGCAGCTGTGGTACACAGTTAGTGGTTTGCATTACATATTATTTGCATTGGAAAATATGTACAATGCTGTGTTTTGTTATGCTGCTACGTTATGCTGACGTAGGAGTCCAGGGGACTGCCTTGAAATGGTTTCCCTCCTTTCTCCATGGTTGGGAACAGAGGGTGGCGCTGAGTGAGAGGGTCTCCCCACGGTACCCACTAGAATGTGGAGTGCCTCTCGCCAATGCTATTTAACATCTATATGCGCCCCCTCACCCAGTTAGTCCGGAGTTATAGGCTGGGTTGCCATCAGTATGCTGATGACACTCAGCTTTATCTGTTAATGGACGGTCATCCATCCTCCCTGGAAATTAGGCTGAGACTTTGGATGCTGTGGCTGGATGGTTGCAGCAGAGTTGATTGAAGTTAAATCCATCAAAGACCTGTACCTGGGTCATGGGGGTTTGGAGGTGGGTACCAGGCTTCCCACACTGGAAGGGACACCTCTGGTGCCAGCCCAGTCAGTGAAGAGCCTGGGAGTTATGCTGGATACCTCCTTATCTATGGAGGCCCAGGTTGCTGCAGTTGCCAGATCTGCATTTTTCCATCTTAGGCAGATCAGGCTACTGAAGCCCTATCTCTCCCCTCAGGACTTAGCTATGGTGACCCATGCAATGGTCAATTCCAGGCTTGATTACTGCAACTCGCTCTACACAGGCTTACCCTTGAAGCTGATCCGGAAATTACAGCTGATACAAAATGTGGCGGCACGCCTGCTGATGTCGACGCCTGTGCGGGCCCATGTTCAGCATGTGCTCTGTCAGCTGCATTGGTTGCCGGTTGAGTACTGGATTCACTTCAAGGTGTTGGTAATTACCTTTAAAGCCTTATACGGCTGAGGACCAACATACCTAAGGGACCGCCTCTTCCCATATACGCCTTGGAGAGTGTTAAACTCTGAGACTCAACATCTCCTGGTGATCCCTGGTCCAAGGGACGCCCGCCTAACCTCGACCAGGGCCAGGGCTTTCTCTGCCCTGGCCCCCACCTGGTGGAACATGCTCCCTATTGAGATCAGGGCCCTGCGGGATCTTATTCAATTCTGCAGGGCCTGCAAGGCGGAGCTGTTCTGCCAGGCCTTTGGCTGAGGCAGCAGGCATCCACATATGCCCCCCCCCCAGTTGCGATCTCCCACCTACTGATAACCGGCCATACTTAGTTACATCGATGGGCCGTATTCTCCCTATGGCAAGCATGACTACTGATTTTATATGTTTTAATGTGTTTTAAATTTTATTGTATTTATGGAAATGTTGTAACCTGCCCTGAGCCTGTTTACGGGATGGGCGGGATATATATGCGAAACTAAATAAAATAAATAAAAATAAAAAAAATAATCAGCATTACACATCCTTGGTAGCATATTGAATTTTTAGATCAAGTCAAAATCAGCACAGTCTGATCCATATTTGTCTGTCATGATTTTTTCCAAAAGAAACTCAAGCAATGGTATCTCTCGCTTCACTTTGAAATCATGATTCAGCACTGAAAAAAATCTTTTAAACTAGCCAGCTAAATATCTTATGCATTAAAAACCCCTTTAATAAAGCATCAGATATGTCCTGTGAAGTCTGGATGTGTGTGATTGCCAAAGTATTAAATCCATTTCCATCTTTATTTTTATCCACAGATGATTTCTCCTGCATTTCAGTGTTTAAGATAAATGATATATTTATTGTGTTTAGCAGATGTTAAAGTGTTTGTTATGGTCTGATGCAGATTAGCAGATTTCATTTTTACTGCCATGTTCCTTATTCTTCTGTTGAGCTCAACAGTTTTTATTTTCTATTACAAGGAAAAAGTCAGTCATATCAGGAAAAAATTCTCCCACATCATGCATAAATTTCCATATAATACTTAGAAATGAATTTTAATGCATATGTTAGTTTCATTTCATGTCCCATTAAAGAGCATGAAAGCTATAATCAGACAAATGTCTTGATTCATTTCTATGGAAATACATATAAATTGACATAAATACTAATTTGTGCTTTGTTATGCATTCTTATGATTTTTTTCTTCCCCTTCAGTAAATATTTCCTGCATTTAAAAGCACTTTATCTTCTGTACAAAAGAAAAAGAATTGCCCCAAACAATGCATTTATATGTTGCTTTTTGCTCAGCTCTAACTAGGGAACAAAATGAGATTATCAACTTCATTCTAATAAAAAACAGCAAATATACAACTTGGCTGTATTTTTAAATGGATAGCTTCACATTACATTATCCATTCTACATTCTGCATCTATCTCACTTTTAAATTAAACTTCCTGAAGGTCACATGAGTACTAACTCCTTGAGAAAATAGAGTTGTAGGCATCCCGTTTACCACTGGAAAATGGTAAAAGGCGGTGGTAAGGCTGGAATTAATATAACAGGCTATATTGCAAAAAAAAAGTATCTGCGTTGGGAGGGGGATTGTGTACATATTT
The DNA here is from genome assembly GCF_001447785.1 of Gekko japonicus. Classification (NCBI taxonomy): domain Eukaryota; kingdom Metazoa; phylum Chordata; class Lepidosauria; order Squamata; family Gekkonidae; genus Gekko; species Gekko japonicus. The sequence goes on along the minus strand of NW_015163613.1, from coordinate 614,179 downwards.
TAAAATATTTCACATCAGCTCTGTTTAATGCTTTAAACAATAGCTTTAAACAATAAATCCATCCAGGTCCATCCCTCTACTCTCTGTTCCCAGTCTTTATCATGGCACTCAATTCTCACTTGGCTATTGGATTAAATATGCAGGGAGATCAGAGGATCGTGCTTACAGTGCCATCCTAAGCAAGATTACTCCCTTGTAAGTCTATTTAACTCAGATTTAAAAGGGTGTAGCCCCCTAGAGTCAGATTCGACTGGCTTTCGAGCAAGGAAAACCTTTATCCCTGCTTAGGAAGGTCCTAAGGAAAATGCACATAAGGAAAATGCATATTAAGTGAAAGTACACCTTTCATTAATAATAGATAGCCCAGAGCCACACAGTGAGATTCATAGTTGAGTAGGGATATGAACCTGGTTCTCCTCAGCTGAAATCCACCACTGTAACCACTACACTATCCTAGTGTCACAGTAATTTATCTGCTAAAATTGCTGCAGTTGGATTATGAGAACTGATTTCTGCAGGAAGGCTGTTAGTCCCACCCCTCCTTGATCAGATAGTCAAGCTAGATTTCATTCTGGTAACTTCCAGCATTATTCTAGGGTTATATAACTGTCAGATATTAACAGTACAATCCATAGTTACACCTTTCTAAGATACTCTGGTTAGGGTACAGTGTAAATGACAGGAGTTTCGGGTTTACAAGCAAGTATATACTGGATGGATAGCCGTAACCAATCCCAACTCCTTGATGAGTGTCCCTGTATGCTCCTGTGCTTGCCAGTTGGTGGTTATTGCACACTTTACATTTCAAGGTGTACACCTAAAAATGTAATACATGAAGTTGATCTAAATTCTAAGTTACATTAAGACTAAGGTGATTTTATTTTCTTTTAAAACCACACACAGATTACAGAACTAGGTACAGATCTGCTACTATTTTAAGAGAAAGCCATGGAGGCAAAATGTATTCCATGTTACTTTTTCCATTTTCACTGTATTGGTTAAGACTGGCAGCACTTCCATTATAGCCTCCTGATTTTCCAAGGATGAAGATTTTGTATACCATAATGTGGTCATAAAATATGTTTTTAGCATTAAGTGGAATGACTAAACATTGTCCTCAGAGCATAATAATTTTATAAAATTAAAGGTGAAAAGTGTTCGAGTAGGGTGACTCTGCATCCCTGGACATTGGCGGGGGGGGGGGGCACTGCATTGCTCTAGATATGTATATGTGTTATCTCCTTAATAAATGGGATTCCTCTCTCTGTCTTAACCTGAGAGCTTCTTTCTGAGTTCTCTCCTCATGGCTCTGCAAGAAACAAGATGCATCTACAGGTTTCTCCTGTAGAAGCTTATGGAGCATATGTGATGCCAAAGTAGCTGGCCATTTGTGAGAGAGAATAGTATTCTTTAGATTAGGCTTCTTTTTCTCCTTTCACTACAACATGGAATCTATCTCAATAAATATAAGTTTCACCTTTTATTCAATATACTTTTCTGGAATTCTTTTACTGCATGCAATATCATGCTTCTAAAACTGGGCAACTCTGCTATATTAACTAATATAGTTCCCCAATAAAAAGAGTCTAAGGTTTTAAGTAATTTCAGTGCAAGATATGAAAGGCTTCAGTGCATTTGGGGATCACCCCCCTCCCCAATTCCAAGCAGTCTAATTTATTGGAGTCACTAATGAAGAAGTAGCAGGTTATGCCTAATTTATACCTGTTATATGAAAAGGGGTTTTTTTAAATAATGTTTAGATTTAATGGATTTAAGTATTGCGTTAATGATGAAATGAAGAAACCCAGGGAGCTGAGATGTTCAGTACAAAAGCCACTTACCAACATTCTGCAATCAGATTTGTTTTCATGGATCCCTGTGGCTGATGGATTTTAAAGTATGCCACGTTTGTTTTCCCCCTTGTTTTCACAGCTTGTGTCACAAATGTAATGTTGTTTCAACCCTAGGAAAAGTTGTACCTCTGATTAGTTTAGCTGTGTCCAGAATTCCCTGGAAGATGCCAGAATTTGGAATAAGATTTAAAACTCACAGAATATTTTCTTAAGGTCAAGAAATCATCGCAAGATGGTTCCATATAGACATAAAATATTTTTGACACTTAAACAACCTCAACCATCACCTTGTTCAGTAAAGTTATACACAAAACAACTGGTAAAACTGAACTCTGTCATGAATGTCCAGGACTAAAAAATTGAGTTCTGCCTATATATAATTCTTAAGAAAAGTGTTAAAGTGCAGAAGATACCATAGAAAGAGTTTTTTAGGCATGCACTTTTGGGCAGGCCTGGTGGAATATCTATTTACTTTTTCAGAGCCACACCAGAAACTGTTTTTGAAACTCTCCTTAGTGCCAGAAGTGATTCACTATGTGAGCTAGAAGTCTGCAGCATCTCAAGAACACAAGTTAAAATCCTCCTGAGAAACTGGTTGAAAGGTCCTCTGGATTCTGGCTTTGCTGCATACAGACAGCAAGGGCGATTTCGCATGGGACTTTGGCCCACTGTGAAGCGCGGTGAGCCCTCTCTTTCCTCCGGAGCATCTCGTCGGTTTCACACCATTTGTTTCGATGCTTCCTTTTGGCCCGGTGCTTCCCCCATTTGCTCCGCAGCAGTTGAAATCCTCAAATCCCAGGATTTTCCGTTTGCTTCGCGGTGATTGAGCCCTCCCCCCTCCCCCCTCCCCACTTTTTCCACGCCCATTAGCCCACCTCCTCTTTTTTTTTTTGTTTAAAAGATTGGTGTCGTTAGTTCGTTAGTTCAGCACATTGCAGGAACGAAATTAAGGGCAGCGGGATCAGGGGCAGGCTGCCTGCGGCCTCGTGGCTCTCTCACTCGGCCGATCGGCCAGTCGGGCCGCCGCCGCTCCGGTTCTCTGCCGCCCAGCAGCCGCGAGAAGGGGGGCGCCGAGAAGTCCTCAGCACAGAACAGCAGGAAACGGGGCGGCGGCGGCGGAGGCTCGACTGGCCGAGCGAGAGAGCCCCAACGGCCTTCCAGCAGCCGCGGAGGGAGGGAAGGGGGGGCCCTGGCATGAATGGATCTGCTGGGACCGGGCTTGGTGGAGGCTGCAGCGTGGCTCCCCGGCCGGTCTGCGGGGGGAGGCCGGCGATGGGGCTCGTGCTGGGGGCGGGCGGCCATGGCCTCGTGGCCCCTCCGCTCAGCTTGCCGCCGCATCGCTCCACTCTTGTGCCCCCAGGTGAAATGTGCTTTCCAGCTGTGGAGTCTTGTGAACAAAA
>NW_015163613.1:593303-610312 GCF_001447785.1 Gekko japonicus | reverse complement strand
GGGAGGAACAACGGCGTTAAAGTTGTGAACAAGCAATTCGTCCTATTGTAGCAATAAAAAAGATGCTGCCCACCCACACTGCATGGCAATGAAATAGATGCTACAATATACACTCAAGCAATGATCAGAGTACAGCTAACGCTTTCTCCCGACGATCCATCTTGGGGAAAAGTCTCAGTGCTGAGATGTGCAAAATGGAGAATCCCCAGACCTTTTTTTAAAACTCCCGGCTTGGAGAACAAAGACCACCAATCAGGTTGCTGAAGAAGTGTCACATGTGTCTCCTCACCACCATTGTTCCGAAATAACGATCTAACGAAACAGAGCATGCGTGCAAAAAAAAATAGAAAGGGGTGGATGGAGGGAGGTCGGATGGGAGGGGTTTGGGAGGGTTTGGAAACCAAGGGGCGGTAGTGGGAGGAGGTGAATTGCAGGAAGCCACTCCCCAAGGCTTCAATGTAAAATGAAAGACCCGCGGCACGAGCGGGGCAGACAGGCTTGCTGTGAAACTGAAAAAAATGCTTCGGAGCAGGAAACTCCAGAGGAAACCAGGCGCAAGTGCCTAGTGAGAAATCGCCCCAATTGATAACAACAACAACTCCTTTAAAAGAAGTAGGTAGAATTATTTAGGCCCAGGGCTGCATAGGAAAGGGTGGGATGGATCTAATAAATAATTCATCAGATCACCTGCTGCAAAAGTAATCACTGTTTTAACCCTTGGTAAAAACTGCCATCTTCTCTACAGGAAAAGATGGTTACTTGTGTTCCACTTTTTAACAACACCCTTTTAAATATCTGAAAATTATCAGCATGTCTGGCCCATTCGCCAATATTCTTTTCTCCAGGACAAATTATAGTACTGAGTATCTTTGACAAAGGATTTTCTCTTAGATAGTTTTCTGGTGCAATTTAAAGTGCAGGTTCGTATTTCTAAGGCCCTAATTGGCTTGAGTCTAGGGAAGAACCACTTCTTTCCATACTGCTCAGCCCACCAGTTAAGATCGTCCTCACAAGCCCTGCTGTCTGTGTTCCCACCTGCAGATGTGAGGTGTGAGGCAACCTGAGAAAGGACTTTTTAGTGGTGATCACTTGCTTTTGGAATGCCTTCCCCTTGAAGCATGATTGATGCTTATCCTCTTTTAGCCACCAGACCGTGGCTGCAGTCAGACTGGCAGGTTGGCATGGTTTGGGTGCACCATTAATCAGTCTGTTGCATTTTGTGAGGGAGATTTTCAATCAGACTCCCACCTTGAACCAGCCTCACCATGTACTTCTTCTGTGGCGGAAGAAGAAGAGATCGGATTTATACCCCACCCTTCACTACCCAAAGGAGTCTCAAAGTGGCTTACAATTTCCTTTCCCTTCCCCTCCCCACAACAGACACGCTGTGAGGCAGGTGGGGTTGAGAGAGCTCTGAAAGAACTGCTCTGAATGAACTTGTAACTGACCCAAAGTCACACCAGCAGCTGCATGTGGATGAGTGGAGAATCAAACCTGGTTCTCCCAGATTAGAATCACACACTCCTAATCACTACACTAAACTGACTCTTGACTGTTCTGATTAATGCTGTGTGTCAACCATGGAATGTGCGGTCTGGTCTTATAATTTTTTAAAATAACAACTCTGACATTTTTTGAGAACATTTCTTGGGTGCACCTGTGCACACATGCACACTTGCATATATGTTCTACCATTTTAAAACAAAATACAGCAAAACTGGAACTAGAGTTTCACACTTCTGAACTGGTTTGAGTGTGCACCAGGGGTGTTCAGATATCCGGAAATACAGGATCAATGTATGGGGATCTGTAAGCACCTCATTGTCTCTGGTGGCTATTTACTACATATCCAACTTGTCATACAACAGGATGAGTATGACTGGGTAACGGCTGCCAGATGTGGATGTGTGAACAAGCCCATTTAATCTGTTACGGTAACACAACTATATTGAGTTAAACTGCCCATCGGACCATAGCCCATGACATGTTATTAACTCAGGCTAAGGGGGTTGATACTTTAAATAATGTTTATAGTTAGCTTCTCACTTGAGGATCATTTTATAGGATTCGTTTTAGGGGGCTAAATGTTTTGTGCTATCTTTATATTTGGGGTGGGTTTTTATGCGTTGTTAATTTTAATGATTTTTAAGTTTTTCAAATTATTTTATCATGTTCTGTGAACCACCTCAAGCATGTGTCTAGAGAGACATCATATGAATTTTCTATTTAAATAAGTTGTATTTCTGATAAGCTCCCCCCCCCCCCAATTTGGATTATTCTTATAGTCATAAATGTCCCATGAATGTCCCTAAAAATCATCTAGTTGCCTTTATTAATCTTTAGTACTACATGCTTGGAAAGAATACATTCAAATATGTGCTCCTAGCATGAGAACAAGATAAAGAGATGGAAATTTTGCATGATTCCGCCTGAAGTGGATCACATGGAGTTCTGGTCATCAACTACCACAGAACTGTCTGTTATTTTACTCTGCATCCTTTTTTTTTGAAAGTGCAAAATCTGTTCTTGTGGACATTCCACTAATTCAGTGGTAATTCTCTCATAGTAAATAATTGCAGTTTTGATCTCTCTTTTGTGGAACAAACCTACTGTCTTTAAATGGATTATGAAGAGGAAACTGATTAGGAAGTGATGACTTGGGGTACAATTCATTGAAATTAATGAAAACTGTTTTAAAAGTCTACTAGAATTTGTATGGATATAAAATGAGAAAAATGGAAGTCATAAAATGAATAGTGCTTTGTGATTGTGAAATATAACACATTATAACACAGTAACTCTTGGTTACTTTACAAGATAATGCTGGGTATTTCAACTGGAACAGAGCTCATAAATTTTATTTGAAACATACTATGTTTGAGGCATTCGATGTACAGACCTGGTAAGTTTCCTTGGGTTCTGCTTTTTAAACTCTTTTAATGGCTGATTTGCAGAGCAAATATTTTGCCCTGCTTCAAGAACAAAATGTTATTCTTTTAAGGACTGTGTGGCTGACGGGGTTGAAGCTAAGCTTCTTGAACTTATATACAATGTGGAATCTATTGCTGAATGGGCTTTGTTTTACTTTCAAGATGAACCTCTCTAATATTTCACACTTTTTCAATTACAGTCCACAGCACCCAGACTATGTGAATTCTTGTGCTAAATTTAATCAAGCACTCCTTCAAGGTGGAAAAGAACATATCTTCAGAATTAATGGAAAGAGACAAATGCAATCAGTCCTGGAGATCTTGGTTCTGTCCATTGTATACCAAAGGATGACCCAGAGCCAAGACCTTCAGCAGCAACTGAAGCCTGAAACTGGATAATGCAAAAACTTAAAACCATCAGGTATAAAATCTATGAAAAATGGTACACTTCATCTGGACTGTAGAATCAACAAGAATCTAATAAAGTTAATCAGATCATCACCGTTCAAGTGCACATCAATTTGAATTGTTTCTCCATTATGAAGTGCTTGTCTGTAAATTATTGCAGAGAAAGCCATTTTCAAATTAATGTTTGAGCCATTAGAAAATACAAAGGGCATTTTCATTAATTAGAGACAGCTTTCCCCCCTCTCCTTTCATCATTACCTTTGCTACCCTGAATCAGTTTAGAGCTCAGATTTATTGACATATATGATTCAGTGGCACTATTTGCTTATAGTTCACCCTATACCTGGTGGAATAAACTCATTAAGTGTAAATGAATAGTTATATAGTCATCATCTGAAATGAGTCAGTGCAGTCCTCTGAAGTCATTATGAACTGCCTGAACACAGCTGGAATAAAAGTCCCTCTGAAGGTTATTGCTTTCATTCTACAAGTTTAGCCAACATTTATCTCCATTATTGTCACAGAACGAATCTTAGACTCCTGGTTAAAGAGAAAGGGATGCTCATTTTATGAGAGGTGGGTGCTCTTCCATTACATAAAGGACATGAAACCTGGAGGGGCCTGGAATCTCTTCTGCACCCAGACAAAAACAAGCCATTGCCATTGTCAAAGCTGATAGCACAGACCATTTGTTTAGTCTGGCATGGATGATGCCTGATAAATTGATGAGAACAACACACATACAGTGTATGTTTCTAGATGCAGGCATCTAATAGGATGATCCATGTGGGCAACATATATTTTGTCATCCAGGTACCAATATGATGAGAGAATCTACACATAGAAGCTTCATACTGTATGCAAATATGTTTTGCTAGATCAAAGCAACAGGTTGTGATCTATGCTTATAGTTTGATTTCTTTCCCATCAAACTATGAAGATATTGTCTATATCAAGTAGACATAGAAATCTTCTGGTTGTGATTAAATCCATTGAATCAGGGCTGGATCCTCAGTAATGATCTATGGACAAATGACTAGATATCTACCCATCCAAGACCTGGTTAGATCTGATTTTGGAAGGAAGAAGACTTCTCTCTCTTACTCTCATTGAAAGGTATTGTCAAGCTAACAATGACAAGTAATTGTTGTTTCAGTGGCACCTGCAGAACCCTGTGCAAACATTTCTGGTTTGAGAACACTGTTTTCATAAGTGCAAAGATGCTTGAATAAATACATGCTTTTAGCTGTTCCCCCTTTTCAATGAGGTGTCATGAACAACTGACATTTGTCAAGGGAATCATGGCATGTTCTATATTTACATTTTATTATTTTATATCATGATTCTAAAACAAGTCTGGAAAAATCTGACAAAATGCATACATTTGCAGACTGTTTCCCTTTATGTAACTTTGCAAAGTGGCCATCTATTCAAAGCAGGCTTTGGAACAAATAATGCCAAAGGTCCCTGGCTCTAATACAATTAACAGATTTTATTAGTGCTGTCATAACTTGTTTCAAGTAATTCAGTTTTCCACTGAGTGCTTATTGAGTATTATACAGCAATGAAGCTCTGGATCAAGTCATTGATGCTGCTGCCATCTGTTTCAGAAACCAATCCCATCATCATTATTTTCCTGTAAATGGCAGGCAGTCTTATGATTGCCATAGTTACATTTCCTTCTTTTTTCTTTCTTTACTAATATTTCCTTCAAAATATTTAACATACTGTGGATAAGTTCAAAATAGGAGGAACAGGAAAGTCTACTGTGGCATATATGTGTGGTATAAACATTTTGTTGCATAATACCAAGCCAGCCCAGTATTGTTTACTAGCACTGATAAGCAATTCTTAGAGTCTCAGGCAGAACGTCTACTGGTGAAAAGTGCTATCAAATCACAGCTGATGTATGGTGACCCCATGGGGATTTTGAGGCAAGAGACTAACAGAAGTGGTTTGCCATTGCCTGCCTCTGCATAGCAACCCTCAACTTCCTTGTTGGTGTCCCATCCAAGCACTAACCTGGGCCGACCCTGCTTAGGTTAAGATTTGATGTGGTCGGGCTATCCAGGGCTGTCCAGGGTGTCCCATCCAGAACTCCTACTACCTGAAATCATTTAACATGGATTGAAGCTGGGGCCATTTCCACACAAAGCATGCTTTTGACTACTGAACCACAATCTGCCTCTAAATTAGTCCTGTCTTACAACACCTACCCAAAAGGGAGCCAATCCTGAATGTAAGATTTGACCCTTTAAAAAAGTCTATATACAAATATTTATTTACTGAGTGTAACTGTTACTTGTAAGCAAATTTAAGATGACCTCCTTTTTTCTTGATGGCAAATGTATTTAAAAAAGCTTAGGTAAACAGGATAACTACACAAATAGCTTTCTAGTCCCAAGCCTTCATCTCCCAACCTGTATAATTCTAGTAATTACCTAAACCTTTCTCCACTTTCTATTGTTTATAACTATAGTTTCAGCGGTCTAACTTTTTAGAAATCTCATCTCACAGGTTATCACTGAGAATTTGGGGAATGTTCTTTAGTCCTTGCACATTTCATGTGGGGCATCAGCCATGCCTGCTGGGTTCCACCATTTCCTAGAGACCATGACTTTAGAACTCACCCAACACACCACTGCCAGTGAACACTGCAGGAAATGTTCTGCCATGATAGACAAACTGGCTTTCAGGGAAGCTTGTACATATTCCCTGTTCTAAGTGAAGAAACCCCAGATAACCTTCCACAATTTCTCAGAATACTGGTATTCTGGTAAGATAGAACAGCCATTTGTGTGTTTGTACATCTCAATTAGGAGCTGCAGCGGCTCAAGTGGTTAAGACGCTGAACTGCAGGCTGTCGAAAGTTGGTAGTTCAGCAGTTCGAGACCCGAGTGTGCTTCATGACGGAGTGAGCTCCCATCTCTAGTTCTAGCTCCTGCCAACCTAGCAGTTCGAAAGCAAGAAATTGCAAGTAGATAAATAGATACCACTTCAGTGGGAAGGTAACATTGTTCCGTGCGCCTTGGTGTTTAGTCATGCTGGCCACATGACCATGGAAATGTCTTCGGACAGCGCTGGCTCTTCGGCTTTGAAACAGAGATGAGCACCACAACCCTAGAGTCAGATTTGACTGGCTTTCGAGCAAGGGAACCTTTACTTTTACTTTTTACATCTCAATTACATACCTTTCATCTTTAATCAAAATGAAAATTCATTGTGACTGGGCCATACACACAGCTAGATAGACAGGCAAATGCAGCTTGAAAACTTTGTAATGAACAATATTATTGATTTTGTATGTTTATAATGTGTATTAAATTTTATTGTATTTATTGAAATGGTGTAACCCACCCTAAGCCTGTCTACAGGATGGGCAGGATATAAATGTGAAAAATAAATAAATAAATGTCTTCGTTTTTATGCAAACACTATTTTATAAAACCTAGATTGTAACTGGCCCAAAGGAAATCACACATGATTGAGAAGTATTATAAGAAATGTTGGAGAGAAGTCCATTTCAGGAGGAACAGTCCTACTAATGTAGAGGAAATAGTTGAGTTTTGCTTATCTAATTAGATTTGGATCACTTTGGCATTATAACCCTGTATTCAAGATCTTAATACTGGCACAACCATTTTACTGATATAAACCTGCTCTATAGTTGTGAAAAACTTTCCTTTCCTCATTCAACTGCTTTTCATGGCCATTTCTTAATCCCCGGGGGAAGCAATATTGTTTACAACCATAGCCTTTGTGGCTCAGTGTTCACATATTGCAAGCAATGCAATCAATCTCATTATGAAAAGTTGAAACATGGCTGAGAACAGCATTATTTACTTGTAGGGTTTTTTGGCCTTGTCGGGAACAGAAATGAAAGAAATGGTATGCCTCTAATTATGCTATTCTCTCAATCATGCTCAAAATTTAAAAGTAGTTCTTAATAATACAGATCTACTAGTTTCCTATCATTAGGAAAATAATATTTCCATTTTTCTTTCTTTCTTGACTTCCCAACTCATTTACTTAAATAAATAAGTAGGATGCACACAATTCAGACTTTTAGCCAGCATGTGTTTGTTGCCATGTTCACACACAGGAGCCTCATGCCTCAGGATGAGAATGCTGGTTCGATCCTCATTCTCGAACTATGACAAAAAGATGCAGTCATACATACCAGTTGGTTCCTGGATGGTTTAAACCTGGATGGTTTAAAACCCATTTTGGGATGGGGGTACTAACTTGAATTAATTCACATGCCAGAATTTGGATGCACGGGTAAATGGAATGAGTTCCAAACCAGGATTCTTAGCACGAGAAGAGGACTCCTCTTCACTCCATTTATTAACAGGTTTGTCTATACAGGTCATGTGCTTTTAGATGAGGCAAAATTTTGCACAGTGACTCTTCTAAATTTTTGTCCATAAATTGCACCCTCAGGTCTCTTGTTACAAGGTTATGTACGTCATAATCAAAGTGAATTATTTAAAATTGTAGGAATACATTTATCTAAAACAATATCACTCTTCCCCTTTATTCTCACTATGGTTATGAGAGCCAGACCAAGAAAGGAGAATGCTCCTGCAAGCTGGGCGAACACAACAAAGATTCTCCCTGGGAGGGGTTATCAACTTAGATAAACAGTTGGTGACACCAAATGGCAATGATACGTAGAGGGTTATTCCTTTCCTTTGAGGAAACAACAGTCACAGAGCACTCATCTTGGCCATTAATTTGAAACAGGAAATTTCAGAAATTTAATTGCTTTCACTTACCATTCCAGATCTCCTCAAAGCAAAGAGCACATCTAAGTATTTCTTTAGTGACAAAGTTCTGTCCCTGCCTTTTCCCACAGTGCCTTTCATTTTGCTTTGTTGAAAACTGCTTTGGGTCCCTCTGGGAGGGAAAGCAACCTAAAATGTTTACTTAGATTAAAAAAATATAAACCAACCAACAATCTAGATCAATGAAACAATGTAATACATACTCAGTTGCACTGAGTTCTGGAGAGAGCTGGTTGTTGATGATGATCCTTTTGTAAGGGCAGCTGACTAATATGAAAATGAAGTCCCTCTAACTTTTCTAGGAATGGGGTGGGGGAGGCCCCTCTCTCTAAATATGGCTTTAGTGACAGATTATCTTCCATTTCTTATTTAAATGAGTAGATACTACAAACATGTGTACATTGAAGTCTTCTAAAAAGCCATCAAGTATGTAAGCTAGCTGATGGCCCTGAAATTTCAGCCTGCTATCCTGAGGACCTGACAAAGAGCCCTCAAACCTGAGTTCTGGTAACTCTAGCAAGTACCCATTAATTCTTGCTACCCCCCAGCATCAGCTCAGACTGTTCAGATGGTCAGGAGGAAGAAAGGGAGAAGGATTTTTTTCATCCTTTTTCTGCCCTCCCTGCTGTACAGGTGTTTGTCATAATTTCCTTTTTTCCCTGTTGGGTACATCTGTGCAGCTCCACAGATGTACACACACAATATGTTCTAACTGTTCCAGCACAATTCTAAACACATTTATGCCAAAATACTAAACTGAAGTGCCATGATTTCAGCTCAAACACGCATGTTTTGGAGCACATGACTTGCAATCCAAGGTGCATTGTGGCATTATTAATGTATGGACCAGTACCACCACATGTAGCATATACACCCTCTACTGATTGAATGGCTTTTGCACAACTTAGAGTCCACTCCTGCATTTATGTTTCCAGAAATTTATCACAAAATCTAGTCCAATATCATGTGGCAAAACCTTGGCACAAGGCTATCAGTTTCTTATTGCAGACAGCCACATATTTTTTTCACAATCTTTGTTGTAAAAACATAATATAACAGTATACTTTAACATCCTGGCAAACACAAAAATTAATAGTCTTGCAGAGTATCTATTAAAGCTGTCATAGTAAGCAATTCAAATAAGGTATAATGCCTGTCTTTGCATTTATTTGCAAATGTGTACAGATATGCTTCATGCAAATTAATCCTCCCCCAGCATTATAGGGAAGGAATTATGTTATGTGGTCAAAAAGGTGGGGTAGAGGTAATTTGATTTAAGCGCAGCATGTAAAAATTAATTGAAAGTCAGAACTCCATAGTGTTTATTATAAAGTAATTTCACACCAGCTCAGGATTAACATAGTAACAGGTGACAATAGTTGATTACTATGTTAATTTAAAGACAGCATGCTTTAGTAAAACAGGAAAAAACACACTAAAACTCCTTTCTTTTATCTGGGCATTCAGTAGTGGTTCTGTAGAAATAATCCTTTTCTCATTTTTCTTGAGAAGAACAGTTTAGATGAGGATATTCTCCAGAAATGGGAGACGTGGCTTGTCTTCAGGCATGCCTACTCATTTCTTGCTCAAAAAAGTGGCTGTGGATGCCCTGAATCCTAAAAGAAAAGGTAGTTTCAAATTATGATCTGAAAGATAGCCCAGTCTGGTGTCTGGCCTCCTGGGAACCGACGGAGATGAAAGTGGAGGCAAGGAAAATGTGTCGTGCCTGCTCACCAGTTTAAAGTTACTAAAATAAATATGTTTTCCGCATAGGGTTAACATAATTTGCACTCTTGTTCAGGCATGAGGGAAACCCTTTTTTATTTTAGGTGAGTTTATCAAAAAGACCTGGCAAAGCCTCAGCTGAAAATGACTTCATTCTGACATGGAAGTGACATGAGCTAACACATTCTTGTGAGTCAGTACTAATCCTATTAAAGGGTACCGACGTGGTAATGGAGAATGGGCCATGAGTTGCTAATGTTTCTTCTCCAAATGATGTCAGCCATGGATGTATAGGAAGCTCCCTGTGGAAGTGAGCATGCAATCTAAGTCTTTGACCTCAGGTAGCAGGTGTCCCATTTTATTTGCATAGTGGCAAGAAGTACTGCACTGATACCATGATGTTCACTCTACAGGCTTTTTCGGCTGGTAAAATATAAGAGAATATGCCTCTAAACTCTTTTGCTAGCTAAATGAAAATGGCCACTGTTAATGGTTTCTTTTAATTTAACCCAAATGTGCACACTAAAAACAAAATAAGGCAACTATAGCGTAAAGAAGCAGACTGTCTTGTGAAGGGTAAATGGAATTTTGAAGCACTCCTGAAACTGGAAAATGAGTAACTGCAATTTAATCTGTTAAAAGAAAAGAAAAAAAGAACATCTTCTGCAGTCTGATGGATGAGATGATGGGATATGTGACCTTTTCAGTTCATCCTTCTTTGAGAAATTTTGCAAACCAGATTGGGTTATTTCAAATAATCTCTAGAAATATGTACATTCCAATTCAGCAGAGCTACAAATATGGAGAATGATCCCTATGACTTTTTCCACTGACAAAGACAGCACCTTCAGCTATGTCCCTCTGTTCTAAATATTCTGATTGAGAGTGCTGCCCACTTTGAGAGAGAGTTTGGTGTAGTGGTTAAGTGTGTGGACTCTAATCTGGGAGAACCAGGTTTGATTCCCCACTCCTCCACTTGCACCTGGCTGGATGACCTTGGGCAAGCTGTAGCTCTAATAAGAGTTGTCCTTGAAAAAGAGCAATTTCTGTCAGAGCTCTCTCAGCCCCACCTACCTCACAGGGTGTCTGTTGTGAGGAGGGGAAGGGAAAGGAGTTTGTAAGCTGCTCTGAGACACCTTTGGGTACTGAAGGGCAGGATATAAATCCAATCTCTTCTCTTCTTTAATAAAGACCAACATTAAAAGAAAACAAAGCAAGGGTAAGAGAAGCTGTTCTGCTTATTTACTGGCTGGAATGGAGTCCAGTAATTTTCCCCCAGATATTTGAACTGCAGAGTACAATTGCTAAGATAAGTAACAAGCTGACTAGAGTTCCCATGCTGGTTATCAGCCACAAAGCACAGGAATGTGCAGCTGTTCTGAAGTTCTTCTTAAGGTGGCTTGTCAATGCAGCAAGCTGTCCTTTTGCAGCAAGATGCAGAGCTGCACATTATCTGTGCATAGCTTGATGTGTGGAGTAGGCTTCATGTGGTCATTTGCTCATGTGCCTCATTCCCAAAAACAAGGTTGAAGAGAAGGGAAGGCCAAATTATTTAAATATTGAAGATGAAGTCAGAGGTGATGTCATTTAGAAGACTGCAGAGTCCTTTGCTTGACTTTCCTTGAAGCTGACAAGCTAGATTAACTGAGACAAGAACATTGTGAATCCAGGGCAGAACAAAAGACAATAGATTATATATGCAGAAAGTCTACATTTGAAGTTCACAGAATTTACCCAGCTTATTAAATGTGCTCAATGACATCAGCAGCACTCATTTCAGTGAATTCGCTGAGAAGTGACATTTACCAGTGAATGGAAGAAGGTAATAGAGTGCAGCTGAGACTTGGCTCATGAAAATCCACATTAAACAGCTGTGATAGGTCATCTGGGGATTCAGAGTGAGATACCATCCAGATGCTGATAATACTCTATTTTGCCTTGTCATCAGAATCAGGTAGGTCAGTGGATAATCTGAACAAGTGCTTGGAAGCTGTAATGGGCTGAATAAAGGTTCATACTTGACTGAACCCCATCTAGATTTAAACAAACAGGTCTGCCATGATCCTATCATTTGGTGTACCGTAGAAAAAGTTAGGAGAAACATGCAATAAATTTTCAAATATTTAAAATTCTCTCAGAACAAGAAAAGCTAGAGATACCCTTTCTACTCATGGAGGAACAGGAGGGATGTCAAATTAAATCTGAGGAAGACATACCTACATTTATTCATTTATTTATACCCCACCTTTCTGTTCAAAAGAACACCCAAGGTAGCTAAATATGAAATCCTATTGCAATACAAAAACAAAATCCTATTACATTAGCAAACAACTGCCTTACATGGCATCAGACCATTGGTCAGTCTGCTTCTGGTCCAGAGTTGTCTACTCTGCTAAGCATTGACTGTCCAAGCTAGACATATGCTTTCTTCAGCACTTGTCTCTGGGATCCTGTTGAATGAGGATGCAGTGGCTCAGACCTGGAACACCTTCTGTCGGTGAACTACAGCCCTTGCTCAAGAACAATTCAGTAACAGAACCAGCTTTGAAACGGTCTTTTTTGGATACCTGCAGAAAATTAAAAACACGGCTCAACAGGTACCGGTTGGAGCTTCCTCTATGTATAGAACATCTTGGATGAAATAGCCCTGTTGAGATGTTTCCCTCATGCAGCTTTATTATTTGACACTGCAGTACTAAGGTAATGAGTATCCACGAGTGAACCAGTCCTACCAATCTATAATTCTAGATCATCCTTAGGGACAGTGGAGAAATAAACATGTACTTCTCCAGATAGGAGGAAACTGCAACAAAAATAGTGGTGTGTGTGTGTTAGTGTGCAAGGGAGTTTCACATACAGCATGGACTGCTTTGGGGTTCAGAAAGGTTATCAGGCAGGCATTTATTAGAGTCCCCACCACCACCATTTCTGTCTTGCACTGGAAAGAAAAAATGCTATCAGTTTGACATTTCTGTCAGAACTGGCATTTGAACCACTGGATGATTCTGACAAATGCCATTGCTGTCATCTGCTACTCAGTTTTAATTACATCTGACTGAAGCCTTCAATGGGAGCCAGCAGAAAACTTAATTAGCTACTGTAAAGACTGATATACACTGCTGGAAGACTTCAAGCTGCTTTGGAGAATTCCTAGAGTACCTAGAGTATTCCAGTTTTACAGTCTGATTGTATGTGTAAGAAGGATTAATAGTCCCACACACATAGTATTTTAAAAACTACAGTCAGAGTACATGTCTATAAGGAGCACAGATGCCAAAGCAAAACATGTCAAAGAAGTTGCAAATTTGAGTTGTAAAGCACCTCACTTTATAAGAAAGTTGCTGTGATGGCAGGTTGGAAAAATACCACACCATACCATACCACACACTCAAGGGAAATTTCAGTAAATGAACACCTATTACCTTTAAGAGAGCATGCACCCCTTCAGCAGTGAAGTATTTGAAAACCCTGAAAAGCAGGTATTTCTCAGTCATCAATGCTGTGTTCAAATAAGTAGCTGTAAAAGATCATATTAACAATTGATATCACCTCTGAGTTTGCTGTCAAGGTGTTAATACAATTATAAGTCTCCAATTATACTTTGAGGGTGGAAAATCAAACATTAGCAAAGTGCCTTGTGAAACCAGTCTTTCCAGATTGACAATGTGCTAATTCTCACAAGAGACAGAGGAGATGGTGAGCTGTGTCTGGGCTATACCACTTCAGTCTGGAAGCCTGAATTCATGTGGTTGAATGCTCCTGCATTACAAGAAAATTCCTTACACGTACTAGGCTTAGAACCTAGTATTCCCCTTGTACAGTATGGAAATTTTTGATCTGATTAAGTGCATGCATCCAGAGGGCAAATGAAGCTTGATGTTATAGGTGGAATAAGAAGCTTCCCATGAAGATAAGGCAACGTGGAGAACAATCCTACCTTTCCAAGTATATATTCAAAGTATAACTTACTACTAGTGATGCATGGACCCAGCTGAGCTCTGAGAAGCAGCAGGAGACAGGGCTGCTAGAGAGGTGAGTGCTTTTTATTTGCTTTCAGCTGAGGTGATTTGGCTGAGGGCACTGTGGGGGGGCTGTGTTTGGGAGTGTGTGGGTGAGTTTTGAGTTGTTCCGGAGTCCTGGCTGCTTGAGATACGGTGAGAAAGGGTTATTGTTTGACTGTAATTGAGTGCCTGGGTGAATTTGAATAGCTGTTGGTCACGCCCTCTGCTGGGGGAGACTTCTATTTAAGGCAGTATCTCTCCAGAGGCACAAGGCATGTGGCTCTTAGCCTAGGGACTCTTAGACTAGGGACTCTGTAAGAAGCCCAGGAAGAGCCAGAAAACCAGGGCCATAGTCTACTTGTGTTCCCAGTAAGGCAAGTAGGCTTCTGCAAGGAGAACCACATAAATGCTGTCAGGGAGCATGAGGGTCGAGAGAAAACATGGCACCATGCTGTGGATAAGGGGAATGTGCCCTCAGAAGGGACCTCTTCTTCAGCTGGTGAATGGGTATCCTTTTGCACCAAGGAACCATCTCTTGGCAGGGAGGGAGGGGGACTCTTGGTAGCTGGTGATTCAATCCTTAGGCAGGTAGATGGAGGGTAAGAGAATTGGATTCACTTCTGGAAATGCTATGGGTTGAAATAGTGGGCCCAAAAGGAAGCTTAACACTGGGAGTTTGTTATCACCCACCAGATCAAAAGATAGAGGAGGATTATAAAATGATGAATGAAGATAGCAGCTAGATGAAATGACTGTGTTGTGATAGGTGATTTTAACTACCCACACATTGATTGGGTCAATATGTGTTCGTCAGGAAAAAATATTGAATTTCTAGACACTCTCAATGACTGTGCTATAGAACAGATGGTCACAGAACTTAACAGGGGAGAGGCAATCCTGGATTTGGTCCTAAGTAATGCCCAAGACCTAGTGAGAGATGTAAAAGTGATTGCACCGCTTGGGAACAGTGACCATAATGTTATTGAGTTTAACATTTGTATAAATAGGGAGTTGCCCAAAAAGACTGACACAACCACTTTCAACTTTAAAAGGGATAAGTTCTCTGATATGAGGGGACATGTGAGGAAGAAACTGAAAGGAAAAGTAGAAAGGGTCAAAACCATTGGAAAAGTTTATATATATATACTGCAGGTTAGGAAAAGCATAAATAGGTATAGAAAAAAGCCTGCATGGTTAACAAACAAAGTAATGGAAGGAGTAAAAGGTAAAAAGGATAATTTTAAGCGGTGGAAAGCCAGTCTCAGTGAGGTTGATAAAAGTAATAAAAGTGAGGTTGATAAAAGGGAACACAGGCTGTGGCAAATAAAATGCAAGTCTGTGATTAGGCAGGCAAAAAGGGATATAAGGAGCATATAGCAAAAACATATGAGGAGCAAATAGCAAAAAACATAAAGACCAACAATAAAACTTTCTTCAAATACATTAGAAGAAGAAAACCAGCCAGGGAGGCCGTGGGGCCCTTGGATGACCAAGGGGTAAAAGGAGTACTGACGGATGATAGGGAAATGGTGGGAAGCTGAATGCATTTTTTGCCTCTGTCTTTACTATGGAAGATGAGAAGTGCTTGCCTACTCCAGAACCACTGATTTCGGGAGGGGTGTTGAAAGACCTCAGTCAGACTGAGGTGATGAGAGAGGAGGTCCTACAACTGATAGACAACTTAAAAATTGTTATGTATGCAGACGCCACACGGCGGCCACAAGAAAGACAGGAGCTTGGCTCCAGAAAGACAATGGGACCTAGGATCCTAGTCCCCCCCCCAGCTGACCAATGGGCTCCTTGGCGGGAAATTCAAACCCTCCAATGGAGTGGGAGGCCCGGGGATGGGAGTGTATATAGTTGGCCTTGCAGGGCCATTGTGTGTTCTTATGTTAAGTACTGAATAAACGTGTGCACGGCATGTCGTCGTCCGAGTCTTCCATGCGGCGAACCCAGTACTTTTCAAAAACTAATAAATTTTTAGTGAGGGAGTGGTGGCGCAGGTGGTAAAATGCCTGCAGTAACATCAACAAACAACACTATGGCTGTTCGAGAACCACCGCAGCCGGGGTGAGCTCCCGGTCCTAGTCCTAGCTTCCGCCCACCCAGCGGTTCGAAAGAAAAAGTAAAAACAGAGCAAGTAGATAAATGGGTACCTGCCCTTAGAGGGCAGGGGGCACCCTCATCTGTGTGAGGTGTGTGGCGACAGCATCAGCAGCGGCAATGGCGGCGGCAGCGGAGCAATGGCGAGGCGATCCCTGGTGGCCAGTAGAAGCAACATTGTGTGTGACGAGCCCGACAACAAATGGAGGAGGAGGCGGAGTCACAGAGAAGCGTGGTGGCGTGGAGGCGCAGGAAAGGCAGAACCAGATATGGACATAAGCCAACTATGACTGACACAAACCGCGCGCCGAGGAGACCGCCGAACCGGAGGAACCTGCTCCTGGACACCAGAAATGGGACGCCGACCCCGAAGACCACTGAGAGGAAGTAGCCGGAGAAAGAAAGAAAGAAAGAAAGAAAGAAAGAAAGAAAGAAAGAAAGAAAGAAAGAAGAGATTGGATTTATACCCCGCCCTTCACTTGGAGTCTCAGAGCGGCTTACAAAGTCCTTTCCCTTCCCCTCCCCACAACAGACACCCTGTGAGGTGGGTGGGGCTGAGAGAACTCTGACACAAACTGCTCTTTTTCAAGGACAGCTGTGCCAGAGCTTGTGACTGACCCAAGGTCACATCAGCAGGTGCAAGTGGAGGAGTGGGGAATCAAACCCAGTTCTCCCAGATTAGAGTCCGCACACTTAACCACTACATCAAACTGGCTCGCCACCTGGGTGCCGGTAGGCAGCCCCAACCCTGTAATACATGTGGCCGTAGCTTAGGAATCAATTGTAATTGGAAATTTGCCTGTAAACCACTCAGAGACCTTCGGGTCTGAGCGGTATATAAATCGAATGCATAAAATAAATAAATAAATAAATAAATAAATAAATAAAAATAAATCACCAGGCCCAAATGGCATACATCCAAGAGTTCTGAAAGAACTCAAATATGAACTTGTGGATCTCCTTACAAAAATATGTAATCTTTCATTAAAATCTGCCTCCATTCCTGAGGACTGGAAGGTAGCAAATGTCACTCCCATCTTTAAAAAGGGTTCCAG
>NW_015163613.1:531800-592449 GCF_001447785.1 Gekko japonicus | reverse complement strand
TTCTACCTTTTCAGCTGTCTCTGTCATTTTTTCCTGTTGCAAAGTATAGGCAGCTTCCATAGAATCAAGTTTCTGGTTAATCATTTGCAGTTCTTCCAGCAGATGGCGCGCGAGAGCACCTTTTTGCTGATTGACAGCAGATCCAGCAAGGGAAGGGCTTGGGCAGGAAGTCTCTCCCGTCTTCTTCACCAGCTTTTCTTGTACTTTTTTGGTCCCCGCCATGCTTCAGTTTTGTTTACACTTAGAAAGTTCGTGCTGTAGCCTTCAAGGAAGCTTCCCTCCTCTCCGCTTATTTCTCCTGTAAGGGAAGATCTTGTCTCACTAACCTGTTAGTGTTCTTTGAGGGAGTGAACAAACATGTGGACCAGGGGGACCCAATAGTTGTTGTTTACCCTGACTTCCAGAAAGCTTTTGATAAAGTTCCTCATCAAAGGCTCCTAAGTAAGCTCAATAGTCACAGGATAAAAGGACAAGTCCTCTTGTGGATCAAAAACTGGCTAATTAATAGGAAACAGAGAGTGAGTGTAAATGGGCAATTTTCTCAGTGGAGACTGGTAAGCAGTGGGGTACCACAGGGTTCGGTACTTGGTCCAATGCTTTTTAACTTGTTTATTCACGATTTGGAGCTGGGAGTAAGCAGTGAAGTGGCTAAATTTGAAGATGACACGAAGTTGTTCAGGGTGGTGAGAACCAGGGAGGATTGTGAGGCACTCCAAAGGGATCTGTCAAGGATGAGCGAGTGGGTGTCAAGGTGGCAAATGGGGTTTAATGTGGCCAAGTGCAAAGTGTTGCACAGTGGAGCCAAAAATCCTAACTATAAATACACGTTGATGGGGTCCGAACTGGCAGAGACTGAGCAAGAGAGAGATCTTGGAGTCGTAGTAGATAACTCAATGAAAATGTCTAGACAGTGTGCGACTGCAATAAAAAAGGCCAATGCTATGTTTGGGATTATTAGGAAGGGAATTGAAAACAAATCAGCCAGTATCATAATGCCCCTGTGTCCCACTGACAGGACTCTGGCAACCCCCATGCCACCAACCATCACCCCGCTGGCCCCGTTGACACCAGGCCATCGCAACAATGGGTCACCAGCAGCCCCCTCACCACTGCCACCCGACCACCCGACACTGGACAGCCCACCTTCTCTGGGGCCCATACCCACCAGGAAGCTGAAGGAGTCCGGGGAAACGCTGCCATGGAGGTCCGGCCTCAGTGCGACCGCTCCCCACCAGCCCTACCAGCTCAGTCCTCGAGCCAATGCTAGTGGGACTGGAGAGTCACCCTCAAGGCTGGAGACAGCTGTGGGGCTCTTTAGCTTGGAGAAATTATGGCTGAGGGGTGACATGATCGAGGTTTATAAGACGTGTTGTCCATAGCAAGGAAACAATTGTTAGCAAAAGAGCTGTGGGAAGCCATTCTGAGTTTATGAATACCTTTTTGGTGGATTGGACTGTAAAAAGAATACTGGAAAATTGAGATCAGTTTGATAAAGATATTTACTGGAACTTTTGATGGGTCTCCCCAGGTGCTCCCACCTGGGGAGACCCATCAAAAGCCTGGCTGTGGCATTCTGCACTAGCTGCAGCTTCCAAATCTGTGACAGGGGCAGCTCCATGTAGAGAGTGCTACAGTAGTCTAATCTTGAGGTGACCATCTCATAGATCACTGTTGCTAGGTCAGCGCGGTTGAGGAAGGGAACCAACTGCCTAATCAGCCGAAGATGGTAAAAGGCCGACCTGGCAGTGGCCGCTACCTGGGCCTCCATTGTTAAGGAGGCATCCAAACTCCTAACCTCCAGTGCTGGCACCAACGGCACCCCACTGAAAGTCGGGAGTGGGATCCCCACGCCTGAACCACCTCGACTCAAGCACAGGACCTCTGTCTTTGTCGGATTCAGTTTCAGCTGGCTCAGCCTAAGCCAACCTGCCATGGCTTGTAACGCCCGGTCCAGGTCCTCCAGTCTGGAGTCGGACTAGCCATCCAGCATCAAATAGAGCTGGGTGTCATCAGCATACTGGTGACATCCCATCCCATGTCTCCGGGCTATCTGGGCAAGGGGGCGCATACAGATGTTAAATAACATCGGGGAAAGCACTGCCCCTTGAGGCACTCCACAATCCAGTGGGTGCCTCTTGGACTGCTGTTCCTCTAGTGCCACCCTTTGTCCCTGACCTTGGAGAAAGGAAGCGAGCCATTGTAAGGCAAGCCCCTGAACTCCTATGTCGGCGAGGCGGCGGACCAGTAACTGATGGTTGACTGTGTCGAATGCCGACAACAGGTCTAACAACATCAGCACCACTGATTCGCCTCGATCCAGATGCCTTCGGAGGTCATCTGTGAGGGTGACAAGTGCAGTCTCCATCCTGTGACCAGGGCGAAAACCGTACTGGGACCATCTCCTCTGTTATGTCCCCAGGAGAGCCTTGTGCTCTTTGAATAACAACTTGCTGGTGATCCCTGGCCGTAGGGATGTCCAGCTGTCCTCGATCAGGGCCAGAGCCTTCTTGATCCTAGCCCCAACCTGGTGGAACTCTATGCCAAATGACATCAGGGCCCTGCATGATCTTATGCAATTCCACAGGGCGTATAAGGCAGAGATGTTCCGCCAGGCTTTTGGTTGAAAGCAGCAATGGTTACCTCATCGGCTGGAACCCACTCTTCTCCTCCCCCTTTTGCTCTGAGTTCCCTTTCCCCCTGCTCAGAAAAGGGCCAGTAGTCTGGAATTGAGATACATAATATTATAGGATGCCATCTTGGATCTTTTATTCTGTATTGTAATTTTTATTACGTTGTATATTGACTTTTAATTGATCTGACCAAATTGGTAACATCATTGAGTACTTTATCATTGTTAAATATGGTTGATTTTATGCTGTTTTTAATGTTTTATGTGGCACATGTTGCCCTTATTTGTAAGCCGCCCTGAGCCCGTTCGCGGGGAGGACAGGATATAAGTGTAATAATAAAAAATAAAAAAATAAAAAATAATGTTTTTGTATATTCTGTGGCATCATGCCCTTTGTACATCTCCCAGAGCCCGGTGAAAGCTGGGATAGGGCAATTAATACATCTAATAAATAAATAAGCAAATAATAATAATAAATTTCTTTGGGCAAGTTAGCAATGATGGCTGTAAGATGTCAGATGAAATGATTGCTTATTCCACCCCCCAAGTATTTCTTCCCTTTTTTGCCACTGAAAAGCCTCATTACTGTTTTCTCTCTGAGTAGTTGTAAATTGCTTATTGGAAGAGGAATGTCACTCAGTGTTCTGTTCAAGCTCTGCCTTATTTTACCCATGGGGTAAATAGTTGAGGTTGACTAAACTGCTCGTTGTGGCTTTCTGACTTTGAAAGAATGTTCTTACTTCAACATACATATTCAACAGCTCCTGAGAACTGGGAATTATGGAACTTCAGTGCTACTGGCATTTCATTTTTCTTTAGAAAGTTTGTACATATAAAAAGTAAGCAAGACCTATAAAGGTATTACAAACATCCTGCGATCCCATCCCTTGATAATACAGTCTAATTTTTGGAGGAGAAAAGCTATGTGCAGAGTCATTTGATATTCCATGACTTCCCCCCCTAGATAAGTCATTGCAGGCAAAGAGTCATTGTAGAAAGCTCATTAGATAATAATCTTTTCTTCCCTTTATAATGATCATTTCAGAAAAGTCTCTAATGTCTACATGTCTATTTGCTGCCTGCTAGTGAGCAATAGTGTAAAATAAGTCCTTTGCCTTTTTATGGAATAAATGGGATGGCAGGGGAAACCATACTCAGAATTAAATGGTGTGCTATGTCATGGAGTAAGTAAGTAGAAAGCCTCCCAAATAAAAATGTTACAGATGACATGGAATTACAGCAAAAAATAGTTACTAGCATGAATAATTCACTAACTATCGCCTGGTATAAGTCACCAAGTAATGTGCACTGCCTGCCATTTAATAGTGGATATATCTGAAGAAATATGAAAATTGGAATACTTTAATAACTTTCTATATGAAAGATGATGAGACTGCCTAAATGATTAAAAGGAAGATATGTTATAATGAACTAAAGCCACTCGAGTGTAAGGTAATTTTAATTCAAACCTCCATCTGCTTATGTATAATTAAGACTCATTTAACAAGTTAATGCCTTACTGAAAGAACTGATAAGTTTAGTATTAAAGAGCTTAAGAGAAGTAAATTGAACTATTGAGTTGGAGGAGCTCTTATTTTAATTTCCTACACCTGAATCCTCAATGCTACCTTCCAGGGGGCATTTCTTTACTCCAGCCATGCAACCAAGTGGCAAACTTTAGAAGAAAGGGGATGGAAATAAAACTGATTCCTCCTACTACAATACTTTTCTTTCTGTTTTAATTCTTGATACCATTTCTTGTCAGGGACCTGACTGTATTTTTCCAACGTGAATCTATATGGGATAAAGAATATTGCCAGTGAGGTTAAATAACCTATAAAAATTTTGCCGGGGGGGGGGGGGGAGTCAGATTTTGATCTCTTGTAAATTCTATGTGATATTCCCTTTGCATAACTTTTGATTTATTCTTTCTATACATACATCTTCTTCGGGAGGTCCAGCAGTCAAAATAGTAACTTGATCCTTTTCATCTTACATCATACAATTTTCATTTTCCTCTGTTATTGGAGGGAAAGGAAACTTTTTATCAACTGTGATGAGAATTTGTTAAATGTACTCCACACTTAAAATCTCTCTGCCTTTGAATGTTGTCTGCAGAGTCAGCTATTTACTTTGCTTTGCTATTAGCACTTACTTTCAAAAATGTGTTTGCAAAACAAATATGAATTGTGTGTGTTGAATTTTTACTGCTGGGTGATTATTTCTGAATGACTTAAGACAAAAAGTTCAGTTTCTGAAAAGCAGCAAAACATAAGAAGTGAAACAACACTTGGAGGGTTTTGCTCCCCCCAAGACAAAAGACTTCAAGAAAAATGTTAGACTCAAACTTGTAATCCAAAAGTGATGTTAAACGGGTGTAATACTTATAACTACTTAGTTCCATTGAATGAAGGGAACTTCACACAAGGCAACCTCTATCTTTAGTGGATTACAGCATGATCTAAGGCTGTGATCAGACTGCAGGTTTGGCACAGTCTGGCCCCAGCTCTAAGTACTCCATTGCAGTTTGTAATGGAGAATACATCCCAACCTGAACCAGCCTCACTACATGCTCAGCCTGTGGTCGCCTGTTCAGATTATTGCTGCATGGTAACCATGGAGTGGGTGGTCAGGTGGCTTCTTTTTAAAAATTTGTTTTTGGCACATGCACATAACTGCTTATTCAAAGCACTGCTCTGTTTTGACAGATGCCTCCCCCTCTGAAAAAAAAACTCATTGTTTCAATTAACCCCTTTCCCACCCTGTGTGCAGAGGAACCAGCATGAAAAAAAGACAAAGGGAGCTTCTCGGCCTGCCCTTCCCTCCCCCCATTCTCACCTCAGAGGACAGCTGAAAGCTTGCTGGTGGGAACAGAGATGCAGTTATATGCACATTGCTAACTGACAAAGAAAAACAAGGAGTGAAAATGGAACAGAGCAATCAGACTTCCCAACTGGGCTGAGCTTGCACAAGGGGAGTTCAGACATCCAGAAATGTGGGGGGAAAGCACTGATATCCGTAAACACCAGACTTTCCCTGGTGTCCACTAACTCCAAATCGAGGATAGGTGAGAACGGGGTGGCAACGACTGGGGAATGGGAGGCAGATGTGGCTATCTGATCATGCACTTTAAATCCTGTAGGGAACAGCAACCACATCAGTTTAAACTGCTCATCTGACTGCAGCCTAACCCTCTGACCAACAACCTATTCCAACCAGCAATACTTATACTTGCTCAATACCATTGATAAACCCAGGGAAGTACAGGTTAATTATTAGATAAATTGTCTCTGTCTGTCCCATTCCACGCAAAGAGTAACACTGAATTAATCTAACACACGACATTTCCATATAACATGTGTATATCTAGCAAGAAGCTGTGATCCTAAAGCTGCATATGTAAGAAATATGCATGTTCACACAGGGCCTTTTACATAATATTTCCCTATAGTGCCATCCCAGGATAGGAAATGGACCAACTAGTGATAAAAATGCTTTCGTTCTGAAACAAGTTTTGCTTTGCATCAGTAAAGGTACTAGTGGTTGGGGGAGAGAAAGGGGGAAGAATCAGGATATTAAAAAATACTTCAGCACTAACTTTGAGAAGATAAACAAATTTCAAAATGCTTTTTGACAAGATCTCCCATGAGAGAATACCTAGTAGCCATGGAATAATATAATCAACACTTTATTGATTAGTAGCTCGTTCAAATTAAGCAGGAGGAGGAATCCACAATGGAAGGAGTGAGCTGTTGGTGTGGGATAAAGCATCGCCTATATGTTTAGGATACAAAGGCAAATGGCTGCATGTCTCATGCTAATATTCTAAGATTCAGAGTAAACCTCCTTGGTTTGTCATCTGCAAAACGTAACCATTGGCAATTCATGTTAACACTTACACAGCAGAAAAGAAGACTGAAAATTTATTAAAAAGCTCTGAATCCCACTTTTCCACAAAAAAGTCCCTTACAAAGGTGTTTCACAAATGTGAACAATAAAAATACAGACAAATTCTGTAAGTAACAAGAAAATTTGTTTTAAAACCAGAAAATCAATCCAAGATGTACCAGCAATCAAGCAAAAGATGGTGAAAAATATAATTAATGTTCCCACAAATGCACAAAAATAAAATTGTTTCACTGTGTTGCTAGAAAAAGAAAATGGAGGGAGCCAACTTGAACATACCGTAACGTGATAATTCTAAAAACTGGGTGTCACTACAATATCCCTGCTTAATGTTCATCTCATTTTTGCTAGAGAGTGTATGTAAAGAATAACCTTTGATGGCACATATTGCAGTACATGGGCAATTACATGTGGAAAAAGTTGTTCAAGGTGCAGAAAATTTAGCACTTTAAAAGTGTGGACCAGCACTTTGAATTGAGCTCACAAAACTACTGGAAGTCAGTACAGATCTTAATAAGATGCAAAATATGCTCAGAGAGTCAGATTCAGGTAAGGAACCCAACTGGTGCATTATATAATTTCCAAATGCTTCCAAGCCAGCTGCACTAGGGAAAGGACACTGCATAGTTAATCTGGAAATTACTAAAATATGATGATAATGGTGCTAAGGCTTTGTTTCCCAGAAAGGCTGTACTTGGTAAACCAGTCAAAGCTGGAGTATCTCTAATTCCATATGCACCTTAAACCTCCAGGGGCAAAATTAGGTCTGACAGCAGTCCTATGTGGCAAAGTGGATCCTTAAGAGACAGTGCAATCCCATACAGAAGAAGCTGAAGACTACCTCCACAGGCAACAGAACTATTGATCATCAATACTTCCATAATATATGGACTAACTTTGTTTTCTTATTCCCATTCAACCTATTACTGATATTGTTTTAGTAAAGGTAAAGGTTTCTCTTGCTCAAAAGCTAGTCGAATCTGACTCTAGGGGGCAGTGCTCATCTCTGTTTCCAAGCCGAAGAGCCAGCGCTGTCCAAAGACCTTTCTGTGGTCATGTGGCCAGCATGACTAAACACTGAGGTGCACGGAACATTGTTACCTTCTCACCAAACTGGTACCTATTTATCTACTTGCAATTTCTTGCTTTCGATCTGCTAGGTTGGCAGGAGCTGGGGCCAGAGACGGGACCTCACTCCATCATGTGGCACACTCGAGTCTCAAACTGCTGAACTACCAACCTTCCAGTCTGCAGCTCAGCCTCTTAACCTCTAAGCCACTGTGGCCCTTGCTTTACACCACTGTAAATGTCTAGTCAGACCACTATAAATGTTTAGTCAGAAGTAAGTGCCACTGTCTTAAGTCGGTTTTACTTTTAGGTAAGTGTGCATAGGATTGTTTCTTTAGTCACTTATCCAGAATGTCAACTGTCACACCTACATTAGATGAAAAGCAAAAAAATCCCCACAGCAGACTAATAGCACCTCACTCCAAATCCCTGCACAACGTCCCATAGCCATTTCAGGAAGATTGGTTATAAGAGGAAATCTTGCTGCAACCCATATACCATAGAATGGGGCATCTCCCAGCACCTTCACAGTTCTGCATAAAAGGCAGGAATAGAACCATTGCACAGCAGTGCTCCTTTTCTGAATCCAGCTAAGCAATCCAGAAAGACACCATGTCTGATGGCACTGAAAACTACCAGAACCTGCATAACAATCAAGAGCACATCCTGCCTATCTGTCTCTCACTGTAGGCTAATCACCAGGATGACAAAGAAGTTTCTGACTCGAAACTGAAGCTTCAAAGTTGGATTGAAATTGATCCACATAATCAGACCAATTTAGTAATATCCACCACACATTATTGGAAAGAGGTTATGGTTTAGTGATCGAGCACATGTTCCAGGTTCAGTGCCTAGTAATTTCCTGTTATAGGATCTCAAAGCAGGTGTTAGTAAAAATCTTTCTTTCCTGAGACCTTGGAAAACCTCTGCCAGTTAGAGCAGTCAAGACTGATCTAGGTGTACCAATGGTTTGATGGTTCTTATCAATGGTACCATTACATAAGAACATAAGAGATGCCAATGTTGGATCAGGCCAAAGGCCCATCCAGTCCAACACTCTGTATCACACAGTGGCCAGAAATACCAGTGCCATCAAGAGGTCCACTAGTGGGGCCAGGACACTAGAAAAACCTCCCACTGTTGACCCCCCCATCACTTGCCCCAGAGCCCCCATCTATACCTTGTGGCTAATAGACACTGATGGACCTCTGCTCCATATCTATATACTAATAGTGAAGGCGCCCCTGTGCGTGCGGATACCTAAATCCGCGCATCGGGGGCACCTGGGGGGAGGGAGATTTTCATGCACACTTGGGGCAGTCCCCAGGTGTGCACAAAAATCTAAAAACCCGGAAAAAGTATTGGGGGGGTACTTAAATCCCCCCAAAAGTGACAGAGCGTCCCCTGCACATGCGCAGGGAACACTCTGCGAACTCCCTTGCCGCTGCCACTTCGGGGGGGAGAGAGAGCAGCAAGGCCCGAGTGGCGAGCCGCTCAGGCCTCGCTTCGGAGCCAGGGGGGAAGGCAAGGGGGGGAGATCGAGTGGGGTGTGTGGAGGAGACGGGGGAGGAACCGGCGGGATGGGGGGAACTTACCTCCTCCTGCTGCTTCCTCCTCTGCCTCATGTGTGGAGGTCCCCCCCCCGTGAGTATCGCGGGTCCCGCCCCTTGTGCTTATCTAATTCCCTTTTGAAGCCGTCCATGCTTGTAGCTGCCACCACTTCCTGTGGCAGTGAATTCCAAGTGTTAATCACTCTTTGGGTGAAGAAGTACTTCCTTTTATCCATTCTAACCCAACCGCTCAGCAATTTCATGGAGTGCCCATGAGTTCTTGTATTGTGAGAAAGGGAGAAAAGTTCTTCTTTCTGCTGAAGAAAGATTTATCAGAAGGGAGTCAAGGACCTGGCTTGGCAAAATAGAGTCACGGAATCTACTGAATCCAACCCAGGGCATTTCCCCTCCGAAGATGACACATTCTGCTATCTCCTTCAGTGAAGCAGGGACTGCCCCCATCTGTCTACACTGAGGCTTTCACAATCCCATGGACCCATTTTATCCCCTTCAGCTAGGAGGTTTTAGTCAAACTGGGCAAGGATCACCCATGCAGGTGGGAGGCCAAACATTTTGCCCATATCTTCAGGCTACCTAGACTATACAAAGGCAGCAGATCAGGAGCTGGGGAGCCTCCAGTTTGGGACAAGTCAGTCCAAAGGGATGACTGCGTAAACACTCAGGGTAATATTGACAGGAGTGTAATAGAACCTGGGAGTCAGCACGATGATAACTGAGGGCCATTTAAGGCGCTGAGGCAGGCAAGGGTTACTGGAGAAGAAACACATTACAGGTAACTATATGCCTGTGCTAAAAGTCTTTGTGCCAAGATGGGGGAGCTGCAGTGCTTGGTGTTCAGTGACAATTTATATATATAGCAGGTATCTCCGAAACATGGTGGAAAGGAGAAAATCTATGAGATACAGTCTTTCCTGGGTATACACTCTATAGGCAGGACAGAGTGGAATAATGATGAAGATGATGACGATGATTTAATTTCTATCCCACCTATTTCCCAAAGTTGGGCTCAGGATGGTACACAACATATCCCAAGCAGTACATAATAAAAGCATACAACAAATATAAATAATAAATACATACAATACATTTTGCTTCCAGCATCATTAGATGGCGTCAAACATCTCTCCTGCAAGCAACTGGGGTGGCTAGTGTGGCATCATATTCCATCCATGGGAAGATTCTTAACCAGAGGGGTAGGGGGGAATAAAAAGGGGAACCTGGAGGACCACTGATGTCACTAACCACTGCTATCCTCAACCATATGCCCGGTGGAACATCTCAGTCTTATATGCCCAGCAAAACTGAGTCAAGTCCCACAGGGCCTGGGTCTCACTAGGAAGAGAGTTCCATCAGGCTGGGGCAAGGACTGAAAAAGGTCCTGGCCCTGGTTGAGGACAGCCGGACAGTTTTAGGACTACCATCAAGTTGGTATCAGTTGAGTGTAAGGTTCTCTGAGGGGTATATAGGCAGAGATGGTCCCACAGGTACAATGGTCCTAGACTGTTTAGGGCTTTGAAGATGAGTACAAAAACCTTGAACTTGAGTCGGTATTCAATTTGGAGCCAGTGCAGCTGATGGAGCACAGATTTTATGTGTACTCTCAAGGGGGTTCCTGTAAAGACCCAAATAGATGCCTTCTGGACCAATTGAAGTTTCTGGAGCAAGTTATTTGTAGCCCTGCATAGAGTAAATTGCAGTAATCCAGTCTAGAGGTGACTGTTGCATGGATGACTGTGGCTTGATCAGCATGGAAAAGGTAGGGGACCAGCTGCCGAACTTGGCGAAGATGGAAAAATGCAATCCTGGCTACATTGGTGACCTGTGCCTCCAAAGTAAGAGAGGCAACAAGGGTCACACTCAAACTCTTGATGGAGGAAGCTAGTACCAACTGTTCCTCATCCAGAGTGGGAAGCTGAAATCCTGGCCCTGCTCTCCCTGGCCCAGCCACAGGACCTTTGACTTCACTGGATTCAGCTTCATGTAGCTCTGTTTCAACCATCCCACCACAGGCCCCAAACAACTGGCTAGATCTTCTGGGGCAGTGTCTAGCTGGCCATCCATTAACAGATACAGCTGTGTCATGAAGAAACCCTCTCCCCGAGTGCCACCCTCTGTCCCCGCCCTTAGAGAAATGAGCACAGTCATTGTAAGGCAGTCCCACATATTCCAGTATGGGGTTGGTAGTGGTATTGTGTTGTACACCAAAGAGGGCATATAATCAAATGAGGTAGAAAACTTAATGGGAATTAACTCCCCAAAAGAAGCAATGTGGGTGGAAATACTGGGCCCAAAGGGTTACTTAAAAGTGGGGATGTACTATCACCCACTTGATCAAACCTGATCTTGAGATGGAGATGGAAATAAGGGAGGTGACTAAAGCACATAATATTATTATCCTGGGAGACTTCAACTAACCTCAGTGTTAGCCAATCGCTTTATTTACAGCAGATGGCTAACTAAATTTAACGTGAGTCCTTGCCAAAGTTTACGGAGGTTCTGCCAGCCCCAGAGAGTACCAGTGATGGAGACGAGACTGGTGTTTTTCCAAAACAAATTATCTTTTTACTGAGCAATATCAAAATCACATACACACAAAATCAGTCTCACATTTGCATACAATCAAGTTTCCTTTAGAGTTACAGAAAGATATCAAGATAGTTTCTCATTTACTTGGAGGTAGGTAGGTATCGGTTTATACTTGCCTGTTCCTGAAGTCTTGTCTGATGCAATGTAAGATAGGGGAAGAAAGTAATACCTAGGAGTGTTAACTAAATCACACTTGCTAGAACCAGCCAGCAAAGTATGGACCTCTTTGGCGGCAGTCTAAGAGATCTAGGATGGTCAAAAGGGTTGTTTAATAGAGAACTGGACGTTAGGGGTAGAAAAGAAGACAGAGGACGTTGAGAGGGGATGTGGCTAGCAAAGACCTAAAGTTTGGTCTTTACTTTTATAGTTGAATCTCCAGGTGGGTGGCGCCTTGCCAAACTGTAATCCCACCTACTTACAAGTCCATCCCATGACCTCTCTCATTGGTGCATGTAGAAAGGGGCAGGTATTCTATGGGTAGGCAATATTTGAAACTCTACACTCTATCTCATGGAACACCATCTGGCCAGGTGTGAAGTCTCGGCTTCCTGTGTCCTCCTTGATGTGCAGATTAATCTTGGCTTTACCAGGCGGACAAGGCACTATTAACAGGAAATGGCAATTCAGATGCAGATCAGGTCCATGTTCTGCGTGACATCTAGTCTCTTCAGCAATGGGGGAATTTCTTCTTCTTGGTTGTTGCCTCTGCCCACAATGGCTAACATGTGCTTCTTCTTCCCATAAGGCTTTGAGCTGAATGTGTGCAAACTACTTTAACATGAAATGCAGGCAAGTGTTCCCTATGTGAAATCTCTCACATGATGCAAACAGCTTCCTCTAGGCCTATGGTATACAGGTGTGTGCACAGTCCATGTGTTGTGTGTGTAAGCAGATATAAAACCATAAATTAGTCCATTTCTCAACATCAGACTGAATGAGTAAACATGTGTTCGGGTCATGCTGTAGAAATGAGATTCCTGCACTGGAACAGTTGGTCACTGAGCCAACTAGAGGGGTAGTGACTTGGTTCTGAGCAGGTCTCAAGACCTGGTGAGAGATGCAGAGAGTATTACACCAACTGGGAACAGTGACCACAATGCTATTAAGTTCAGCATTTATATAAATGGAAAGTTACCCCTAAAGTCCAAAATGGTAACATTTGATTTCAAAAGAGGGAACTTTACAAAAATGAGGGGAATACTAAAAAGGAAGCTGAAGGGGGAACACACAAGAGTTAAATTCCTAGAAGATGCTTGGAAGTTATTTAAAACCATGCTGGTGAAGCCCAACTAGAATGCATTCCATAGGTTAGGAAAGGCACTGCCAAGTCTAAAAGAAGGCCTGTGTGGTTAATAACACAAGTCAAGGAAGATATAAAAAGTAAAGAGGCTTCTTTTAAAAACTGGAAGGTCTGCCCCAATGAATTGCACAGGGGGGACCACAGGCTCTGGCAAAAGAAATGCAAGTCAATAACTAGACACGCAAAAAGAGATTTTGAGATGTGGGTTGCTAAAAGTATCAAAACAAACAATGAACATTTTAAAAAAAAATATCCACAGAAGGAAACCAGCCAGAGAAGCTGTGGATAGCCTTTGGATGACAAAGGAATAAAGGAATTGCTAAAGGAAGATGGAGAGATGACAGAGAAGCTCAATGACTTTTTTGCTTCTGGGTTCACTGTGGAAAGTACGGGGCACGTACCCATGCCACAGCCCCTATTTTCAGGAAGGAAGTCTGAAGAACTGAACCAAATTGAGGTGACCAGAAATGAAATTCATGACCTACTGGAGAAATTAAAAACCAATAAGTCTCCAGGTCCTGAGACTTTTTAAGGAACTCAGATGTAAGATTGCTGATCTAATAACCCGTATATGTAACCTATCACTAAATTCAGTCACTGTACCAGAAGACTGGAGAGCAGCAAATGTGATAACAATTTTTAAAAAAGGATCCAGAAGGGAACCAGGACATTACAGGCCAGTCAGCCTAGTGTCTATCCCAGGCCAATTAGTAGAAACTGTAATCAAAGATAAAATTGTTAGGCACATAGAGGTGAAAAGCTTGCTAAGGAAAAATCAGCATGGCTTTTGCAAAGGGAAGTCCTGCCTCACCAACCTTTTGGAGTTCTTTGAGAAAGTGAACAAACATATAGACTACCATGACAAAGTAGACATTATATACCTGGACTTTCAAAAGGCTTTTGGCAAGGTACCTCACCAAAGACTCCTGAGTAAACTTAGTCACAGGATAAGAGGATGGGTTCTCTTATGGACTGAAAACTGGTTAAATGACAGGAAGCAAAGAGCAGGAATCAATTGACAGTTCTCACAATGGAGGGAAGCAAGCAGTGAGGTCCAACAAGGAATGGTATTGGGGCTGGTACTACTTAATGTATTCCTCAGTGATCTGGAACTAGCAGTGAATAGTATAGTGGCCAAGTTTGCAGATGACACCAAATTATTCATGATGGTGAAAACCAAGGCTGACTGTGAAGAGCTCCAAGAGTGGGCAACAATGTGGCCAATGAAGTTCAGGTTTGGTACATGTAAGGTGATGCACATTGGCTAGTATAGGCTAATAAGGTCTGAATTTGCTGAGACTGAGAGGGGAAAAGATTGTGGGGTCATAGTGGATAGCTCAATGGAAGTGTCAACTAGGGGTGTGCAAAGAAAAAATATTCAATATTATTTGGATCCAGGATTCTCTG
This sequence comes from Gekko japonicus, assembly GCF_001447785.1. NCBI lineage: Eukaryota > Metazoa > Chordata > Lepidosauria > Squamata > Gekkonidae > Gekko > Gekko japonicus. The sequence continues at coordinate 577,982 of NW_015163613.1, read as the reverse complement.
ATCCGAAAATATTCAGTATACCCCAGTATTCCGGGATATCAAGATTGGTACGGATACCGTATTCTGGATTCCTGAATCTATTCAGCTTGATCTAATTGTGGTTCTGTGTCTGTGCTTGACATCAGAACAGACCTGTGGGGCACAGGGTGCCACTGCTGGGCAGTAGTAGGTTGGCTCTGGTTGGGTTCTGCTGCTGGCCACTACAGTGTACTGTTTCTGCTGTCCTTGCAGAAATGCCAGCCCTCAGTTCAGAGATTCTCGCATTTGACCTTAGTCCAGTTGTTTTCTTTGCATTGCTGTGTTGGCACTGGGTTGTGTTGATGGGCTGTTGTGCTACTTCTCCTGCCCTTGCAACCCGCTCCCCCTTGCTTGGATTGTGATTCTGTGGCTGTGTTTGACATCGGACCTGTGGGGCTAGCCTTCGTCACAATACCACAGGTTGCTGTTGCTGGGCACTAGTAGGATGCATTCAGCTGCTGGGAACAAGTAGGTTGGTACTGGCTGGGTTCTGCTGCTGGCCACTACAGTGGACTGTTTCTACTGTCCTTGCAGAAATGCCACCCCTCAGTTTGTACTTCAGAGATTCTCACATTTAGCCTTAGTCTGGTTGGTTTCTTGGCAGTGCCACAGTGTCACTGGTTCTGCAGGGTACACTACACTGGTTCTGCTGCTGGCCAAGCAAACAATACCCCCTCGCAAACTTCACTTTCTACTGCAGAGAATCTCTGGGAGAATCTCTCCTCTACTGGGCTTGTTGTGCTATTTTCTCCACTATTGGACCCAAAGGTGAGATGGGGGCACCCTATTTGGGTGCCCCTAGAACTGGACCCCCTGGTCCAATCTTTTTAAGACTTGGGAGGTTCTTTTGGGGAGAAGTGCAGATACACTGCAAATTTGGTGCCTCTACCTCAAACCCCCACCCCCCAGGCCCCTGAATATACTCTTGGGGAGATTTGCCATTTACAATGGCCCCATAGGGTATATAATGGAGCCAAATTGATTCAGGAATCCCAAATATATTTGGGCTTCTCTGTTTGGCTGACAAATACACATCAGAGAATCACATTCGGCTGAAAATATGCCTTATTTGGGTATATATTTGGCTTGGCTTCTGCCAAATGCACACCTCTAGTGTTAAACCAGTGTGCTGCAGAAGTTTAAAAAAGGCAAACTCTGGGTTAGCGATTATTAGGAAAGGGTTTGAGAATAAAACGGCCAGTATTGTAATGTCCCTGTATAGATCTGTGGTGTGGCCTTATTTGGAATACTGTGTACAGTTCTTACTGTATCTTCAAAAGAACACTGGACAGCTGGAAAAAGTGCAGAGGAAGGCAACCAAGATGATTAGGGGTTTGGAGCACCTTCCCTATGAGGAAAGGCTGAAGAGTCTGGGACTTTTCAGTTTAGAAAAGAAATTACTCAGGGGGGACATCATTGAGGTTTATAAAAATGTGCATGGGGTGGAGTTGACAAACAGAATTTTTTCTCCCAAATACTAGAACTTGAGGACATCCAATGAAACTGATGGGTAGTAAGTCCAGGATGGATAAAATGAAATACTATTTCACACAGAGAGTAATTAAAATGTGGAATTTCCTACCAGAGGATGTAGTGGTGGCTACAGGAATAAACAGCTTTAAATAGGGATAGATAGATTAATGGAGGATAAGTACAAGCTGGGTTTTGAAGAGGTAGAGGAACTAGAGATCAAACTGCCAACATTCACTGGATTATGGAGAAAGCAAGAGAGTACCAGAAAAACATCGACTTCTGCTTCATTGACTATGCTAAAGCCTTTGACTGTGTGGATCACAACAAAATATGGCAGGTCCTTAAAGAGATGGGAGTACCAGACCACCTCACATGTCTCTTGAGAAACCTGTATAAGGGTCAAGAAGTGACAGTTAGAACCGGATATGGAACAACTGATTGGTTTAGCATAGGAAAAGGAGTACGACAAGGATGTATATTGTCACCTTGCTTATTTAATATATATGCAGAGTACATCATGCGAAATGCTGGCCTGGATGAATCACAAGCGGGAATTAAGATTGCTGGGGAAAAGATCAACAACCTCAGATATGCAGACGATACCACTCTAATGGCAGAAAGTGAAGAGGACCTAAAGAGCCTCCTGCTCAGAGTAAAAGAGGAGAGCGCAAAAGTGGGCTTGAAGCTCAACATCAAAAAAACTAAGATCATGGCATCCGGCCCCATCACTCCTTGGCAAATAGAAGGGGAAGCTGTGGAAGTAGTGACAGACTTCACGTTCCTGGGATCCCAGATCACCACAGACTGTGACAGCAGCCATGAAATTAAAAGATGCCTGCTCCTTGGGAGGAAAGCGATGGTGAACCTAAACAGCATGATAAAAAGTAGAGACATCACCCTGCCAACAAAAGGCTGCATGGTCAAAGCAATGGTATTCCCAGTAGTCATGTATGGCTGCGAGAGTTGGACTATAAGGAAGGCAGAGCGCTGAAGAATAGATTATTTTGAACTATGGTGCTGGAGAAGACTCTTGAGAGTCCCTTGGACTGCAAGAAGATCAAATCAGTCAATCCTGACTGTTCCCTGGAAGGCCAGATACTTTGGCCACCAAATGAGAAGGGAGCACTCACTGGAGAAGATCCTGATGCTGGGAAAGATTGAAGGTCAAGGAAGACAGGGACGGCAAAGGATGAGATGGTTAGACAGTGTCATAGATGCATCGAACATGAAATAGAGCAAACTTCAGAAGACAGCGGAAGACAGGAAGGCCTGGCGTGATCTGGTCCATGGGGTTGCGAAGAGTCGGACTGGACTGTGCGACTGAACAACAAAAAAGTCTATCAATAGCTACTGGCCATGGTGACTGCGGGGAACCTCCGCATTCAGAGGCACTAATCCTCTGAATCCTAGAGCCAGGAGGGAACATCAGGGGAAGGCCTGTTGTTGGCCATCCTGGTTGGCCACGTGAGGCAGGATGCTGAACTAGATGGGCCATTGGTCTGATCTAGCAGGGCTCTTCTTAAATTCTTATAAATACAAAGACATGCTATAAATTACTGCATATTTTAAAATATTGGTTTAAAATTGTTATAGCTTTCCTTTTAGCACAGGTCACAAAATGAAATTAGGACAGGGACTGCTATATTCCCAGGAAAAGGGCATATTATCACTTTTTAGATCTGCAAATGTTGAAGGAAAGTACTCTTGAACAGTACAGTCAATAACAGAGGAGTGCAATAACTTGCTTCCACATTGTCAGTGTATCCATTTTTTAAAAAAGTAAATCTTCCACAAGTCTTTAGAAACATCTCAGCTTAGTGGGGATCTATCTTCCTGGTCAAAATCTGCAAATCAAGACAATTATTGATAGGATATTTTCCTTAAATCCAGATGGTGCTCCTTAAGCACAAATTGTTGCATTCTGGAAATAATTTGCTGTTTCTGAACTCTTGTTTTAACCATAGTTGCTAAAATACAACATGGCAAAAACAAGGAACAAAATCTATTTTTACAAACTACTTTTAACACAATGGTTTAGTTAATTTTCTGTTTTCATCTAACATAGTAATGCACCTACATCACAACACTGTGAGTTTGAAGCACATGCTTAACTTTATCATAGCCTGACAAACTGCTTTCCCCCCCTTAAGCATTTAATGAACTAGAATAGAGGATGGGCCATAAAATCTGTATTAATAGAGCACTTATGATTAGCAGGTGGAAAATAAAAGCCCTAAGAAAACATAAACAATTCTTTAAAAAGTCTTGCTATAGCCACATGACATTATCAACATGAAAAATGCCCTTTGGATACATTAGGCAGCTGTTTCTACCAAGGACATTTTTCCAAGGCAAAGGCCACCTGTCCTTTAGATTGTTAACTCTTAATGCAAAGAGACTCTTATACATTTTAATGCTACATAGCAGAGATAGGCAGTTTCTCCCATGATAAGACCAATATGGTAAGAAATTTACTGTTAACTATTGATCATTTCTGTCAGGTAGCAGCTAAAGGTGAAAGAGTCCCTTTAGATGAGAGGTTAACAGGTTTTGGTGTTGGATTAAAACAGGTTTCGGAATTTAGAATCCTTCTTATAATATGGATAGTTCTCCCTACTAGCACAAGCTGCCAACTAAAAGCGACTTAAATGGATTTATACAGGCATAGCACTGTTAAGATAGTACTGTCCCATATATTATGGTAGCAAAATCACTTTTTTCATCATTTTACACTCTTCCTCCACCCACATTTCTGTAATCAGTAAATGCATTCTATTTGGATAAATTTAGCATTATTATTTTTAATATGAAAATGTCACCTCCAGAAGGAAAAAAGCTCTTAAATTTCTCCATGATAATTGTGTCATAAGTACATGCCTTTGTTACATTACTAAGATACAGCTATTACCTAGAGGACAGGAATTTTGTCTACTTCCCAAGAATTAATAAAACTAAGTAACCATTAGAAACTTACAGAGAAGGTTTTTGTTTTGTTTTTTGGCTACCAGTGGTGACATTTCCCATTGCAAATCTGTCATGTAATTGCATCGTTACTCTTTTGATGATAGGGGAATCCCTCTGCAACGTGTTTCACACACGGCTGCCCTTAATTATTACTTTATTTACTTATTTTATTCAGCTTATATCCCACCCTATCCCACAAGTGGGATCATGGTGGCTTGCAACAAGATAAATGGCAAATTCATAAAAACATGAAACATGTCTAGGTAAAATTAGGTACTTAAAAACAGTCCCTAATGGCAGCTTCAAAGTTTCTAACAAAAGTGCTTGCCACAACATCAGGGAGGGCACATTTCCTGTCAGTAATTAATGCCAAGTAGTTATAGGCAGTGCCCACAGGCAGATGAGGCAGATCAGATTGAGCAGGGAAGGCTGGAGTTACAGGGCTGTCTTCATAGTTGCGCCACTGCTCTGAAACTCTATGTTCTGAGTGTGTTTGGGTCCAGTTATTACAGGCATTCTGCAAGGAGTGAAAACCTGTTTTGCAAGGGTTTTGATATGTTTTAATCTGAGTTTACAATAGGTTAAATGCCCATTTCTTATTTTAAACTTTTGTTAATTATTGTGGTTTGGATAATGTTTTAATCTGTTGACTTTTATGATTATTTAATTTTAGCAGCAGCATGCTATCAACACTTCTGCAAAGCAGCTTATAGCAAAGTAACTGTTCAGTCATTCTGCCGGTTTATGTAGGACTGGCAAACTAATCAATGCAGAGAACAGAAAATGTTTAATGAACTGAATGGCTAACAGGTAACCTGCAGATATCACATGCATGTAAATCAACAACATTTTCATACAAACTACAGCAATGTAAATGCTTTGAGTGAACTCCACAAAGTCACAAACCGGGCTTAGAAACCAAGAAATACTGCCTTAATGTTGTTTTTAATATTCGTTTTGTTTTGGTCACAGACATTCATAATTCTTTAACAGTAGAATGAAGAATCAACACATCTTTTGCAGTTCCTTTCAAAGCAATTTTTTTTCAAAGAAACCAATGTCGATTTTTAAAGTGGAACATAACACTTTTAGCATGAAGATCTGTTAAAAAAGAAAAAGACATGACACATTTCATGTTGCCATTGATATTATGTGAAAAAATGGGGGGGGGGGTTTGCAAGCAAAAACTAATTTTCCTCCAGGAAGGGAAAGAAGAAGAAAAATGTTATTCAACTAGAAAGTATAACTTCTTTTTCCAAAACATTTCTCAATTACATACTGATGTCTATGTGTTATTACAGAATGAAGTTTCTTTTCGTGTGGCAAATTTTGCTAGAGTTATTAGTTCATGTTCTGATTGCGCTTGGCTCATTACTGGTATAGCCTGAAAATTAAGTCCGCAAATTTTTTTTAGGAAAATCACATTATTTTCTCATGCTTTAGTACTCCCCACTATAATTCTCCATTAATAAGTGATGTTTGTTCAGTCCTGGAAAACTGGATAGGCTGTCACAAGCCAGAAACCCAGGTTTGCTCTTGAGTCTATAATCTACGGAGAGCTACTAACAATACCAGCACTCTGATTAGTGTACTTGTGTTTCCAAGCCTGCTTGCTACATTTTCACTTCACAAATTTAGATGTGCACTTACAACAATTCTTAGATGTACACCTAAGAAACACAACACATGGATGTTTAGTTATCTGATACACAGCATCATATGAGTAAATCTAGTGGTGGATGTTAACAATGAGATGCCTATGCATAATGAAGATGTATCAGAGTGCACACCAAGCTTGGATCAGATCCACAATTTGCAGTACTGTTTGAGAGCATTTGTATTTTAAAGAATTAGGTCCAGTTGACCTGTGGGTTCTCTGAAGCCATGCAGCTGTAGGAAACGGCTTTTTAAAAAATAAAGGAGAGCTCAAATGGGCTGGGAATGCCACCACAATGGCACAGTATTCCTTCCCAAGCCATTTTTCCACTGCAGAAACAACATGGGGGTTAATTTCTCCTGTTTTTTGCTGCTCTATGTGGAGTATATAGTGCATGCGGAGTGCCAAAAAGGGTACATAATCCCCCCCATGCAGGAAAACAGCTTGGAGGGAGACAGGAGCCCTTCCTTCCCACATGGTGGCATTCTGAGCCTGTTTGGGCTCACTTTTATTTTTTTTAAAAAAGCCATTCTCTGCAGCTGCTGTGTGGCTGTGGTGAACCTGAGTTGGGACTGTGGAACTTGAATCCTTCTCCGTAAAAAACATGAAGGTGTAGTTTGGCCCTAAGGCTACCAGAATTCACACCTTAATATGCTATGAAGATATCTCTCAACAGCTGTACAGGCCCATCACAAACATATGTAATGACACTGTGAGAATCCAGAACATGTGATAGTAGCATCAAAAGGACAAGCATGAAGGTGTACATGGGTTTTGTATTATATCAAGAGATCAATGATGGAAAATGTGTATGAGTTATATGTTTGTTCTACAGAATTAGCATCATCATCATCATCATCATCATCATCATCATCATCATCACCATTTCGATTTATATCCCACCCTCCTCCTGTCTCCAGATGATATCTGTTGAACATAGTTGTACTGTTGGAAATCTGCTAAAAAACTGTGAGGGACAAATAAATAAGGATTCCACATGAATATTCATCATGTATAAACAAATACCTTTGACCTAGCCTTCAAAGATCATGTATGCAGGAGTAACTTAAACTAAAATCAAAGCAGCCCTTAATATTTGTTCTTAAAGATAAGAAATAATTTATTTCTCTTTGATCTTCACAATTACCACAGATTATCTAGCTACACGACCAATGCCATTACATATCACAGGAGGATTGCTCACTTACACTTTACTTGGACTAAGACAATTGCAATTTTAAAATTAAATTAACTGTACAGTGTGCTGTTGAGCAAAATGTCATTCTTAAGCCTCATGAGGAGATGAGGTATGTGATTTATGAACAAATGCAATCTACTACGTATAAAATTTAAACTGCCATTAAGCAAGAAGACAGTATAAAGCAGTTTTGTTTTGGCATCGGAGTTTTAGTTAAGTATTAAAAAAGAAAACTAGAGGAAAAGACCCAGTTCTTAACTTCCGGTACATAAAATTGGTTATGAAAGTAATTAGTTCCTCCCTTTTTGGATTTTTCTTAAATAGAAAGGAATATTATGAATATATTACAGAGTAAAGAAAGACTGCAAAATTATCAGTTAAAGAAAATACTATTGTATGAAAAACAAATGCAAAATTACCAAATAATTTGCTTACAAAAAAGATCAAAATATAAACAGTCACAAAATATATAAAAATGCCACTTTCAACGAGGCAATCGTACTCTACCAAAACTGGTAGTAGGCTTGTTTTTTCAGAACAGTTGATTTCATACAGTAGTAACTGATAAAAAAGCATTGTGCACTCTTGTGTCATCTGGAGATTTAGCACCATGTGTCATAAGTTCCTGGATGGTCATCCAGTTGTCCAATATCTTCTTATTCCTCTTTTTCATCATCTTTTTGTGACTGAGTTCAATAATATTAATTTCCTTTTTGCCCTCACTGCCACTTTGAGGGCTCTCCTTAAGACACTCTAACCTGCTACGCATCATGAATTCCCGACGTCGTCTCTGCTCCTTGGCTCGCACTAGGTGCTGCTTCCGTTCCTCTTTGCTCCAGTAACGACCCATCTTCATTTCACTCATTGTATCATCATCTGTCGTCATCCCACTACGTTCCTCTTTAATCTTTAAGGCACGTTCCTTAAGGATTCTATCTCTTACTGGTCTTTTTGTAATATACCTTGTCCCATCACTCCTTATTTTCACTTTCCATTCCATCTTGGGCTCTGTACACTTCTGTGAATCTTTGCACATATTCACTAAACTAAGCTGGCTCTGGGCATACTCCACTGCAGATTTTTGTTGGATCAGCTGCATATAGCTTTGATAATGCTTAGCATGTGTGGGTATGTTCCCATACCTGTATGAAGAGCTATGGTATGGGGACAGATAAGGAATATGCTCAGGGCTTTGCCTTTCTTGCTCTGTTGATTTGCTACTTTCTGAAACTGTTTCCTTTTCTTCGAGAGAACTGTTTTGCTCAGTAGCTTTGGTTTTGTTTGGGGTTGTATCCCTGCTATTCTGTCTTGAAGAAAACTGGTTAGCCACAATGGTACTCCTCAGATTTTTCCTGTTGGTAATGCTGATCATTCTCTGGAGAGAGCTATCAGGAGATCGATCTACATTTAGTGGAGTGCTTCTGCAGCTCTCTGCTGTATTGTAAGCACTGGAAGTGTCTTTGTCGGATTTTTCTGGGTGCTCTATAATGTCATCCAGTTTTCCTCCTTGAAGGTCTATGCTGGTATTAAAATTCCTGAATGTACCACTGTGCAATGACCAAATGTCCCCATATTGATCTTTTACTTTTTGAAGCCTGTGAGCTTGCATAATGTTCTGACACTCCAGCTCAATGTTCCTTAGTTCCTCGTTAAGCAACTGCAATTCATGCTCAACCCCATCTTTTTGTCTTCTGTTACACTCTATTGTACTACTTGAGTAATACAAGTCATACTCTCCATGATTTCTGATCTTGCACTTAAGCTCCAGCAGTTGGCGAAACCTTTCACAGTCCTCATTCTGGTTACCTGTAACACTATCCGATTCGATGTATTCACCAGACACTAGGCTCTCTTTGCACTGGAGTTCGATGCTTCCCAAAGTGTCCTGACTCTTTCCAAGCTCCTGTTGGCTCTGGAGGGTTGTGGTATTCTGCTCTTCTGGAACATTCTCTTGTTCTGAGCTTTCGTCATTGCGCTGACTCTCATCAGTGGGTCCCACTCCACTGTCTTTTTCATTGTTATTGGATGATGAGGTAGCAGTGTCTGTGGTGCCATCTTCTTCCTCATGTTTCTTTCGCTGGGAAAACAAACAGGTCATGATCACTAAACATCACAGAGTCATTACATGTAAGATCCATCTTCCTGTTTTCTCATAGTTAAAATAATATAAACACCTGCATGTTTATGGGAATTAGTTGGTACTGTGCAGTGGGAAAGGGGTACCGAATTTGGACTAGCAGGGACAGGACTGAATTCAAATATAAATTTATTGGGGCAAATTGCATGGTTCCTGCCTTAGTTGTTCTTTCTGTAAAAAGGGAATAATAGTGATTTGCCTTACATGGTTTAAAAAAAAAGTAAAAAAGCATTAAAAGCATTCATCGAACAATTCTTCATTTTCCCCCTTTGGTTGTATCTGTGCATAGTACAATTCAAGTTACTGCACTGACCCTATATCTTATTCTTTCTAAATGGGGCACATCTAGTAATACGTTTCTAATTAATTCCATCCCTTTCATTCACCTTACCACTAAACATCTAAGGCAGAGATACACAAATAATTACAGGTCCAAGAGCTTCTAAATAGTATCTAGGAGCTACATTGTTAAATGTGTGACTCCCTGTCCACTACACAGTTCTGCCCCAATTACAGCTACACAGCACACTATGCTCAGCTGCACATGTGCTATATAGCACCGATGCAGATATCAATGTCAGCCTCATTGTCTATCCTAGGGCATAAAGGACATTTTGTTCTTTACACCTCCTCAACAAAGTAACTCAAAGATCAGGATTGCATGAATTATTCTTATATGATAAATATGGATCACCACTTCCACAACTGTAGGCATTAAAATGCCTTAGAATGAATGGCCCACACTGAATTTTAATATGAAGATAAGAATTATGTATTTTATTTAAACTGAAACAAGGCAGTTCTTGGAAGCAGTTGACTAGATAAATGGCTTTGTTTTGCTTTGGATTAACAATCCAGATTTTATTGTACTAGTCACAGACTTCTGTAATAAAATGCATAGATGCAGATTCCGTATTTCAAAAGGATGCTACAAATATTTCTTTAGTACCTCTTCATAACAATCAACTTAACTCATTTTGATAAACTCATCCTTGAACCTTGCCACTGTCAAGCAAGTACGGCTTTGTGTATGACAATCCTGCCTTCCTCACTAAGAAGATTTAAAACTTCTGATAAATGTGGGCCAATAAGATAGAGTAGATTAAAATGGAAAGTAGCCATTGTACATGTAGATGGAATACAAGATAATGCACCAGGACTGGCACAAAACTATCCTCATAAATACAACCTGTTTACTATCACCATATGGTATTGGACAAAACCCTCCAAAGAAATACGGGGTATTTGCTGAATTGGATGTGTGAAACCTGCCCCCTTATTTCTGAAGAGTTTTCTGCCTCAAAAATCTTTTGGACAATGCCCACATATATCCAAACAAAGTCTGAGGACAGTCATGTAACTCTTGTTTTTTAACAACTTCTGTATATGTGTGTAGTGTAGGAGTTTTCTTCCTGAAGATGCACTTTCGAAAAGGGATGTGGGTTATAGTGGTGGCTAGCGCATGCAATATCATTACTTGTAGGGGGGGATACACATTCAAATATACATCAATATGTGCATTCTATTGAAAGCAATCCAGCACTGACATTTATACTTAGATACACCTTCTGATGTACAATCAACCAATATTTCTCCACCTAGACTTTGTGTATCAAGCTAACAAATCCCTCTGATAGACAGAACTGGACACAAGGAAAGGCTGTGGTAACTGTTTATCCCATAAGGAAATCAAATTGTGATTTCCCATTGCTGCATTTCAAATACACTAGTTATGCATTCCACTACTATGTGGAATGGTAATAGGAGTAATATTTGTCCTTTGGTGGATACTACAATGAATATTCCCACTGACTCTGGCAAATGTACCTCGTGTAAACGGGCCCTGTGGCTCTAGCTCTGCTAAAAATCAAGTCTAGTGCAAACACTAGCTACAGTGTTAGTGCACAGCTGGCAGTCACTCACCGACCCAAATGGCAGGTTACCTATTTTGCAGTCTGGGTAATGTGCTACTAGCACTTTATCTTGATCCCTAATTTCCTGCTAATGTATGTTCCTGGGTTTGAATATGCCCCCCAAAAGAATGTTATGTGTGTCACTGGATTTTCTACATAGAAAATGTAGAGTTAAACATTAAAAGAGTTAAAACTTAAATGCTGGGTTTCCATATAGTTAAAACAAAATGGTCTGCCTACTTTGGGCATTAGGTCAAGCATTTTTATGGATCCCTTTTAACTCACCCTGCATTAATTGCACTTATTTATTGCACCTTTTAATGCAAAAAGCATTAGTTGTCAGAGCACTGAAGAGGTGCAGGGTTTTCAGACTGAATAGTAGAGCTGAAGGCATTTTTGTCCCATTTCACTTACCCAGTTTCTCATCCGAAGTGCACATAGTCTATTTACAATAAATCTAAGTGCACATAGCACCAGGCAAATGTGGTTTCTCCTTTAAGAGGTATAATTACATAATTAAGCATAATGGCTAGTAATAACAAATGCGATGGGTGGGGGAAATGCAGCATACTAGTAACAGGGAACCAGATTCAAAGAGGTTGGCTACTCCGTTAGTAATTGCTATTTTCCTCTATCCAGACATATAGTGATGGACAGGGGGGGAAATTAGCGACATACACACAAAAGCCTCATTATTACCTTCAAGAGCACAAGCCCACCAGCTAGTCTTTTATGCACCGTTGTTAGAAGAGATTGATGCCAATAGGTCACCAAAGTTAGAATAAAAGCAATTAAAGTATGCTCGAGTGTAAACTAAATTAAAAATGAAATCAGAAAGTTGGCAAAAAGTATCTACATGATAAATTCTGAGTGAAGGGAGCACTTCAAGGTGTCTATCATCAAATTCTCCCGTGCCAAGGTTACAATCTGATTGATCTTCATGCCAATTCCCACTGTTGAACTGTTGTGTTGGCATGTATTGGCCTTTCTCATGCCACCTGCTTCAACAAAGCAAGACTTTTGAGATTTCTAACATGAGAGTTGGCAGGGCTAAAGTTTGTCTACAAGTTTGCCATGCCTTCCATCCTGAAAATAATTTCCCCTAGAAGTATGGGATACAGCTTCCACATGTGCTAAGTGAAACTCTTTTTATACATATCATGGCATATACTCTAGGCTTGAGCCCTGGGAATGAATCATACGGAACCTGATGCAAAACAATCCATTGGACTCCCAGACCTCTACCCACAAACTGGGATATTACTGCACAGTGGCTTTTCTAATCACCATTTGATGGAAGAAACACAGTCCTCTCAATCTGCTATACAGAATTTAGCACAGCTAGAATGATCTATCAGCTACAGCATAAAACTGTTCAATACTGAGTTGTCTTTTCAATGAAAACATTTATGTTTCACATAAACATGTGCTCTTCTGCACTTGAACTCACAAACACAGGGGGTAGAGAATAACATAGGACACTCTACCATATTCTGCCAATCCTCCTCCCCGACAAAGATGGTGGCTGTTCTAAGACAGCAAGTTCGGCATAGTCTTTAAACTAGAGCCAGTTTGGTGTAGTGGTTAAGTGTGCGGACTCTAATCTGGGAGAACCGGGTTTGATTCCCCACTCCTCCACTTGCACCTGCTGATGTGACCTTGGGTCAGTCACAAGTTCTGGCACAGCTGTCCTTGAAAAAGAGCAGTTTGTGTCAGAGTTCTCTCAGCCCCACCCGCCTCACTGGTGTTTGTTGTAGGGAGGGGAAGGGAAAGGAGTTTGTAAGCCACTCTGAGACACCTTTGGGTAGTGAAGGGCGGGGTATAAATCCAATCTCTTCTTCTTCTTCTAAACAATAGGACTACGGGATCGCCATAAGTCAGCTGTGACTTGACAGTGCACGCACACACAATTATCAGATGAATACTAGGGATGTGCAATAAGGATCTGGAAGTATTTGAAATTCACAGTATATTTGGTATGTACTGAATATTTCCAATTATTATGAATGTTGGGATATTTAGCCCTATACGGTGAGGGGCCAGCATATCTTTGGGACCGCCTCTCCCCATATGAGCCCCGTAGAGCATTGAGGTCTACCAACCAACATCTTTTGGTAGTCCCTGTCCCCTACTTGGTAGAATCAGCTCTCGTATGAGATCGGGGCCCTGCAGGATTTATTACAATTCCACAGGGCTGTAAAATGGAGCTCTTCCATTAGGCTTTTGACTGAGGCAGCGGACATCCCCCCCCCCGGTTGATCTTCTTTCGGTGGCCTGGATCCAGGAACCATCTACTGCTGAGACATCTGGCTAAATTATATATGGCTCTTTAAGAGTAATGTTGTTTTATATTGCTGTTTTAAATTGTTTTTAAAATGTATTGTGTACTGTATTGAGACTGATGGAACCCATCCTGAGCCTGCTTGCGGGGACGGCAGGATACAAGACCAATAAAATAAAAAGTAAATAAATAAAAATTCCAGTAACTCAACAGAATGAAGGCTGGGATGTCAGGGAAATAAAAGTGAAACATACCCACAAGATTTACTGATCCCAAGGATGATGACAAAAAGAAGCAGAGGGGCCATTTCCTGGTTTTGCCAAGGAAGAGGAGACAGGGGTGAGAATAAAGCCAGGGTCCGACCTACCTGAGGGACCGCCTTTCCCCGCATATACCCCCAAGAGCACTTCGGTCGGGGACCCAGAGCCGGTTGGTGGTTCCGGGCCCCCGGGAGGTAAAACTTGCATGGACCAGGGCGAGATCCTTCTCAGTGGTGGCCCCTACCTGGTGGAGTGAGCTCCCGGATGAGATCAGGGCCCTGCGGGACCTTGTGCAGTTCCGCAGGGCCTGCAAGACGGAGCTCTTCCACCAGGCTTTTATGTAGGGGCCGCCGCTACCACCACCACCAACGGTGGAATTTCCAACGGGATTTGGATCACCCTGGGATGTACGGCCTACCCTGCGCGACATTAATACCTACTGGAGAGTGGCACCCCAATTGGACTGACTGAAGATCAGAGACGCCATCTTGCTGAAGACCATCTTGTTAAGAAACATTATTTATTTATTGTTATATTTAATTGATGCTATGTTTTATAGTTTTATGGATTTTATGTATGGGCTGTAGCCCCCTGGAAGCCGCCCTGAGCCTGCTTGCGGGGAGGGCGGGGTAAAAATGTTTAAAAATAAATAAATAAAATAAATTTAACTGACGTCTGTTGGTACTTGTGGAATTCTGAAGCAAGCGCAGACAAGAGAAATCACTTTCTCAATGGCCCTTTCAAAATGAAAGGTGTGTATAGCTGCTTTATAATTCTCCTGACTATTTGCTAGCGGTTAATACTGTGATTCGAACACTACACCTGGAACATTACAATAGCATCCTGATTATATATAGCATTCATGTGTGGGGGAAAGACCCCAGCACCTGGGAAATCAGGTTCGTTTTGTCTTTTTTTAAAGGCAGAGTTAATGTGTGCTTCATTACTGAAGATATGGTATGCACATAAACTTAATAAAAAAGAAAACATTTGTGACATATCAGGACATTATTGTGGAAGGAGCAGAAGGAGTAAGCCAAATTAATGTGGTGAGAAGTTAAGATAATAGGAGTGCCATGAGTGAATAAGAAATCTTACTCTTCTCCCCTTAATATTTCATGTTTACTTCCCAAATATATCACTCTCATTTGTTACCATTTGTGCACCTTAGTGGAAATGTTGTAGTGAAGCCTAGGAATATAATTTCTTATTTTCTTTCATTGCACTGTCTGTTTATTAAAAATATTCACTTCAGAACATTTCAAGCTACATGTTTTATGTTGAGCCTACCTGCTCCACTTCATTGCCTGTGTACTGCACTGCTTCATTATGCTGCTCTTCCAACATTTCTAAGTTTAACTCCTCTAAGAATTCATTCCTTTCATCATCCAGCCATCCTTCTTCCAGCTGTAAAGAATACATTAGTACATTACATGAGGTTAGTGGAAATGCATGCTTAAAATAAGGGAAATCCAAATGGCAATGCCTCACTAGTTCTTTTTATAATAATGACTCTCTTCAGAATACTGAGGTCTTGGAGCTTGCTTTTTGAAAAGGCGGGGGGGGGAAGATTATTAAAAAAAATTGGACTCAGGCTTTTTATCTTTTCCTGAAACAGTCTCACTGATTTTTCTCTCATAATGAGGGAGACTGTACGCACAGAACATTATTTCCTTTCAAAATGTGCAGAAGACATTCAGCATAACCCCGAAGCTGTCATGTTCTTTACTTCTGAGAGCATCAGTTTTAAAAGAATCTAGAGATACTAATATAAGGCCATGAGACGGTTGGTTTCTTTTTCCTTAACAGCCTCTATGTAGGAACATGTCTCATTGCTTGGATTTCCAACAGCACTCTCATTGTATATTTCTACCACATTTGTCCTATTGATTTTTTCAGGTAAACTTCCAGTAATGGCAGCTACAACATGAACAACAGAATAATTGATTGACAAGGTGCCCATAAGGCACACTTTGTTTTTCAACTGTTACTTGGGGAGTTCTTTAAAACAATAATCAGGAGGGTATTACTTCTAAAATCTCTTGGCTACGGCAGAATGAGGCCTGTTTTGGTAAACTTAACCGGCAGGACTTTTACACAGACAGATCTTCATTCTGGATCTGAATAAATCTCTCTCTATAATAAACAAATGTTAAGTGAGAGTTGCAGAGAAGAAGAGAGGGGTGCCAATGCCTGCATCCCTTGTGTCAAAAGGCAAATACGCATTGCATTTTCAGATTTGGTACTAGTGTGTAAGCTCATCCAAAGAGAGTGTTTTTAGACATTTCACCTGCCACCTCTGTCCCGTTCCTCAGTGTCACTATGGGTCAAGATGATACTCTAACAATGTGATAGGTAGTGAAAAATTGTTTCTGCAAGGTCAGAGCTCCATGTTGCAATGGTAATTAGGGTTGCCAGCTCCTGCTTGGGAAATACCAGAAGATTTTGGTGGTGGAGCCTGAGAAGGGCGGTTTTTTTGGGAGTGGAGGCATCTCTTCAGGGTATAATGTTATACAGGTCACCTTTCAAAGGAGATGAACAAATCTACATTGTCTGGAGATTCAACAACAACAACAACAAATACCTTTTATTGGCATAAAATATTAAACAGTTGCCATTGGGGTAAAACAATCCTCTAAAATTTGTGGAAAATAAATAACTTCTAAAAGCATTACAAGGTATGGCTATTTATATAAGCTTAAAATTATAGCAAGATAAAATTTGCCCAACCGCAGAACCTTGAATTAAATTATGCAACTCATTGATCTCAGTTAGAATGATCAGGGACATTTTTCCGTTTTATAAGAGCATAAAAGAACTTGGCAGTCAATTCAATAATCTCCGAATCCCAGGAAGTAAGGAGGTAGTGTAGCTTGCTTCCATCCGGTTGGCATGCAACCTTGCTAAGGGGGACTTCCAGAAATTTTGCTCGAATGTCATTTAGCAGGTTACAGCGTAAAAGTACATGCTCAACTGTTTCTAGTTCTCTCTTATTGCATCCGCAATATCTAATTGCATAAGGGATTTTCTTATATCTCCCCTCAAGAATGGCGGAGGGGAGAACATTGAACCGTGCTAGCATGTTGTCTGGAGATTCATAGTAATTCCAGAAGATTTCCAAACCCTACCTGGCGGTGACAACCCTAATTTCCAAACCCTACCTGGCGGTGACAGCCAAGAGATTTTAGAAGTAATACCCTCCTGATTATTGTTTTAAAGAACTCCACATGCAGCTGCTGGTGTGACCTTAGGTCAATTAAAAGTTATTTCAGAGCTGTTTTCTCATGAGCAGTTCTCAAAAGAGCTCTCTCAGCCTCACCTATCTTGCAGGGTGTCTGTTGTGGGGAGGGGAAGAGAAAGGAGATTGTAAGCCACTCTGAGACTCCTTCGGGTATTGAAGGGCAGTGTATAAATCCAATCTCTTCTTCTTCTTCTCTAACCACTCAGCCACAGGCAGTACCTGGCTGGCCACCCATCAACAGATATAGCTGGGTGTCATCAGCATACTGATAACAGCCCAGCCTGAAACTCCAGACCAACTGGGTGAGGGGGTGCATATAGATGTTAAATTACATAGGAGAGAGGGGTGAATACAGATGTTAAATCTCATAGGAGAGCGGATCACCCCTTGGGGACACTGCATACTAAAGGGTAACATGGCGAGACCCTCTCTCTGTCCCCAACCATGGAGAAATGATACCAGTCACATACCCCAACATTGGCGGACTCATTAAAATTAACACAACCATATAGATGTATCCAGAGGTCGATTCAGGGGGGATCGCAGTTCCCCCGGGTGAGGTGCAGGGGGCGGGGCACACGACGAAGCCCCGCCCCCCTCTTCCAGCCGCCCCCTGCTTCCAGCCTCATTCTGTTGCAGAAGGAGGAAGAAGCAGGAGGGTAAGTTGGCATCCTCCCCCTCTGCCTGGCCGAGGCCACTCCACGTGGCCTCCGCAAGGACTCCCAGCCCCATCCAGGAGCTTCCCTGAGGTAGCTGTGTTAGTCTGTTGCTGCAAAATAGTCCAAGAGTTCAAATAGCACCTTTAAGACTAACCTTTAAGACTAAGACTAACTGAGTGGTGGGTGTGGCCTTATGACACACTTCCAGTGACGTCAGGGGGTGTGGCCTTATGACACACTTCCGGTGATGTCAGGGGGTGTGGCATATGCTAATGAGTTATGCTAATGAGTTCCCCTAGCTCTTTTTCTACGAAACGACCCCTGGATGTATCTGATATTGTTTATGCTGTGAATCATAATTTTAATTAGTCAGCCTCTGATTTTCAGTTGTGGCTCTATACATACTTATCTGGAAGAAGGATTCAGGTGGGTTAGCCATGTTGGTCTGAAATAGCAGAATAAAGTTTGAGCCCAGTGGCACCTTTAAGACCAACAAAGTTTTATTCATGGTATAAACTTTCGTGTGCAAGCACACACAGGTATCTGAGGATGTGTGCTTGCACATGAAAGATTATACCATGACTAAGACTTGTTGGTCTTAAAGGTGCCACTGGGCTCAAACGTTGTTATCTGGATGCAAATCCTAATGTACTCAGTGGAACACATTTCTGCATAAAAATGCATAAGATCAAGCTGTTTAAGAATATGAGTGTGTTCTCGGTGTGCATTTAAGAACATTTACAGATGATCATTTTTGGAGGACTGTCATGTAAACATGAAGCTACCTTACACTGAGTCAGACCAGTGGTCTCTTGCGGCCGCCACTGTATACTTTGACTCACACTGGCTCTCCGGGGTTTTGAGTAGAAGTCTTTTATATCATGTACAATCTGATCCTTTTAAGTGGAGATCCTGGGAACTGAGCCTTGTCCATAAAGTATTTCCCCTCACTTCTTGTTTCATTTTGCTGTCTCTGGCAGAATCTCCTATGATCTAGAGGACAGCAGGACTGGGCCTCAAAGAGAAACTGAAAAAGCCTTTAGAGACTGCTTGCAACAGCAAAGGCAGCTTTGAGCCAGGAATCTTAATGTGATGTACTTCAAAGTAGATGTACCTTCATTTCTGTGCCCAGGAAAGAATACTGGAAGTCATATCTTAGAAAGTATTGCCCAATCCTTCTGCTTTAAGGCCATTTTTCCATATTGGCAAGGACAGACTTATGGCAGGCTGTTTGTTATATATTTGAATCCACAAAGATGTATCCCATAGTAATATAAAAGCCCTTAAGTCTATAAGGAGGGCTGTTTCAGCAACCTTTTATAGTTTGGGAGAATTATCTAAGCCTACAAGAGCCATATCCAAGCAACATAAACCTGAGGTGAATTGCTTTCCTCTGCTCTGGTATACAGCTTCTTTTATTGGGGCCATTTAGAATGTGCAGGACTATAAAGGAAATATATGCTTCAAACTGTGATCTTGTATAACTACTATAGTCAAGGAGGGATTCCAGGTGACATTGAATTACATTTACTTGATGTAATTTATAGAGATTGTGTAGTTACTAGCTCTGAAAGATATCAGATCAATAACATGAGGGACAAATGGCAATATAACCAACTTTGCCTCAACCAATGACAGATGGATTGAATAGTGTCAATAGAATGTACTTTTTGCTTTGTGGGTTTAAAAACAGGATAAAAGGAAGCCCAAATAGTTCTGCAACTATATCTCCTTCTTTAGTAATATGCCTAATATTTCCTTTTGCCCAAACACACACACACACACAAAACATGTTCATAAAAGCGAAAGGGACATTTTGATTCTGTAAATTGCAGAGAGTCACCTTTTGCTAAACATTTAAATGCTGCTTGAAAAGTATGGGACACACACACACACACAGACAATTTTTATTGTTTCATCTATTTATTGTATTATGTAGAAATCTGAACCTTGCTGTAAATATTAGTCAAATGCCATACAAAAAAAAGCCACAATCCCGTATCAGTCAACTTCTAAAGTAGCAGACCCTAAACAATTACAGCTAGATTTGAGTAGCACTTTAGAGACCAACAAGGTTATCGGGGTGTGAGCTTTTGAGGGTCAAAGCTCACTTTGTCAGATCTACTGTTCTACTGCAGACCAACATGGCTACCCTCTGAAACGAAGCAATACAGAATTTGGTCAAATGCAAGACTACATCCCCCCCCCCCAAGTCTGCCATGAAAAAGAGGTACTTGTCTTAAGTTTGCATACAAGTTACAGTTACACAAATAATAATTAGTGTGTATCTGTGTATATATATAACACTGGGGGAGGGGTCTTAAATTCATGGTCATCTTTCTTTCGAGTAAATACAGCACCATCTGGCACAGTAATGAAAAAAAATCAACAATGAATTCCTAACCTCTCTCTTTCTTTTTGTTAAGAATCTCATTAACATTAGAATATCAGGTAGATAATGTGTAGGTTCATTTGATTTTAGAGACTCATTGATAATCAAGCTCTCATTAATGTTGTTTATGTCTCTAGCTATGAAATAGTAAAGTCTATTTATTTTCATTTTCTCCACTTTGACACAAACCTCTGCATTGCTATTTTTCAGTTGTTCATTATCTACGGCTTCAAACTAGTCTTTTCTCAATGCATCTGTTTACTCTTACCTGCATCTCGGGTCTTGCTACCAGCAACACAATTTTCTTGCATTCGTCACTGGAGAGCAATGCTACTGCCTCCTCCCTGTTCTGGACATCTTGGCCGTTTATCTAGAAAACAAATGAAAGTGGCACATTAGTTTCCATTTCCGCAGCACAACACACAATATAGAGCAAATATCAGCTCATTTGTGGTAAATGTATGGACAATGAAGCTCACACAATGGACTCATCTTCAGCCCCCTCAGTGGTAAGTGCCTTCACTCAATTATGCGCTTACTGTAAGAGCAGTATCGATTGTTGAAGGATGGCGGACATCAGAGGAAGCAGTTATGTTCATAAATGTCCAACCTGCACCCTGGCAACATACATCTAGCAACACAATTAACCAGCCCTTGACAGGTGACGTTCATCTTTCTCCGTTCAGAGTAATGGAAGTGTCAGTCTGGGATAATAGTGCTGGTGGAAGCAAGACTGGTAATACTACAGCTGAAATCAGTCACACTGGAAGCTTAGAGAGAGCCAATTAGAGGTCTACAGTATTATCTCTCACTAGGCAATACTTACAGTCCACTGCTGTTTTGTTTAATTATTTTATATGTGTGCACATACATACACTACCAACACACATGTGTGGTTGAGGGCCAAAATTTATAATAAATGTATACTGTGGAAGTTAACAAGGCACCTTCAGTAAAAATTAAAAAGTAAAAACCATGTTTTCTTCCAGCTTCTGAGCATAGTTCTGTGATTGTGCCTGTAGTATATACTAATTATGCCTAAATAAGGAATTGCAAATGCAGACAACAGATGAACAATGCACAGAAATGCTGCCAAATTTGAAATGTATTTGTGTACACATTTGCAGAGAAAGACACATATCTGTATGTGGCACAGATAAACTTTTCCAAATCCCACTGAACCTACAACTCATTCTACCCAAATTTATAGTCATAGTAGTTGAGAACAAAAGCAAGGCAAAAGAAACTATATGTGCACATTATTTAAATCTGAAAATAAGGCTTGTACTATCAGTCTTAATTATAACAAACATGGGCAAGCCCACTCCACTTCACAACTGGGAGTGCTGTAATCTCAAGGCCAAACTAGACATGACAATGTCCATTGGTCCCACCTGTGAATGCTGCTGCCATTTTAAAAATATTTTAAAATATTGTGAGGGCTTGATCTTGATTGTGTCCACAGTGTGGCAGGATGAGGCATTCTTGTCTCTTTGAATACACAATTTGAAAAGGGGTGTGTGACAACAAGAGTGCCTCAGCTTGTCATACTCACCTGCAGCATATTTAAATCTTTTAAAACCAGCAATGGCATCCATAGGTTTGACCTGTGGATGCCATCAGATATAGTCTGACTCTCATTCAAATGCTCAGTTCAGATTCAGTTTCACTTGTTTAAGATCAACCTGTTCTCAGGCAATGGATCATTTAGAGCTAAGCATTTGTTGCATTCCTAATACAGAGTATCCACCCCTCAGACTTCTGCCAAAGAGGTGCAGGAGCTCATTAGCATAACTCATCAGCATAACTTATTTGCATATGCCACACACCCCGACATCACCGGAAGTGTGTCAGAAGGCAACACCCACTGCTCAGGCTCCACCCCAAAAATCTCCAGGTATTTCCCAACTCAGAGCTGGCGAGCCTACCACTATTTAATATACTGGAGTAAAAAATATCCCAGGAGTTCTTTAAGGAAAATGTGATCCAAAGAACCATTTTAAGTGTTCTGCAGAGATACAGCCCTTCCTGACAACCTGGATAATATATTTGTGGGATAGAAAAATACCCCAAGTTTACAAAGCTATAATTGTTTTTTACTTGGAACAACAAAAAATTGGCTTGAACTTAAGAGACAACTATTTTAGAAGAATTTTTAAACATTTCTTGCTGGAGCATGGCAGAACAATGCTCCGACAGTAAGAAGCCCAGGGGCACCCCCCCCTGCCTTTCCTGGCCCGCCTGCCAAGGCCGAAGTGCCAGGGAAGGCCTGCAGAACCCCCCCCCCCGCCTGGGGAGGTTTAAATGCCTTCCCCCCCTCCCCTGATGGGGAAGGGAAAGAAAGGCATTTTAAACATGCCTGGGTTCCCTGCCCAATCTTCTCCATGTCTGCCTGCCCGCCCAGCCAGCCCGCCCAGCCAGCCAGCTGCAATGGGTTGGCTGGGGAGGGGAAGGGGAGGCGGGCAGACTTTCCCCTTCCCCCCCCCCAATTCACAGCTTGGAGTCCAGGTGTGCATGCAGCCTTCCCCTGCTTCTCCCCCAAAGCATTTAAAGTTTAAATGTTTTGGGGAAGAAGATGGGTTGCGCATGGGGGACATGCACAAATTTCAGTGCCCTCCAACTTTCTAAAAAGTGCCCTAAATTGAACAGGCTACAGGCCTGTTGATATTATTACTGAAAAGTTAGAGAAATCCTTCTTTTGACAAATCAAAACCTTGGCAACCGAACTCAAACCAGAGAATACAGGCTTGCTAACTCAACTTCAACAAGACACCAAAGAAAACATACAAAAAAATAAGGACTGAGATTTCCTCTGCAAGAAATAAGCCAATTTTATTACAACACAGGAGAGGACCACTTAAAATTGAAGGATAAGAAATACAAACATATAGAAATTACCAGCAAAAGGTAATAAAAGAACAACAACACTGAAACAGGCAGCAGAACTCCTGCAGCAATTGACAGTGAATGACAGCAATCAAAGCTCAGGATGTGATGACCCTGGGCCCTCACCCAAAGAAGAGGAAGGGGAAACAAAGAAAAAAAGGGGGGGAATAAATGAGTTCAAAATAATCTTTGTGAATCTGAATGGATTAAATTTTCCATCTAAACTATGAAAAACCTTTAATCAATTGAAGACATTCAGAGGAGATACCTTATGTATCCAAGAAACCAATATCAAAAAAATCAAGAACATTTATTAAATTGTGTAAGATTGGGTAAAGTCTATACTGCCTCTGTGTGAACTAAGAAAAAAGGCATAGCAATACATATCAATAATCAAAGCCTAGAAGACCTTGAAGAATTAAAGGACCAGAATGGAAGATATCTTATTCTCAGGGGTCATTTCGTAGAAAAAGAGCTAGGGGAACTCATTAGCATAACTCATTAGCATATGCCACACCCCTGACATCACCGGAAGTGTGTCATAAGGCCACACCCCCTGACATCACCGGAAATGTGTCATAAGGCCACACACCCCGCCCCCAACGGTCCCGGCCGCCACTGCCGGCCTTGCATCTCCACTGCCGAGCCCCATGAGGGGCCCGGCGGTGGACCTGCAAGGCCGGCAGGAGTGCAAGGAAGCCCCGTGAAGGCCCTCCCTGGCCCCAGGCGGGCAGGGGTGGGAAGAGGCAGGGAGGAAGCAACTTACCCTCCCTCTTTTCCTGCCTCCTCCTGGCTGAATGAGGGCCGGAAGCAGGGCGGCCGGAAGCAGGGGGCGGGGCTTCATCATGTGCCCCCTGTACCTCACCCGGGGGAACTGCGTTCCCCCGCGTTCCCCCCCCGAAATGACCTCTGCTTATTCTGAAGATCAGAGTACCAGAAGGGCAAATTTGGACAGTGACATCAATATATGCACCAATTGAAAATAAGAATTAATTATTTGAAAAGCTCTACCAAACACTGTCAGACTTCTACAAAGGTGAAATTCTGATATGCAGAGATATGAATGGGGACCTTGATCCTAAAAAAAACAGATCTAAAAATGTTGGTGGAAAACTCCCAAAGAATGTATTCAAATACATAGCAATTTTAGAAATGGAAGATATTTGGCGAACCCTTCACTCAGATGAAAGAGACTTTATGTACTTTTTTGGACAGACATCAATCATATTCAAGAATTGGCATGTACTGAATATCCAAAACTTTAATTACAAAAATGAGAAAAGTGGAGATTTTACCCAAGATTCTAGTGGACCACAATCCAATAGAATTAACTTGGAAGAGTGGGAGCAGGAAAGAAAGAAAGATGGAGATTAAATGATACACTCTTACTACAAGATGGAAGTAAAATAACAATGCAAGAAAGATCTAACAGAATACTTCAATGTTAACAATACTAATAAAATTACATAATCAACAATATGGGAAGCCAGCAAGGCTTATATCAGGGGAACTTTATTGGCAATAACTGTAAGAAAGAAAAAAGAAAAACAAGATTCCATAAAGAAAATAACAGATAAAACAATGGTATTGGAACAAGAATTCAAAACCACTGGTAATAAGAACAAGCTGAGATGAAACAACTTAAAACCAATTGGATTTGTTAGAAGTAGAAGTGCAGAAAAAAGTAAAATACCTTAAAAAAAGACATTTTGAATTAACAAACAAATGCCTTCTGAGCAACCTTGCGTTGTGCTGCGGTGGCGACACAATGTGGAAGTGGACTAAGAAGGCATTTAAATGCCTTCAAAAGGCACTCAAATGTCTTCTGAGTTGACTTCCGCATGGCATCACCACAGTGGTTGTGGTGGGGAACACATCCCTTTAAATGGTTTTTGCAAGCCCTCCATCAGAAAACTCATGAACCATGAATTAATTCATAAAATGGAAATGTTTGTGGTTCATGAAACCCATGAACCCTGAACCCCCATGAACCTCAATATTTTGGTCCATGACCATCCCTAGTGCTTATGTTTGTGTTCATGAAAGACGGTCATTTATGTATAATTGTAGTCTGTCTGTCTATCCTCTATCTCTTGTTTGTTTGTTCTTGTTTGTTTTTGTTTGTTAGCAAAACTAAAAAATATATATTTCAAATGGTGTGTGGCCTCAAGCCCTTCCAGGACACCAGATATGTCATACCCGATTTGAGGGCTGGACTGGGCACTAGCCTCTGCACTGCAGCAGGGCCCTGAGGGGATGGCTTTTCGCCCATGGGTCAGGGCCTTAGCAGAGAGATTGCAGGTGGGCATCACCACCAAGTTCCATCTTCTTTGCAAGAAAATATCTGTGAATATTCTGTTCAAGCCTTAAGCCTGATGCCTCTACGGGTGGGAGGACTTCCTGCCACTGTCATCCCACAGGGTAAGTTTGATGGAAAGGATTTGGCAGAAGTCTGAGGAAGTGGATACTCTGTATTAGGAATGCAACAAAGGCTTAGCTCTAAATGAGCCATTACCTGAAAGTCCACTCGCTCTTCCTTTGGCTGAATAGGGCACACAGGTGCACATAGATTCTGACAGGAGAGCCTTCCAAAAAGGTGTTCAGTAATGGTTAGTACCATCACAAAAACAAAGAAAACAAAACAAAATATCTTGTCACACCAGCATGGACCACATCACTAGGCGCTATATATACTCTCAAGCTCTAGTCAAAATTTCTGAGGGCTTACTCTTTTTACATATTCAGAAAAATAAATGTGAAGTAAATCAAACAAACCCTGAACAACAGTCATCTTTTACAATTAAGTAGTTGGATCCTGACAAGAGAGCCTTCCAAAAAGGTGTTCAGTAATGGTTAGTACCATCACAAAAAACAAACAAAACAAAACACCCTGTCACACCAGCGTGGACCGCATCACTAGGTGCTATATATACCCTCAAACTCTAGTCAAAATCTCTGAGGGCTTACTCTTTTTACTTATTCAGAAATATAAATGTGAAGTAAATCAAACAAACCCTGAACAACAGTCATCTTTTACAATTAAGTAGTTGGTTCATTTAATCGCACCCTGGATCACAGTCCTGTTAACGATACCTTATGCTACTGAGACCACTAAACCCAGCCACCCTGCCATGAATAGAAACAGAGATGTCAGTGATTCTACATAAGCAACAGAACAAACACAGGTGTCTGTGGATTCAAATAGGATTTTACAAGGGCCTTTATAGTTTTATTTTGTGGCTGTAATTCAGATCTACTAGAACGACTGGATTCCCCACCATCAATTTCAAAGGGACTGAAGTACAACCATAATCCAGGACTGAACTGCAACCAGAATCCTAATATACAAATATAACAAATTTATATCTCATACTGCAGAAAGTACTACATAAATCATGCTAACGGAAGCTTATAAGGAAAATACAGGATATTTTGTTGGGAGAAAAACCCGGAAAGAAGTAACTGGGTTTCCAGAGACTTCACTTGTCCTTCAGAAAATTCTGTATCACTAAAATCTTGCAATTACTTTAACGTCATCCTTGCAAAATAAGATTGCCAAATTCTATTCCTCTGATTTATCTCAAGGGTAGGCAGGGAGCCAGTACATTGTCCAGTGTGAAAGACAACCCCCCATTAATTTTGTGATAATCTTAATTATCAGACTCCTGCCCATATATTAGCACAGCCACATATACAACAGATATATCATTTGCCAAAAGCCCTGTCTCTTCTAGCATATTTTCCCCTGTATTTGGACTTCTCCATCATTAGTCCCAACAGATTATTTAGGCATCAAGGCAAATTATAAAAGGTATTCAGTGTATGCTGTACCTATACCTTCCAATACATTCAAGGAAAATATCATGGAAAAAAGCCTGTCCTATAAGCACAAAGCCCACAGATTTTGGTAACTGTGGCAGAATTCAATATTCCAGCAATTTGCACTTTCATTTTTTTTTTAAAAAAACCCCAAGGTGCTAGTCCTATGCTTTGCATAAGCATGTACGTGGACAATATTTAATGAAGTCTCAAAAGGCAAAGAGGGGTCGGAGCTTCTCTCTAGAACTAGACAAAGCAAAAAATGCAAATGTGTGTGACTAAGTTTAGTTTACATAGTTTATACAGATTATTCTGCCCTGGTACAGACCTTGGTTATCTTGGTAATTTTTTTTAAAGCACAGAGTATATAAAGCCAGTACCCTGAATATAAAAACTTGTGCAGTGACACGGACAGATCTGTTACATGGCCCACTGCTTTTCAATTCTGGTGCATCTAAAATTCATATCACTCAAACATCCAATCAAAGTAAGGTACTGAGATATAAGTAATTTTTACTCTACAATTTGGATACTAGGAAGCCTTTTTTCATATTCTCTACAAGACAAAGAAATAAAATAACGTATCCCAGCACAAGCCTTCATACTCAACCATGGCTTATAATTTTCCTTCAGAGTAAGGGCTGTTTCATTCAGGTAACTTGCAGTTTTTATTGTGTTCCAGAGATTTGTTTGATTCCCTGATCTGATAGTGCAGTAAGAAATAAAGCTATGTTTTCAGCAAAGATGTTTCCTGAGGAAATGAAAGAACTGTTGGGATGGAATCAGACTGATCTTGAAACATTCCGTGGGCTTTCATGCAAGCTGAATTAATATATAGCAATTATAGGGAGGTTTGTACAAAACCAACTTGCCATTGCCAACAAGCACTGCTAGACAAGTGAATGAAAATTCACCCAAACATCTCCAAAGAATAATTGGCAAGTACACACACAGATAATAGTGGTCAGGAGCAAAAATGAAAAGTATTAGAATGCTTGAGAGGAATTCTAAATTTTATGCTTTTGACATCAGCATTGCCAAAAATGTATTAAATAAACATGTATAGGTTTTAGAAACAAACCTTCCGTCTTCTAACATATCAAGTTCTCAGCCTGCTGTGTAGCAGAGCAAACCCTCCTGCACATTCTTCTTAGGATATTTATGGCTCGTAGACCTTGAAAAAGACCTTGCTAGAGAAAACTGTATTACAGTCTGAAGTTTTTATATGTTCAGTTTTGCAGGCACACTCTCTAGCTTTCCTGGATCTTCAAATGCAGTTTTTATGGCCTGTATCCAACCACGTGGTTCCAAAGGCAACAGAAGTGAATGGGCCAGAAACAAACTACCATGGAAGTGCTAGTTGCTGCTCTTGGATAGGAGTAGATAACTAGCCAGTTCCCTAGTAAAGAAGTAATGCCTTGGTTGGCCTGGTGACAGGAACAACTTTCTCATTAGCCACTGCATGCATTATGACAGACGGGGAGATCTCACATGATATGCAGGGTTTGGTGTGTTCTATCAGAAGTGTAGTCTGGCATAGTGGCTAGAGTGTTGGATGCGAACTGAGAGATACCAGTTCAAATCACTACTCAGCTATGAAACTTACTGGACCACTGACTCTTTCAGTCTTCAGTTTAAGGTTGTTGTAAACCTAACATTGAATGGGGGGGAATAAAACCCTACGTACACAATCTCTAGGCTCTCTGGAGGAAGGGTGAGATAAAGATAGATGAAACAGACATAAAAAGCCTTGGCATTCCAGGGGAGGGGCTCTTTAGGGTTGGTTTTGTGCCTTATTAATCTCTCAAAGAGGCATTCACTGCTTCTTGGATCCAGCCAATCAGTTCCCTACAGCAGGGGTCCCCACAGGCACTACAGTGTCCAACACCTTTCCTGGCACCTGCCAAGAGTTTTGAGAAAGTGGGTGGAACCAGGTGGGGCCTTTGCCCAGCTGGGCTTCTGATTGGCTACTGGAGAGCTGATCAACTGTGTAATTTTTAAAAAGTTGCTACAGCAACAGCTGTTACCACAGCACAAGGAACTTCAACACAATATTGTGTTCGCACGCATGAAAATATTTTTAAATGATATGTTCATTTTAAAAGGCATCCTATTAAACAGAGTTTCTGCCTGAAATACTGAAGAGTTATTATCAGAGTAACTTCATTCCCTGACGTTTTGTGGTAGGCTTCACCTCCCATGACAGACATTTTCTGGTTGGCTCCAATTCCTGCAATTTGTGCTTGTACCTTCCATACTGTGTCAGAATTCCAAAGGTACCCTCAGGCTCAAAAGTGTTCGCGATCCCTACCCTACAGCTTGATATGTCAAGAAAGGTAAGGTTAAGGGAGGGAGGTTGCGGCATGGATCTCCCCAAGTACTCTGTTCAATCCTCAAACTGAAATTTATCCAAGCAAACATGACAATTGCATGCTCTTGTAACAACCAGCAATTTATCAGTAGTGGTGACCAGGTAAAAAGGGAAGGGGAACTTTCACAAGCAGCAGTTTTTCTCTCTATGATTCAATGAATGAACTGAGAAATCCTGCATATAAACATTAGCTGAGATGTGAGTAAAATTCATATGAAATACTCTGTGAAAAACATGATCTCAAATACAACTAGATACTTCATATATCTGGTGTTTATAAAAGTTTGTCTATGGAACCTTGTGTGTGGTGTTGTTGTTGTTTTTGTTCACAGTTGAGTCCAACTCTTCGCAACCCCATGGACCACATCATGCCAGGCCCTCCTTGTGTGTGTGTGTGTGTTAAGTGCCATCAACTGTCTTCCAACTTATGGTGACCCTATACATTAATAACCTCCAAAGCAGGGGTCATTTCCTGCAGGAGCGCACAGGAGCTGAGCTCCGGCAGTAAACAGCCCAGGGGGCAGGCACATGCAACAAGCCCCACCCCCTGCTCCCAGCGGCCCACAGTCAGAGCAAGAAGCAGCCAGATAAGTTGCAGAGCTCCCCCCAGCCTCCCAGTCCAAAACAGTCCAGTGGCACCTTTAAGACCAAGTTCTATTCAGGTACAAGCTCTCCCTCCTCTGTGAGGACAGATCTGCACGTTCCTCCCCCCCCCAATAGCTAGCAATCCAAAACAGTCCAGTGGAGCTTAAGCGGTGGGTGTTGCCTTCTGACACACTCCCAGTGATGTCAGGGGGTGTGGCATATGCAAATAAGATATGCTAATGAGTTATGCTAATGAGCTCCTGCACCTCTTTTTCTACAAAATGACCCCTGCTCCAAAGCATCCTATAATTAACAACTTTGCTCAGGTCTTGCAAACTGAAGGCCATGGCTTCTTTTACTGAATCCATCTCATGGTAGGTCTTCTTCTTTTCCTGCTGCCTTCAACTCTTCCTAGCATTACTGTCTCTTCCAGTAAAACCCTATGCTACAGTAAAACAACCAGTCTATAATGGTTATATAACTTCTCTACTCTGGAACGGATGTTGAGACAGAAATGATTATTAATTATACATATAAACCATGGAGTATACTCTTTGTTAAGCACTGGAGTAGGAAACAAGGCTTATAGTAACATACCTGTAAAATCCGATCTCCTTCGCGGATCCGTCCATCTCGGGCAGCAATACTGTTTGGATCAATCTACATAGGGTAAAAATCCCAATATTAACTCTAAAAACTTGGCAAATATCCATCACCTTTTAGAATTTACTGAAGTACTAAGTTTCATATTCATTTCAAGTTAGGTGAATACCTTGTCTCAAAACTCCAAACTCTACTGTAAAAATCACATTTTGGAAAGACAGGACGGCTTTAAACAGGTATGCCTTCCCAGTAACTGTCCCAGTAACTGAATGGCTGCATTAAACTGCTGCCATTACTACTCCTCAACACGTCTGGTTCTTTAATTTTCTCCAGGGAGATGGGCAACAATGTCTTCCTTGCTCTATTTGAGCTGGAAATGCGCTTTCTAGAAAGAGGTGGTGTTCGAGAATCATAAGCTTACAACTCGTGTGAAATGCAGTATTAATGGCAGGATTCATAGGCAAAAAATAAGGGTGATGCTTGAGAAGCAATAACAAGTAAGCCTACTGCCTAACAGATGTGTGCTTCTGCAAGTAGTAGGCAAAAAGAAGTTTTTCTGTTTTTATAAAATATTTATGGACCAGCATTTTACCTAGCAGGATAAACACAAAGTAAAATAGAAGGGTAAAGGAAATACAAATTCTTTTGCATTGATAATTACATAATGAATCTTGGTTTAACTCTTTTAACTTTCATTTTACCCTAAATGGATATTTAGGGCTCCATTAAAGTTGCCCGCTTCCCCAGAGCCACTATAGCTGTTCTTAAATAATGACCAACTGTTCAAAGGGGCAATACTATCTATCACCTTTTTCTTGATAGTAACTCATTCATTTTACCTTGTCATGGTAAGAACTATTTTTCAAGCCAAACATTTCCAAGTAGATGTTAGCTATACCACATTGTGCATTGCTAGAGAGAAAATGATTTTGAAGTGTTTAATCAGGTATGAAAGACAACATAATTACATCCACTTAAATGAAGGGAAAGGCTTAGTGATTCCAAACAGGATTAAACCATAATATGGGAATGGAAGCTTTTTAAAAATATGAATACAAGTAGAGGATTGCTTTATCAAATCTTAATGTATGATCTAAAAGGACAATATTATTGGTTGTTGGTCAATTTATCCAATTCACTTCCATCTGTATTGA
The DNA here is from genome assembly GCF_001447785.1 of Gekko japonicus. Lineage (NCBI taxonomy): Eukaryota > Metazoa > Chordata > Lepidosauria > Squamata > Gekkonidae > Gekko > Gekko japonicus. Next base: position 546,371 of record NW_015163613.1, on the reverse strand, counting down.
TTCTACTACATTGTTGAGCTAGTGTTAATAAACATAAGAACTGGCATAATCCTTACATGGGTTGTGCAGTTTAGGTATTCTGAGTCTATGTGCTGTCATTTATAAAAGGCTTACCTGAAAGCTTGGAAAGTCTTTCAGATAAGCTCACTTAGTTGTACAGTCCTGGAAGAAACCCAGTTTAGAAGATCCTCTTGGAATTCTTCACACCCTGCTTTCTTTTCAGTATCCTGAATAATCTGATATCATCGTTCATTTTACCATTTCTGAAAAAGTTAAGATCATTTGCCCTCAGAAACCCACTGCTTCCTCCCTTTTGTTGTGATATATGACCGTTACCTTATACTTCCTGTTGATTAACCAGTGGGTAAACCATAGAATTATGTATCCTCTTATTCTGTGACATCTAGGATTACACAATATCTGGCAAGGTACTTTGTCAAAAGCTTTTTTGATATCCAACTGTATCAACTAGATCTCCTTTATGCGCATTCTTGTTAATACTCCCAAAGAACTCCAAAAGATTGATAAGGCAAGCTTTCCCTTTGTAGAAGCCATTTTCTTCAGCATGCCTAATACTTCTACTTCTACTAATGCTTTCCATCAATTCACCTGTAACCAATGTGAGGTAAACTACCTTGTAATTTCCAGGCTTTCCCCTTAATTCCCAATTTTTAAAAAAATCTTTATACTTTCTAATTCTTTGGTTAGAAGGCAGATTTTACTGACAAATTATGTCTATTTCTTAGGAGATCAACAATTTCACACTTTCCGTTTTTAAAGAAACATCCAGCTGCAAGAAAATATCACTTTTTTATTTATCAATTAGCTTCAGGCAGAAGGCTGACCATGGACACAGGCCAATTTTTGCAAACACTACCAGAGATATAAGGAATTAAAGAAAGAGGCTCCAGCTATTTGAATTTCAGGGAACATTCAAACCTTTGGGGCATTTCCCCCCTAATGCTGCTGCTGTGTTTGAAGTATTTATATTAAACAAACAAGCTAGTAATAACAATTATATAGCTCAGTTGACATAATTATATCTGCTAATTTCAGTGGACAACAAACAGCCAGAATTTTTCCAATCAAACTATGGAATGCTTATTTTTATTTCTGTTACCAGATCTTTACCTCACTGATATAGATTCCTGCATCTTCCTCATCATCTGTGCGGTAACAGACAGTCAACCCCAGTTTTTCTTGGCTGCTAACACGACAGAGTTCAACCTCCTGTAGGATAAAGTACAACGCATTACAGCATCTATTTTGGCAATAAATTCTGCTGCAGTCATCTTATTTACTTCTGTAATAACTGAGGCATTTTCACAATATTTGCATTATGGTATTTACCAATCACTTTATCTCAGTTATTTGATTCAAAGTTAAATATTTCTGGATAAGAATAGTGAAAGCTATTTTCCTTCAGTATTGTTGTACTTCCTGTTTTATTGACAAATGCCTGCCTTAGATACATGCACCCAAAATGAACAAAAATTGGTATACCTCAAAATGTGGCATATCAGAATCAAGAATCTGTGTTGAATCTGCAGGAATCCATTTTTTTTAAAGGCTAACAATTTATCACCCCAGTCATTTTACTTCTGTCAAGCCAATGGTTGATTTATGGGACAAAAGAAAAAGTATTCATCAATCAGTCATCTGCCAGTGTCAGTCTTCCATCAGTCTCTGAGGCCATAAACCAAAATCAGTTACCTGCTATGGCAATCTCACCTTCTTCCCTCCCACTCACACAGAATTTTCCATTTGTTTCTTCTTTCTTTCTTGCTGAGCAGCCCCTATATCTATTTTCTTCTTATTTGCTGGTCTATGGCTGTCCCACCTTGTCACATTATTATATATTTTGATGCTGGACAAACCAGGGACTTGAGGGAAAAGACAAAAATCACCTGCTAATATTCTACGCAAGTGTCAAGGCAGAGCCAGGGAGCGCAGATTAACCAAAGCAAGTCCAATAATCAGTCCGGGATTCAGCCAAGAGTTTGTCAGTAAAATGTTTAAACAAGTCCTAAACAATTCACACAGCCAGAGTCAGACGTACCGGAGGTCAGAGTCCATAAATCAGGTGAAGTCAGATAAACGCAGAGCCAAAGCCGTAGTCAAAACACGATGCCGAGGGTCAAGAAGCCAGAGTTCCGAAGCCGAGTGACAAACTGCCAAGAAGTCAAAGGATCCGAAGCAAGGTCGCACAGAGTGCCTGGTTCTGTCAACCGAAGTTGCCAGCACGAATTGCTCAAAGCACCAGGTTTGTTGAAATAGTGTGCTGGCTCATTAATTCATTAGCTCCTTGAAACAAGGTCCAGGCTGCTGTCAAAACTCAGGACTGAATGAGCATCGACTGCGCATGTGTGCAGCCTTCCTTCTTTCATTCAGCTCCTGTCGTCTTTGGTTTCTGACCCGGTTAACAGGTGGGGGAGATTCGGGTGGTGATCCACTTGGGCCAGGCAGTGCCTGATCAGACGCAGGTGTCTCCTGGGGAGTTCTATCCTCCTCAGGACTTACATTTTCCTCAGTTAAAGGTGCCAAGTCCACTTGTTCCTGGCTGTCAGGCTCTGCTTCTGTAGACACGTCAGGGGCAGGCATGACAGCAAGAGGCTTTTGAAAGTATTTATTTATTTGGTTTTACATCCCTCCCTCCCCTTAATGGGCTCAGGGCGGGTTCCAACAGCATAAAATACAATACAATTAAAACCACATTAAAACACAATATAAAATAACATAACTCATATATGCCATACAGCTCTAGTAAAAAGCCAGATATCTCAATGGTACTAGCAATTAAATTTCCCAAAGATCTATAAAGTTTAGGATCTCAGACCCAGTCTACAAATGGAGGCTGACCCAAGGAGGGGAACACCCGCTGCCTCAACCGAAAGCCCAGTGGAAGGGCTTCGTCTTGCAGGCCCTGCGGAATTGTAATAAATCTCCCCATATGTTCCCCCAAGAGCGCTGCGATCGGGGAGTCTGGACCTCCTAGTGGTTCCAGGCCCTCGGGATATCAAGCTTGCCCTAACCAAGGCCAGGGCTTTTTCGGTGGCGGCTCCTACCTGGTGGAATGAGCTCCCGGTGGAGATCCAGGCCCTGCGGGACCTGGTACAGTTCCGCAGGGCCTGCAAGACGGAGCTCTTCCGCCAGGCTTTCGAGTAGGAGCCGCCGCCGCCACTATACCACCACCGTGGCTTGATTTGCCATCTACCTGGCTTTGGGCAGGGGCTGACGTTGCCCACAAGAGGAACATTACTCTGGCGTTCCTGCTTCTATATCATTGGCCGCCAGTGAGGGACATCGACCATCTTGAATTTTTAAATGAATTGTAGAGCACCATTTTAGTTTGTATTTATTAAGGTTTTATTGTAATTTATGTTTTATTTCCGGCGTTGCCGCTTGTTTGCCACCCTGGGCCGTATGGGTAGGGCGGGATATAAATCCCAAATAAAATAAATAAATAAATAAATAAAATCCCGCAGGACCCTGATCTCACACGGGAGCTCATTCCACCAGGCAGGGGCCAGGGCCAAAAAAGCCCTGGTACTGGTTGAGGCAAGTCAGACGTCCCTGAAGCTGGGGACCACCAAAAGATGTTGATTGGTGGACCTTAGTGCTCTACGGGGCTCATATGGAGAGATGTGGTCTCGAAGGTATGCTGGCCCCTGCCTGTATAGGGCTTTGAAGTTAAGTACCAGCACCTTGAAACGGATCTGGAATTTAATAGGCAGCCAGTGCAGGTTGCGCAGCACTGGGTGGATGTGTGCCTGCACAGGCATCACCGTCAACATCCACGCTGCTGTGTTCTGCACTAGCTGCAACTTCCGGATCAGGGTCAACGGTAGCCCCTCATAGAGAGAGTTTCAATAATCCAGTCTGGAAGTCTGCATGGATCACTGTAGCTAAGTCTTGGGAGGTGAGGTGTGGAGCCAGCTGCCTGATCTGCCTCCGATGGAAGAAGGCAGACCTGGCAGTGGCTGTGACCTGGGCCTCCATAGAGAGGGAGGCATCCAGGAACACCCCCAGGCTCTTTACCCTCGGTCGGGACCAATGGAGCCCCATCGAAGGCTGGGAGCCTGATCCCCTGTCCCAATCCCCTGCGACTAAGGTACAGGACCTCCGTCTTAAATAGATTTAGCTTCAGTCGGCTCTGATGCAACCATCCAGCCATGGCCTGTAACACCTCCTCCAGATCTCCAGGGGCCGTGTCCGGGTGACCGTCCATCAGTAGATAGAGCTGGGTGTCATCTGCATACTGGCGACACCCCAGCCTATACCTCCAGATAATATGGGCGAGGGGGCGCATGTAGGTATTGAATGAGTTCAAAAATAAGCAAAATTGTTTATTTAATTTGGAGGGGGAAAGGTCAGGTGTATTCAGGGGTAGGATGTATGAGGTGAACCAATAATAAAAACTGAAGGAACTTTGTAGTCACACTAAATCCAGCTAATATATTGTCAACAAGTAAGAGTTCTTGCTTTTCAACAAGGTCTTTGAAACTTTGAAAAGAGAGGCTTTATTTTCAGTGTCTCCTTTAACTTGCAAGCATAGGTTTCTGAGTTTCACTGACATTTCATGTTTAGAAGGCAGGAATGTACAAACAAGTTCCCAAAATCCTTCTCTCTACACAGACAAGGGATCACTCCTCTTTTAAGACTTATCTGCCTTTTCACTGGGCAGAGATTACTTCTCTTGACTAGTGTCCGATCCCAAAGCATTCGAATAAATCCACGTTTGAAGCAAAGTAGAATTTTATTACAAAGCGATGGAGCAAACAGGAACACAAGAATTGTTAGGAATAACTACAGGCACTAATAAACGAACTTGAACCAGGTCTTGACCAATGGGTCCACTTCCCACGTGTGGGAAAGCAGGTTAAATGAGCGCCTCATCCCTTGGGAACACAACGGTCCATATTATAAACACAAGCTCAGTTCTCAGGCAAAGAATACATAATAAGCGAAGCGACACCAAAACTCCTTCCCACCTCCAGCTGTCGACCTTGGGCATTATCTGTAGCAGCAAGCAGACCTAAGTTACAGAGAAGTGAAAGGAACTACCAGAAGGGGGGAAGGGAGGGGAATCGCAGCCAAAAGGCTGCCAGGTTACACAGCACTCAATGGCAGCTCGCTGACATACTGCCCTCCCTAAAATCACCTCTAACCACCTTCTCCCGGTTTGGGCGGGAGACCTCCCGGTTTGTCCGGGAACCTCTTGTGAAAGTCTCTGAGCATATAAGGGGCCCGAATATCCCCTTCTTCCACCCATTCCTGGTGCTGGGGTCCGAAATCAATCCATTCGATCAAATACCACAGTTTACCACGCTTCAGTTTGGAATCTAAGATGTCAGCAATTTCGAAATGTTCTTGGCCCTCCACCAACACAAGGGGAGGCGGCTCACGTACAGGTCGCCACTTTGATTGACCGGTATCCTTTTTAAGGAGTCTAAAATGAAATACAGGATGTAAGGATCTCAAGTTTTTAGGCAATTCCACATCAACAGCCACATCATTTATGATCTTTCGTACCTTAAAAGGACCAATGTATTTCCATCCCAATTTCTTGCTAGGCCTCAGCATTTTAATGTTTTTCGTGGATACATACATATAATCACCAGGCTGAAGACCCCAACCCACCACCCTGTCACGATCAGCCTGAGCCTTATACGCGGCTTTTGCAGCCTCCAAGGTTTGGCATAATAAAGGCCATGCTTCTTGCAAAGACTTACACCATTCCACCGCATCACCCCCCTGCAGAGGTTCCCCCCCCCAGGAGAGGAAGGGGTGGGCTGTCATAGCCATATACCGCCCTGAAAGGCGACATCCCAATGGAAGAATGTAAACTGTTATTATAGCAATATTCAGCCAAAGGCAACAAATCAGACCAGTCATTCTGCAAAAAGTTGGTATAACAACGCAAATATTGCTCCAGGGTTTGGTTAACCCGTTCGGTTTGGCCATCAGTTTCTGGGTGGTAAGCACTGCTGAGTCCTTGCTCCACCCCCATGATGTTCATGTGTTCTTTCCAGAATTTAGAAACGAATTGTGTACCCCTATCGGAGATCACCTTAGAAGGTAGAAGATGGAGGCGTACGACGTGAGATAGGAAAGCTTTAGCCAGTCGTTGTGCTGTAGGCAGTGAGGGGAAGGGGATGAAATGCGCTTGTTTGGAAAACAAATCAACCACCACCCAAATCACCGACTTTCCTTTACTGGGGGGCAAGTCAGTGATAAAATCAATAGAGATGACGTCCCATGGCTTCCCCGGAGTTGGCAATGGTTTCAACAAACCAGGGGTCTTACCCCCCCCCCCTTGGCTTAGTCAAGGCACACAGCTGACAAGTGTGAACGAAGTCCAACAGATCTTTGCGCATGTGTGGCCACCAGCATTGCCGGCGCAGCAGTTGCAGGGATTTCACAAAGCCCCAGTGCCCTGCCAGTTTCGTCCCATGGGCCGCATGCATGACTTCCCTGCAGAGAGAAATAGGTACATAGAGTATTCCCCCAGCATAATACAGTCCATCCGGGCTATGGACACAGTCTTCCAACCCCCCCCACCAGGGTCGCATCCTCCTCAGAGAATTCAGCCGCGTAGCGGGATTTCCAATCGTTGCCGGGCAACGGGGAGGGGGAAAGTGAAGGAGGAGTCGGAGTAGCCGGGGGGAGTTTCCGTGCCTGACTGCGAGTCACCACCGCTCCGCCCAACTGGGCAGGTGTAAAGATCGAGTCAATGATGACGTCCTGCAAGCTCTCATGTTGCGGTAGGCGGGACAACCCATCAGCTAGGGAGTTAGCAGAGCCTGGGAAATGGTGCAATGTGAACTGAAACTTGGAGAAGAAATCCGCCCACCGTAATTGCTTGGCATTCAAGCACTTGGGTGATTTAAGAGTCTTGAGGTTCTTGTGATCAGTCCAAACCTCGAACAGGACCCTCGCCCCCTCCAACCAATGGCGCCAGGTACATAACGCTAACCGGATCGCTGACGCCTCCTTCTCCCAAAGCGACCAGTGTCTCTCAGCATCTGAAAACTTATGTGAGACATAAGCAAGGGGGTGTAAAAGCCCATCTTCCCCCTTCTGTAAAATAGCTGCACCCATGGCTACATCAGACGCGTCAGTTTGCACAATGAACTTTTTCGTCTCGTCGGGGTGTGCCAGAACTGGCTCAGATGTGAACATGCGTTTAAGGCATTGGAAAGCCTCCTCGCACTCCGCTGACCATTTCAGCGGGGGCCCTGGCTTCGTGGCGTCAAACCCCTTCCCTTTCGTCTTTAGTAGGTCAGTGAGGGGAAGTGCAATCTGGGCGAACCCCTTGATAAATGAGCGATAAAAATTGGCGAATCCTAAGAAACCTTGGAGTTGTCTGCGGGTTTTGGGGGCCTCCCATTCTACCACATCTTTGATCTTCCCAGGATCCATTTCTAACCCTCCCTCCGAGATGCGGTACCCCAGAAAGTCAATGTTAGTCTTGTGAAAGTCACACTTGGACAGCTTAGCAAACAGTTTATGCTTGTGCAATGTTTTGAGGACCTTTCTGACCAATTGAATGTGGGAGGGGAGGTCCTGGGAGTACAGTAAAATGTCATCTAAATAAATAATCACTCCTTTAAACAAAAAGTCATGTAGGACCTCATTAATCAAGTTCATGAAGACCCCCGGAGCCCCCTGAAGTCCGAACGGCATAACAAGATATTCGAATTGCCCCAATGGTGTGTTAAATGCGGTCTTCCCTTCATCCCCTTCCCTAATCCGCACCCGGAAATAGGCATCCCGCAAGTCAAGTTTAGAAAAGATTTTCCCTTTCGCTGCTTCAGCAAGCAAGTCCTTTATGAGAGGGAGGGGATAGGCATTTGATGTAGAAACAGCATTCAATCCTCTGTAATCTGTGCATAAGCGCAGCCCCCTGTCTTTCTTCTTCCGAAACAGGACAGGGGCTGCAAACGGGGATGACGCCGGCCGGATGAAACCCCTGGCCAGGTTCTTATCAATGAATTTCCGCAACTCAGCTTTTTCGGCTGGCCCCATGGCATAAATTTTCCCTTTGGGAAATTTCGCCCCTGGGATGAGTTCGATGCTACAGTCAGTTTTTCTATGGGGTGGCAACTCATCCGCTTCCTCCTCCCCAAATGCTGGGGCCAGGTCGTGATACTCCAGAGGCAGAGCTGCCATGTCCTCATTAGTTAGCACTGCACAAGGGAATGTAACAGGCGGAGGATCTCCCCACTCTCCGTCCCACGTATGCAGCCGGCATTTGGGCGACATGAAATCAATTTTCCCTTCTTCCCACAGAATGTATGGGTCATGGCTATACAACCACGGGGCTCCCAACACCAACGCAAATTGGGAGTCTGGGGTGACAATAAACGTGCGTTGCTCCCAATGCTCCCCAGCCCCCAATCTCAAAGGCATAGTCTCATGGGCACAAGGTTTCATTGGGGCCCCATCCATCTGAGTAAAAATGATGGGGGATTTCAATCTTTTGATGCCCGCCTCCAACCCTGTTACTACACTTGGGCTGATCAAGTCTCTGCCACACCCCGAGTCAATCAGTGCTTTCACCCGCACGAGTCCCCAGAATCGGGTTAATCAAAGATACAGTCACGAAAAAAAGAGAGGGGGGTTCTCTCACCACTATAGGTGCCTCCGACGTTAAGCCTTGCTGTTGTGCGCCCTTCACAACAGGACTTGCTCGTTTCCCGCCACCTCCGGCTCTGAGTCGGCTGATTCCTCAAGAGCATCCTCCGGAGCCACTTGCAGTGCCTTTGCGAATTTGGGTTTGGCGACTCCCTTCTTCGCTGGCGACGCTGGCTTCGACTTGGATGGTGTAGTCTTGTCCGGTGGTTGTGGTTGGCCACAATCCGCGGCGAAGTGGCCTTTCCCTCCGCACTTGAGGCAGAGCCCCAACTTCATCCTCAGATCTCTGGCTGCCTCTGATAGTCGCGATGACTTCGGTTTTGGGGTTTGCTGCTGGGTCACCTTCCCGCCTCCAGCTGCCATATCCAAGCGCAACGTTTGTAGCCTGTTCTCAGCGTTCTCCGCTTCTTGGGTCCCTGCTGTCAGTGACACGGGATCCACGGATCGCAGCACCGTTTCCCTGATCTCCGGGTTGAGCCCAACCCGATACATTTCAACAAGAATATGATCTGGCCAGTCTCCCAGCTTTGCCGCTTGATTTTGGAATTCCGCGGAGTATTCCCGCACCGACTGGCATTTTTGTTTGAAGGTGTGCAAAAACGCCTTAGCTCTTTGTCCTGCATTCACATCTTCAAACCGGCTTCTCAGGGCCCACATGAACTCTCTTAGGTTACGCAGTTTGGGGCCGCGGCGGTTGTGCAACCCAACATACCAGGTCGCTGCCGTGCCTTTCAGTCTCACAGCGATCACATCGATTCGGCCACTGTCATCCCGGAACAGGTGCCCATGTTGCACCACGAATTTCTGCACTCTCACCGTGAAGTACACCAGGTCTTCTGGGTTGCCATCAAAGGTCGCCTCCAGCAAATCCTTTGGCCTCGCAGCCCCGGGAGGGGCCGTCGGTCCCGGCTGCGGGATCCCCGGCCCCGCGGGAGCCGGAATCAGCGGGGCCGCCGGAGCGACGGGCTGCGCGGGTTGTTGGCCGGGGATGGGCTGTGCTGGTGGCTGGGCCAGGATCTGCGGCTGCTGGCCGGCTTGCCTCGCCAGTGCTGCCATGATCGACCGGTCCAACATGTCTGGAAGGCCGTCGAACACTGCGCCCACCGTCTGCATTAATTGTTGCAACGTTCGGTAGATATCCTCTACCCTCTCGGCCAGTTCGTCCCGTTCTTCATCAGTTGCGGTACGACTGTCCTGCTTCTTCGACCGACCTGTCACCCATGGATCTGCGGATCCCTCAAGCGAGTTTCCCAGGCTGCCCAAACCCCTGGCTTGGTACATCCCTTATTCAAACAAGCTATCTCGCAATCCGCTCCCGCGGAGCGAAAATGTCTCTCGTGTGCCACGATTGTCAAACATAGTCCAATCGTCCCAGGCTTGCCTGGGTTCTTTGGGGCCCCTCAACGGAGTGGCCGGCCACGATACTGGAGTCTGCTTTGGCATAGTTCCCCCCACGGCTCCCGTTACCGGTACGGTGGTAACTGGGGTAGCTGATGTGACAGGGGAAGTGCCTGAGTCCTCCGTAGTGGTAGGTAGCTTCTCCTCTTCTCCGCTCATGATGCAATATCAGATTCGGAGTGATGAAGAAAGGTGGATTCCTAACAAAATGTCCGATCCCCAAGCATTCGAATAAATCCACGTTTGAAGCAAAGTAGAATTTTATTACAAAGCGATGGAGCAAACAGGAACACAAGAATTGTTAGGAATAACTACAGGCACTGAGGGGCAACATAATAAACGAACTTGAACCAGGTCTTGACCAATGGGTCCACTTCCCGCGTGCGGGAAAGCAGGTTAAATGAGCGCCTCATCCCTTGGGAACACAACGGTCCATATTATAAACAAAAGCTCAGTTCTCAGGCAAAGAATACATAATAAGCGAAGCAACGCCAAAACTCCTTCCCACCTCCAGCTGTCGACCTTGGGCATTATCTGTAGCAGCAAGCAGACCTAAGTTACAGAGAAGTGAAAGGAACTACCAGAAGGGGGGAAGGGAGGGGAATCGCAGCCAAAAGGCTGCCAGGTTACACAGCACTCAATGGCAGCTCGCTGACAACTAGAAGCTCTGTCCCTTTTTGGCTTGAATGGGGATCTACTGTGATCAGGGGTCATTTCCTGCAGGAGTGCACAGGAGTGGAGCTCTGGCAGTAAGGAGCTCAGGGGGCAGGCACATGCAACAAGCCCCGCCCCCTGCTCCCAGCAGCCCTCAGTTGGGCCACAATGAGCATGAAGCAGCCAGGTAAGTAGCAGAGCCCCCCCTTCAGGTACAAGCTCTCCCTCCTTTGTGAGGGCAGATCTGTGCGCCGCCCCCCCCCAGCTAGCAATCCAAAACAGTCCAGTGGAGCCTGAGCGGTGGGTGTTCCCTTCTGACAGACTTCCGGTGATGTCAGGGGGTGTGACAATAGTCCTTCAGACTATTTCCCAGTTTGCCGTCAGTGCTAAACTGTCACTTCTTCAACTGTCAGTTCCCAACTGTCACTTCTTAACTGACTCTCTCCACAGAATTCCATTTGAACAGCCTGTCACTCAAAGGTTCTCAGACTCTGTTAGAACGATAACCCTTGACAGTCTGCCTCACCTGCTATATCAGATACTGATCTTAGTATATTGTTAAGTGCTAGATAAACAGTAATTAGAAATATAACTTATTCCATAATTTCAGTTGTGTTTTTGAAGTTCATATGCAGATACACCGTTCTAATATGATACAAATAACATCTATATACTAATAGCGAAGCCGCCCCCTGTGTGCGGATATCTAAATCTGCACATCGGGGGCACCTGGGGGGGCAGGGAGATTTTCCTGCACACGTGGGGCAATGCCCAGGTGTGCAGAAAAATATGAAAAGTTGGAAAAATATTTGAATTACCTAAAAAGTAAAAATTAAAAGAGCGTTCCCTGCACATGCGCAGAGAATGCTCTGAGAACTGGCGGGCCGGCAGCTGGAAGCCACTTGAACCTCGCCGCCAGAGTGGAGGGGGGAAGGAGATCGGTGGTGCCTGAGGCAGGGGGGAAGATGAGTTCAGCGCATACTCGCCACTTGAGCCAGGGGGGAGGAAAAGTTCCAAATAAGAATTTTAGTCTACGTTTTAGCCAAACTGAAAACTGTTTATTTCACTGTGTCAAGAACTGGGGTCATTTTTGGCAAGAGGGATTGTTCAGTGGGTTGAAGCTGCCAGTCTATCCAAACAGAAAAAGGAGTATTGCTTCTAGGAACAGGAGAATATTTCCTTCTCAGTTATTCAGTGGGTTACTCAGTTATTCAGGAGCAGAAGCTTGGAGTTATAATCTTGTTTATGTGTCATTACACTTTTGGGAATTGTTTTAGACTTGATGCAGATCTGTGCTGACCTTCAAAATATAGGGTAAAACAAACAAAAAAAGAATTCAGAATGTGGATATATTAACACATTTTAAAAATAGAAAATGCTGACTGATAGGTACTAGCTCCGCTTTTGATCTGCATATATTCAAAATAATTTATTTGCTCTTAAAATGCACAAAATCAAGTAGGCTGGACTTCCAGTTTATGAAGCAGCGATGGCGGACGCTCTCCCCGGACTGCGGGAGAGTGATCCGCACACCAGCGGCTTTGAGGGGTGCCACCTCAAGTGACACCCCCACGGAGCCTTTGCTATAGGCTCCAGGCCAGAGGGCTTTTGAGGGGTAGCTTCTTTGATGGCATAATGCTGGAGAATTGAGGCTCCCCTCCACCCTGTCGGTCCAGTCACTGTGTGGCCTTCGACCACTAGCTGGTTTGACCGGGACAAGCACTGGAGATTGAGCAGAATGGCGTTTAAAGTGAGCGAGGTCAGAGAAACTGACCGACAATTAACGTGAGTTCAGAATAAACCAGTTTACTGAAAAAGTGGGGGCCCCCCGCTGATAAGAGTGGACACAAAGAGGGACGCCTCTTATGCAAATGAACCGATAAACGACACGAAGGGGGAGAGGGGAGGTAACACATGAGTGTTTTGAGAGACTTACTTGACTATCGACATCATGGGGCGAATTTCTCGAGTTGGGAAGAAACATTAGAAACTGTAAACAAATTGGAGAAAATGGCGGCCCAGCAGAGAAAGCTGAAAACGAAACCGCCGGGCAGTCAGAGCCCTAAACTGAAAGAGGGAGCAGACGTCATTAAAATGTTAGCGGATATGCTTAAGCCGGTGATGGAACAACTTGATGGTATTAACCAGCAATTGACCGTGATGAATAAGAACTTTGCATCTCAGCAGCTCCAGCTGAAAGAAACGGAGAAGAAAGAGGAGCAGGCAACTGAGAAAATTAAAGAGATAGACACCACAAGCAAGAAATTGAAGAAAAGAATGGGAGAAGTGGAAACAAAGCAGAACTTCCAAGAAAGCCGTTTGCTGCAATTACAGATGGAAAAAGCTAACATGATTCTCAGGTTCCAGGGAGTTCCTGAAACAGAGAAAGAGGACCTGAGGAAGTTGCTTAGCGAGATCATCACTCCAGTAACAGGCTTAACAGCGGATGAGCTCATAAAAGAAATGGAGATAGCCTACAGGGCATACTCCAACTATATTAAAAAAATAGCCTGCCTGGAGAAATTGTGATCAGATTCTCAAGAAGACAGACCAGAGATGTCATTTTAAAAGCGACATCAGCAATTCCACTGGAAATGGGAAATATAACTATCAAAACTTTAAAAGACATTCCATTTGAAATTCGACAAAAGAGGAAAAATTATAAGGATTTAATTTCTTTCCTTCAAACTAATGGAATATCATACAGGTGGGCGATCCCGGAGGGTGTCATCTTTAAGATAAGCGATAAAAGAGAGAAGATAGACTCCACTTTCAAAGCTAAAGAGTTTTTGTGGCGTCAGCTGGGAATGGAGGAAGAGTCCAAGGAGGAAGAAACGAAATCTAGTGACTCTGCCACCTCTGGAACGGAAGAGGACTCTGCTGCTGAAACAGGAGCAGGTGCTGCCAGGGTTGTATATGACTTTAGAGACAGAAAGCCGAAGTAAAGGCAGAAGGACTTGGAAAATAGCCTTTTGAAGTGAAGAACAAGAAGATGATCAAAAAGTTCTCTCATAACAACTAACATATTAACATATAAATATTGAAGATAAGATAAACAAGAACTCTACAAGTATATTGTGATTCTAACACTTATAGTATTAACATTTACACTAACAGGGATAAGATCTCCTCCTCTTGGGGTTTTAGTTTAGTGTGGTTATCTTTCCTTTATCCCTAGATGTAGTACCCTTCCCAATATTTTTTAGTTTAGTGTGGTTATCTTTCCTTTATCCCTAGATGTAGTACCCTTCCCAATATTTTCTTTGTAGTTTTGTAGTTTATGGAGCTCCCGCCCGCCCGGCAACGCCGCTGGTGGGTGGGGACTCTTTTGCCACTCCGAAGAAGGGAGACGGCAACGTAGAGGATGCTATGCGTCCTGATGCTGCGGGGGGAGGAGCCGGCCAATGCAAAGGGCCAGGCTCCACTCCCGCCCTCTGTCAGTTGCTCCGTGTGCTCGCCCACCCTCCCGCCCTGTTTATTAGTACAGGCTGTGGCTGGTCGCCATTTGGGGCCAGGTAGGAATTTTTCGTTTTCACCCAGATTGGCTGAACGGGTGGAGGTGTTTTCACCTACCTTGCACTGAGGACAGTGGTTTAAAGGATGTTATGGTGGACGGCATTAAGTAGGTTGGTCACTTGGCAGGTTTGTGCAAGCAAAACGGAACTGGTGAGCACCTTTTGGCATATCCCGTTTGGGGAACAGGTGGTCATCAGGAACTGCCTTCAGATTTCAGGGTCCTGGGTGGGGAATGGTGATCACCTCCACTGGGAACCTTTTAGGTCAGGCTCCTCCCTGCAGGTTGGAAGGCTTCAGGGGTAGGCGCTCCTAGGAGGCAACCAGTTGCTGGGCTGCTGGTCACGAGCCAGAGAGTAAATGGCTCAC
>NW_015163613.1:509793-531445 GCF_001447785.1 Gekko japonicus | reverse complement strand
TTCCTTCAGGCCCCCCTTAGAGGTTGCCAAGCCTAGGCCTGCCAGCACTTTAGGGTTGCCAGGTTCCCCCCCTGGCCACCGACAGGGGATTCTGGATAAGGTTGCCAGGTCCAGGCTGGGAAACTCCTGGAGATTTGCGGGAGGAGCCTGGGGAGGACAGGGACCTCAGTGGGGTACAATGTCACAGAGTCCACCCTCCAAAGCATCCATTTTCTCCATGGGAAGTTATCTCTGTAGTCTGGAAATGAGCAGGAATTACAGGGGATCCCCAGGTCCCACCTGGAGGCTGGCATCCCTCGGCAGCACCCTCTGGGTGACTTGATACCACCTGATTTGCATGACTCAAGTAGGCCCAGCTGCTTGCTACTGTTCATCAGCAGCCACCCTATGAAAGCCGGTGCGGTGCATTGGTTAGAGCTTCAGATTAGGGTCTGCGAGACCCAGGTTCAGATCCCCATCTTGCGGTGGAAGCTGACTGGGTTATTTTGGACCAGTCACATACATTCAGCCTAGCCCACCTCACAGGGTTGTTGTGCAGATAAAAAGGAGGAGAGAATAATGTAAGCTGCTTTGGTTCCCACTGTGGAGAAAGACTGTAATTTTCCTAGGTAGAGGCTGTGGGGGAGGGGTGTGGAGATGGAAAGTTGCAGACAGAGAGGCAGATAAAGGTAGGTTGGCTGTTGGGTGGGAAGGAAATTGTGTTGCCAACTCCAGGTTGGGAAATTCCTGGACATTTGTGGGGTGGAGCCTGGGGAGGGTGGGATTTGAGGAGGGAAGGAACTACAGATCAGTATAATGCCATAGCTGGAGGAGAAAAAGAAAAGGGGGGGCAGAAGGGAGAAAGAGTGTGAGAGAGGTAGAGGGAGACAGGAGGAAGCAAAGGTGTGAGGAATAGGATAACCATTCCCCAAGTTTCTTGCGGGTCTCTACTTGTAGTTAATAAAGTGGCCCTTGTTTAATTCCAAACCGTTGTCTGTCTCATTATTCTGGCTGGGGGGGCAAATGCAAAAATAAAAATATTCCTTCGGGGTTTAAAAAAAAATCAAGTAGGCTGCTTGTTCTTTTTCTTTATATAGTTAGATATACATAGAGTACTGAAGAAACATGAAAGGTATCCCTTTAAACCACAGTAAGGGAGTCATCCGAAGCAGGTCTATGGAGAAGAAAACACCATTTGATTTAATGAGGTTTATTTCTAAGCAATTGTTCTTAGGAATGCACTGAAAGTATGAAATATTATTTCTAAAGGAAAGATAGCTATGAATAATTAACTAGTAGGTCACAGGGAGAGAAAAAACCAACCAAATAGCAGTCTTATTCATAATCTTTAATAATTGGAGTCTGTCTCTGAAGGAAGTGAATATTTAACTACAACTGTTAGCAGGATGAAATTACAGCAACAAAAATGGCTTCGACTACAGTAACAAGGTATACATTTCAGAAACAAAAAAGCTTGTGGCCCCTTTGAGGCCTATAAGGAAGTCTAAATATGCCATAACGGACAGAGACAGAGGACTTTAAATCATGGCTAACAAGAAATAGCATACAAGCTGAAATCCATTTACCTCCATTGTCCAGTTAGCAGAAACCCCTTCAAATCAAGACAGACAAGGTCTGTCTTTTGTAAACCATCATATATGCATGTGAATAATAACATTGTATGGGACTACACAGTGACCCTGGTATTCTTTCAGCACCATTTATTATAAAATGTTTCTTCAGACCAGAGTTGTGTGAAATGGCATTTAACTCTTAAAGAAAGCTGATTTGATTTATTGAAAGATTTAGCTCCCATGAAAGTGTGAGAGCAACTCAAGATGCTTCCAAGTGTGGCCACATTCTTCCCCCCAATACAGTTTATACTGATCTTCTGGATGCATTGTGAAATAACAGTGGTGCTTTCCATAGGTTGGAAGATGTACAAATTGAAAGCATGGCACCCAGGAGTAGACTAGGAAGTGAAAATGGCCCTGGCGCATGTGAAGCTGAGTGGTTCCTGAAGTGCTACAAGCTAATGCTGTAAAGGTCACTCAGTTCAGCACTGCCAACAATGGACATTAGCTTGTTCATTGCTTCCTTTTGCAAACTGGCAACAGTGTTAGAAGAAATAACTGTTGAGCTGACACCAATTACCATTGTCTATGAAGGGTCAGACCAAATGGCCACCAAGGCACTGACAGAGTTGCTGGATTCATCCTGTTTCTATCCCAGTCTATTTTCATGGGACTCGGGGTAGTCGTTATGGTTAGGATCAAGTTGGATGCTACTTCTTCTTGGTCTGAGTCCACCATACCGCCTCTCCATCTCCACTTATCTATGCTTGGGCAGAAGTGTCTGATTTTCTGTACTGCTTTATGCAGCTTAGTGAACATAGTATTTTCAGTATTTGGCCACAAAAATGACCTTTTAAACAATTAATTAAATGACTGATTTATCCTATGAAAGATGAGAAACTAAGTAAAGGTCATCTTTGAACTGGCAAAGTATGTAAAGCTGAAGAGGTTATATTCTCGAAGGACAGGATAAGAGGTTAAATTGTTCATCCTCCAGGGTGATGGAATCATGGGTTGAAGACCATAACCTTCTATTACTAGGTTAAAAGTCATTATTCCCTTCAGCAACTGGGTTAATACTGCAATTTCTTCAGGTGATAGAAGTGTAGGTTGTAAATGTCATCCACTGTGTTAAAAGTTTCTGTGACTTACTTCTTGAAAGAAGATGATTGTGTGCTGTACCTTGGGATTCTGTAAAAGTTTGCTTTCAGGTCACAGTAGAACTCTTGAACCTCACATAAGTGAACATGTATGCATAGAAGTAAACTGTTTTAGAAGATACTAGCATCTAGATTCTCTATATAATTGTCCTATGTAGAAATGCCACATCCTGGATTTACTTATTAAAGAAATATTTCTTTCAAACATTGTTTTTAAATCCTTAAAGGTCAAAAGATGGGAGAAAAACATTTGTAGTCCTGATGAAACCCAGTTTGACAAAGGCAATTAAAATGGAATTAATGTGATAGAATACCTCTATAGAGAGACA
Source organism: Gekko japonicus (assembly GCF_001447785.1). Classification (NCBI taxonomy): domain Eukaryota; kingdom Metazoa; phylum Chordata; class Lepidosauria; order Squamata; family Gekkonidae; genus Gekko; species Gekko japonicus. Next base: position 528,403 of record NW_015163613.1, on the reverse strand, counting down.
TGATAGGGGGATTCACATTTGCTGGTTGTGAATTTCCCATAGGATTTATTAAATGTTAAGTTACTTATTAAGACTAGACATAGGACATTGCTTTATTCCACTAATTCTGGCTTCTTCTTTCATTCTATGATGTATGTAGATAAATTGGATAACTATTTTTGTGACTTGACTTACAGTATATTTAAATTTCCATTGCCTCAACATTCCTCACAAGAATTTTGGAAGAATATTAGCTCCAGACCAGGCAGGAAAAAATTGTCTTGTGCATCTATGAGGTAGAAATAAATGGGGATCTACATTATATACTGCTTTCTTCCTAGATTCTGAATTTATGACTAAATCTTTAAAGCCCAGTTGGGGGGAAATCCCTTGATAAATTCTACATATCAAGATGGTTCATTTCTGGCTCATAATGTCCCAATATTAAATTAATGACATATTTCATATTAGTCTGAGTTTTCATTTATTTATATAGTGTTTTCAACAAGATTTTTTCACAGTACAGAAATCAAACATTGGGATGGGGAGATGGAGAGGATGGGAGAAGTACTGGGCTCAACAAATGGGAAACTGGGAGAGTAAGTGATCTGAAGGACCCACTGTACGTTGAAAATAAAGGAAGGAAAGAAAAAAGGGGGAGGGACTCCTATACACAGAATGAAAGATCTATATACACATTTTGGGGGGTGATGGAGGCAGGTTGGAAATCCTTTAAATTACATCAGGTATATATGTAGATACAAACATCTTTATGTTAGACATTGTTCATCAATGTATGTAAATGCCAGTTAACAGCTAATGTTGGTTATAGAATATGACAATCCTAATAACTGAAGTACTTCATAAATTCCTTGCAACAATAGTTATTATGCTAAATTTAAAAATTGAATTATTGTATAACCAGGTGGAACATGGGCTCTTTTTGTAGCAGGAACTCCTTTGCATATTAGGTGACACACCCCTGATGTAGCCAATCCTCCAAGAGCTTACAGAGCTCTTCTTACAGGGGCTACTGTAAGCTCCTGGAGGATTGGCTACATTAGGGATGTGTCGCCTAATATGTAAAGGAGTTCCTGCTACAAAAAGAGCCCATTCTGCAGACACCCCATTGGTTATCCATCAGTTATGGAATTCAATTCAAAGTTCTGGTTGTCACCTATAATGCCCTTAATAGTCCTGGACCCACATACCTGCAAGGCCGCCTCTCCCACTATGCTGTTCTGCAACAGCTTCGCTTATCTGACTAAAGTCTTCTAAAGGGTGCCACCCTGAAAATGGGTAAAATTGGCAGCTGCCCATTCACATGCATTTACAGTGGTCGCCCCTACTTTGTGGGATGGCCTGCCTGGGAAGGTCAGGAAGGCTCCCACCATTCTATCTTTCTTCAGAATGCACAAAATAATAATATTCAAGAGGGCATTTTAAAACAAAGATCACTAGCTTAGTTGGCTTTAAAAGGGGCTTAGAAAGCTTCATGGAGGTTAGGTCCATCAATGACTGTTAGCCATGATGACTAAATCAAACCTCTGTAACCTTCTGAGTAAACTTCTGAGTAGCAGGGCTTCGGTTTTCATGTCCTTTGGAAGCCTACATAGACCATTAGTCTGTTCTAGCATGGTTGTTTTCATATTCTTATACTACACTAATTTATTTACTATCACCTATTATGTATGATTGGAATATCCTTTAGATTTATTGTTTACATACCTGTTAAAGGCCCATTAAAATACCTTGATCCTACCTCCATCAATGTAGGAGCTCCCTGTTTTTTGCAATATGCAACATATCACTAACCCATCATTTCCATCCCTCCTGTTCTAAAAGCCAAATTGTGCACTGAGAAAAGTTAAATGTCTGGAATGGCTCAACTATAAACTGATCAGTGGTTTGTTTCCAGACTGTTCTTAATTTCAGTCTTCAGTATCTTCAGATAAAGGGATTTCATTAACAGTTCTGCTTTAATTCTAGGAAATCCATGTATAGCCATGTTTATTAACTGGATTCAGTATGAGCTTTAAAAGAAATGTGCTACCTGTATCGATTATACAAATTAAGCAAATATGCACACATACATTTATGTACAAAATTAATTCCACTTCTGCTTATTGTGTTAGCAGTCAGACCCCTCATCTCGCAGAGGGGAATTTTATAGCTTATAGAGCCATATCACCCTTCTTAAAATGTCATCTCAAAAATCATAAGGCAAGACACTGCCTGGCCCAAAATGCCAGTCAGAAACAAGCCTGGAAAAGTATTTCAGCAGGCAAGTCAAAGCAGCTGTCTACTATCGCCTCCATGCCATGGAAAGATGCATAATTATAAAACAATGGGTCTCCCAAAACCTATTGACTCACCCTTAGACTAATCTCATCAAGTCCAACCTTACTTCCACTGTGCCCAATTACCCTAATTAAGCACCAATGAAGCACCAATCTTAATTCTGTTCACCAAACTCATTAGCTTTCCCATCTGGTACTTGCAGGGTCATCAAGCTTTTCCCACACCTTTTTGTCCACCTTAGGAAAACCCATAAAGTTATTGTTTTTCGGGCGAATATGTCAGGTGCCCCAGGGTGCATTTTGCCCTATAACAAGAGCACCCAGCCACCGGTGGAGTTTGTGTGCGTACCTTGGATCTTCTGCATACACTCCCACTTCATTTGGCTCTCTTCTCCTCACAAAATGCTGGTCTATTGTTGCTTCTGCAGACACTGCTCTAAACATGTGATGAACTAGTTTTATTGTGGGAGAAAATGTTGAATCATGTCTTCACATCACAATTTTCCTGTCTTTAATCTCTGTATGTGAAATGCATTAAATCCATCTCCACTCTTTCTTTGAGACTTCCCTAAGATCTCTCTCCCCTCCCCTCTCTGTGTTTCTCTTCATTAGCTCTTGTATGTGTGTTTATTGTGTGCATCTTGTTTTATTCTTTCTCTTTTTAACAAAAACATTTCTGGTTAAACATCTGCCTGGTTTATTTTGAGAGTTCTCTTAAAGGGAAAATCTTCCGTAAATATAGGTGGAGAATCCCAGTTACCCCTCTTGCTCTGTCTCCTTAAAGCTAATTCCTCCAACTAATTAGGAGACCACCTATTTGGGTAACAATTGAGGGCTAAATACCTAGGCACTGAGCCCCCACTTCTTGAACAGTCAAAACCCTGAACCCCACTCCTCCAGAGAGATGATTTCAGTAAATGTTAAATAGCTATTTTCAGTCCTGTTTTCACATATATAAAGGCCAGAGTTTTTCTTTTTTAGCCCTCATCTCTCCAAAATCACAATGCTTATTTTTGCACTCAATATAATTTCTATGTTTCTTTTATTCCTTCACACTTGATCATGGCATACAACTAGCTTTGAGTAAACACATGCCCAAACATGAGTAAACACTGCCCCAAACATTTGATGGACTAGTTTTATTGTGGAAGAAAATGTTGAATTCTGTCTTCACAACACAATTCCCTCCTGTCTTTAATCTCTGTATGTGAAATGCATTAAATCCAGCTCCACTGTATTTGCAATAAAACTAAAATATTTATTTCAGTCAATTAGCAGACAAGGGATGTATCTTGTTTTCAAAACATTCTTCTGCATGACAAATGGAAGGTCCATACTTGTCAATGCTGTCATGTATAATACATGGAGTTCTAGACTGCAAGACGCCTGAGAAGGTGTTGTCACAACAAACTAGCCTATCCTTTTAGACCTATTGTCTCTACAAAAGCAAAGAGTCAGTTTCCTTTATGAATTAATAGTTCCGAAACATAAACACAGCATATTGTTACAGCAGAAGATGCTGGGGAAACATGTTGAAAGAAATTTTCCTCCTGATCCCATACCAACTAGTCTACTGGTGCAGGAATTGAAGATTTGTCTTTTTTTTAATTGATATTGCCAAACACTGGTCTTTTCTCTAAGCAATGAAAATCCAAGAGACTTTGTAATGCTCTTTTTGTAATGCTTTTGTAATGCTTGTTTTATTTATAAATATATAGCTAGAGCATAACTGGAACAAAGTGTACTTCTGCAAGGTACATGAGAGGAAGCACAGAGATACCTTACTCCCAATACACTTCATATTCAGGAAACTCAAAATCTGTTGTTCTCTGTGTTTTTCAAAAACTGCCAACTTTGTTTCCCATACACAAATTTGCCAAGCCTTCTTCTCTAATCATACCCCTGCAAACTGAAAGCCTGTTCAGGAAATATTCTTAATCACCTGACTCCATTTTGTTTTCAGAAGCACACTAACCTGAGTTCCAAAAGCCCCCCCCCCCCCAAAGGGGGGATCTCATTTGTTGCAAGAACTACAAGTGATTCCAATATTATTTTTCTTTTTCAGTTTTTAGTACATAAAAACTTAACATACCACAGTATTAAACTCTGTTTGATGCAACATATATATGGATTCCGAAAACGTTTTGTGCACAGTGACTTTTTCCTCCAAATGAGAAAAAGAGAAAAAAAGATACTGGATACAGTGACATGGAATAGGAAGTCTTAAATTCTTTAAAATAGTCTGATTAAAGCACATTAACAGTGTAATTCTTTGCAAAGTTTCTCCAGTCTAAATCTATTGATTTCAAGGGGCTTAGACTGGAGTAACTGCTCAGGATTGTACTATAACATTATGTTGTTAATTGCCCTAATTTTAATCAGGTGTCATTTTAAGGCAAAACCATTGCAATAGACCCATTCACAGTAATCTAACAGTAAACTTGCAAGAATATAAAGAGCAGTACAGGGCATTTTCTACCACAGGTGCAGAGATCAGCGGTCATTGCAAGAGGTGAACAAAATCTGGACCTATGGCAGAAAAGTCACTCATACAACCATCTGTTTGTTTCAAGGCATATGTGTTTTCTGACACAGATATAAATATAAATGCTAAAAATCATGACATATAAAGCAGGTTTTTTTTAGTAAATGTAGATTATGATTTTTTTGGGGGGGTATCCATACACAAATGAGATAAATGAAACCATTATCAACCACAGCTGTCCTACTAGAGAACACATTTCAGAACTCCTTGAGTTCATATGCTTCCTCCTCCCTCATTCATGTATGGCTCATGAATAGAAAGATTTCTGCTTTTTAATTAGGAATACTTCCTAAAATTTCAGGAGATGCATCTTTCTTATCATCTGGGAAATGCTGGGACCTTTGATATATGAATGTGACAGTGCCATGCCATGTAAAGTTAATCCAGTCAATAACCATTGGAATCAATGGGTTTAAACAGGTATAACCTTAGATAGGATTGCACTTAAAAATTCCTGTTTTGTAGTTTTCTTATGTGTTGTTTGAGCCAAGTCTATAAGTTTTTGTTTTCTGCTGTTTTCTGTTTTACTTGCACCAAGTTTTCCTGTTACATTTACCCATTTCTGCATCAATTACGTTAAAAAGTTGTTTTTAAAAGGACTTTAAAAAGGGGAATAAGCAATACAGGAACACCCACAATTTGGGGGGAAACTTATGTTTAAATTCTGTAATGCTGGTGTTTAAGGAAGAAACAAGTACCATTTGCATTTTGGCTAATTTAGAGGTTACAACAAATTGTGGTTTGTTAGAAACCTGAATTTTTCAATTTTTGCATGCATGAGGCCAAAGTCTTCCAAGACTTGTGCCATACAACTGGAATTTGGTTATATGAATGCTTCCTACAATGATTTATCACAATGTTCTATTTTCTCCTTATTTGAGAAATATATTTGCATTTCCACATTTTGTATGTTTTTAATGAAAACCAGTCTCTATGATCTTCTTAAAATAGAGCTAAACTCTTAGACATTTTTACTGTAGAAGGTAATGAGTATCTTAGAATTGTAGCAGCTCTCATCCTAGTCACCCCAGAGCTTTTCTATTTTGCAGAATTTACAACCAATCCTGCCAAAACGTCTACAGAGAGATGGTCAAGTTAAAGTTCACTTTTAAAGCCACTGAAATCCTATACATGCGAAAATAGCCTAATGAAATATCCAGCTTTTTCTCTTTAACACTCACAATATATTACATCATGCAGATTTTTACAGAGACAGCCTCATCTACAATGTATTTGTGACTATCTGGATAGAAACAGAAAAGCTATGGAGCAAGGCAGTCTAGATGTAAACAAGCTGGAACTGCTGGCAGCTTTGCCGTTAACAAAATAAAATTGCACTCCCCACTGTCTTCTCACTTATCAGTTTTGATAGAGGACAATTTTGGCTTCTTACAAGCAGCACTGAAAGGACAAATCACACTGGATGCCAATTTTGCCAAAAAGAAATGGAGAGTTATTTCTATTACAACTTTGCGGAAGAAAGATAATCATATCCAGGGATTTCTGTCTTCTTAGGATCCAGTGGCCTACTAAAGACCTGAGTTTCTAGCAAGAATTCTGTTAAACATCAGTATACCATTTTCAAACTAGTTATGTATACATGCACTACTTAGCACTGAAACTGGGAAATTAGGAAGGCAAGAAAAAATAAGCAGCAGAGAGATAAATTTCCCTGTAAATTATGCACTGGGCCAGGAAGGGGTTGTATTAGTTTTGACAAGAAATATCTCATGCTATTCGGCAGGTAAATTCAATTAATCTTAGGGGAAGTATATAAGGGGTGATGTTGGCTTTGGCTTACAGCACATACAATGGCTTTTGAAGAAAGCAAATATTCCTATTAGGTGGGATGCATTTTGTCCTCTGTGCATTCAGCTTTTACTAAATAGTTTCTATACAGTTAAGCTAATGGGGTGTGAGCTCACATGGTATTAATGCCCAGGGAAACTCAGTGGGTTGGTTTGAATTTGCTGATACTTGCTTTTAAAGCATACTGAAGTCTTGAGCTTATAGACAGCATGCAAGATTTTTTAAGAAGAAAGTCTCATAAGTAAGTCAAAGCGGGGAAAGGATTCCTTAAGGATTATAGACGTCCAGGCTACAAAAATCTCAACAGCCATCAGCACATCCTCTAGTAAGTCACAGACATCTAACTGAACTCCACTATTTCCTCCCTAATTACTGTGAATGTTCAAACCCTTGCTGAGAGATTAGCATATTGTAAGGATAGATGGATATCCTTAAAAACAATGGACCCCTTAAGTTTAACTAAAACAAAACCCTGTTCTATACACCATACATTTCTCTCAGTTGAGACTTTCCTCCATTCACTGAAATAGTTTGATAGTTCATTGTTCCATAAATATTTCTTCCATTCTATTTTATCTATCAGTTTATTTTCCTTCCTCTTCGTTGCAGCATTACTGAGACTAATTTTGGAGGAACGTTTTCTTCCTAGCTCCACTAACAAATACATATATTTGGCCATGAGAAGAACACTGGGACTGAGAAGGGAACTTGTAAACTGTTTAGTTTGCTAGTTGTTCTTAGCAATTCGTAAAGTTCTTCCCAAAAAAGACAACTTTTAAAAGTTCTGTATCAAAACAGTTTAAACAATGAAAAGAAGGTATTTTCTGTGCATACATTAATCCATAATGCTAATAAGACAAAAGCTGCTCTAAATCATTCTAGAGATGTACCTGTGAGATTTGCTCTTCATGTGACAATCTCAACCATTCACCTTGGATGTAAGCCTTACTAATATCAATGGAACTTACATCCAAGTAGACAAGGTTAATATTCTTTGTCATGTGAAGATCAAACCCAGCTAAAACAATTTCACAGACACTCGTATCTGAAAAGATTACAATTTTTTTTAGTCCAGAGTTTTCCTGAAGATGCAGATGAGGGCAGACTTTAAAAACTGTTGCATCCTCACATCACTGGATATTGCAGTATCATTGCATTATCTTCATATACATATCTAGATTTTTCTGCCTGGACAAGACAATTCAAGAGGAGAATGCTTGCTAGTTATATGATGTATGGCTGCAGCCCTAGATTTAGCAGGAAAATCATTACAACAGCATAAGAGTACAATAACAAACAACAGGTTCTTCCCCACCAGCAGGGGTCATTTCGTAGAAAAAGAGCTAGGGGGACTCATTAGCATAACTCATTAGCATATGCCACACCCCCTGACATCACCGGAAGTGTGTCCTTCCCACAGCCGGCGGCGACCTCCAGCGGGCACCAGCAGGGAGCTCCAGGCCCCACCCTCCCGCACCTCACCCGGGGGGATAGCGTCCCCCCGCGTCCCCCCCAAAATGACCCCTGCCCACCAGTCAATTGTTATAAAACTGATGTTTATAATGGTGGTTCCAGACAGCATCACTAAAAATCTGCAGTTCTCCTGTTCTTTCTTCACTATAGCTTCCTACCCTGTTTCCTGTTATCTCCAAGCAATGAAACAATTGCTACTGATTGCCTTAAAAATAACACTGTTGAAAATTAATGCCATTTCGTACTGTATTTTTAAGGTGAAAATTTGAATTTGAGAGGGTAGAGTTGACTGAAATTTTGGTACAGCCTGTGGTGGTGGAGATTGTACAAGTTGCTGCATGGTAACTGGGTGCAGGGTTAGTGGATGTGTTCATTAAGAGGAGTGTGGTAATGGGGACTGCCAGAAAATGACAGTGAAAACTGGCTCACTTAACTCACCCACCCCAAAAAACAACAACTATGAAGCATTTGATAGCAGTAAACAGTGTGGAAGGCAGTTATGATCAGAACAAAACTATTCCAAGCTATAGATAGGAAAATCTAGAAAGAGAATGATTTCAGTGGCACAATGTCTACTGACTTGTGGATCCTCATTGTTCCTCATTTAGCTGAATGCTGAAAAAGAGAGGATATAGTTCACCACAACCCCAAACACTCACTGTCAAAATATATGTATAATTTGGAAAGTCATTCTTCCATCTACAGATTCAGTAAAGAAACCACCAAAAGGTATCACCAGAATCACACCAAGACAGTAGTGTATACACATAATGTCTACATGTAATATTTTACAAAACTGAGAGAATGGAAAACATTCTGAAAGCACCTGCCATGAATATCCAATGCTATGTGAATAGGCATATTCAAAATACAGCTTGATTGCCCCGTGAGCGTGGTAAGGTTCACATACATTACTTTGTAAGCCTCACAACAATGTTGTATTGTCATCTTCATACTGCCTAATGAGACTTTAAGCTAGCACTTAATGAGGTCCTGGAAGAATTGTGGGGATTTGAACTTGAGACTTCCAGATCAGTAGCTCAGCCTCTTAGGGAGGGACTACGTGTAATATGTAGTTTACAAACAACAAAACAAGAAAACATAATGCAGCAGCATGGTTTGGGGATTTGAGCTGTAACATTCTCAACCAAAATTACCACCCAACCTCATTTTACCCTCACTTTGAGAGAAAGACAAGTAAAAACAGTTTGGGAGTGGCAATTTGAGGTATGGAAATGAGAAAGAAGAAACAGTTACATGTTCTTACTTCCTCCACACTCAGGGCTAGGAGTACCGTTTTATGAGGGCACCCTGCTGGCCTGGCGCCCCCCCTTCTTGGTAGAAGAAGCAGGTAGCAGCGGCATCTCCCTCACTTCTTCTCACTATAGATCATGTTCTCCATACTTTTTTTGTTCCCATTCATCAGACATGGCTCCTGGATCCTGCCATGGAACTTCCCTTGGCCTGTCCCAAAGGCTCCCTCTGGGTTCTCTGGCTCCTCCCCTCATTTGTCTATGTCCCCATTGGAAAGTGAGTTAATACCTATACAGACTCTATGGTCTGATATGTGGAACACCATTATAACTCTCCCACTTAGCTGCCTAGGTCTCCTGGAGGTCCTGAATCTAATGCTGTGATTCTACAAATACTCTGTCTGGGGCAGCGATGCTCTGTCTTCTTAGTGTGTGAGGAGCAACAGTGGGAGGGCTTCTGAAGTTCTGGCCCTGCTGGTGGATCTCCTGATGGCCATTGTGTGACACAGAGTGTTGGACTGGAAGGGCCATTGGCCTGATCCAACATGGCTTCTCTAATGTTCTTATGAGAATAGGGCCAGGGCTTTCTCTGTAAATGTAAAAAAGAAATTAGCAATTTCAAATTTTGCATTTTTCATTCTTCCTAAAATGCATTTATGTTTGAAAATTGGTGGGCGCATGGGGTGGGGGGCGACAGAAGGTAGCCTCACCTAGTGTGCAAAAAACCCCTGGCACCGGACCTGTCCACACTGGTTCTCCTCTTTTGAAATGTAGCCTCTACAGCTGCTGAAAATCACCTAAAATCATGGGAAATTATGGAACCACAACCTCTGTTATGTAAGTTGTACTACCTTCCAAGAACCAAACTGTGTCCAAAATTTCCAGCTCATTTTAAACAGGAGACTCAAATGTCAAGATATGCCTTTTTGTAGACAATAATGATCTTTAGTTATGCACAAAGTCTGTATCTTCAGAATAAATACACTGAACATTTATTTGACATAAATAAGCATTTGTCATCTATTTGACATGTCATGATGGCTGTAACAACAAACACAAACCTTTATTGGCATTGAGAGGACAAAACATTATGGGAATACAGCAAAATACCAAGAAACATCAGTCACTTACACTTTGGCTATTCAAACCCCGTCTTCTGATTGCATAATGTAAAAATTTTGGAACAGCCTCCATTGTTTTACAATTAGAGTTAAACAGAAGAAAGTGGATAACTGAGTCGTCAGAATGCCAACTCTTACCATCTAAAAGTGGAGTAATCAAATGAGATTGAATATCCCTATAAAAGGGACAATAAAGTATGCTGTGTGTAGTGAATTCTATATCTTTTAGAGAACAAGGACTAAGTCTGTCTGCATATGGTATCTGGCGGTACCTCCCTAGAAGCATCTCTGATGGCAAAACTATAAAGCGTGCAAGCATGTATGCTCTGCGAAGATGTGAGGCTGTTAAACATAACAGATATTTTGCAATAGAGCCCTAAGAGGTCCCCAACCTACCTGGGGAGCATCTGCTAGCAGCGCGTTCCCTAAGTTCTTGCCTTTCGATATTGAGAAATCTTTGATAGTAGCATAGGCTTGTTTATCCGAAAAGGGGGCTAAAAAATCTGGGGCTATTCCCATTGTACAGAGTTTCTCCTCTACATATCTAAGCCATGGAGAAAGATGGGACTCAGTTAACATGTGAGTAATAATATTTTTAGCTTTAGCATGAAAGTGACGTTTACGCCAAAACTGAGTTGTTATCAGCCATGCTCTGGTTGATAGAAGTCTTTGGTTGGTTTCTAAGTGTAGAACTGCATAGGGAACACACGAGGGAAGTCCAAGAATTTTCCATAAAAATCTGGACTGTATTCCTTCCAAGTTAAGGCTCCGATCCAGATTGGCAGCTAATTTGGCATTAAAACTTTAAGGGCCACCGGCACATACTGGTTGCCCCAGGTATAATAGAAACATATAATAGCTGCAGTGATGTTGTTCACTGCCTCAATTGTTCTCTCTATATGATAGACCCATCTGGTGTTATAGTAAAAGTGGATATCCAAGTACTTATTTATTATTTTTATTTTTATTTGTTAGACTTTTACCCCGCCCTCCCGCCGAAGCGGCTCAGCTTTTGACTTGTTCAATAAAATGTCCTCTGATGTTCCATCTAGATGGCTTCCAGCTCTTGCTGAAGATCATAATTCTGGATTTTTCAAAATTCAGAACTAGCCTATTCTTTTCACAATAATCTACAAAGCTCTTCAGCAGGCGTTTCAACCCTATATGGGTTAGGGACAATAACACTGTGTCGTCGGCATAAAGGAGTAAAGGGGTATGGATCGAGCCAAGTTTAGGGCTGTGACCATGGATCAGATCTCAGGTGGGTGCTAATCATTTATAAACAGTTTGAATGGAAAAGGCACTAGAAGGCAATCCTGTTTGACTTTTATATTAATTGGAATTTTGTCAGGTCACCAGCGTTGTTAAGTCTAACTTGGCAGGTAATATTATGATGAAGCTTCGTTATTAAATATAAAAGCCTTGCTTCCATCCTCATCAACTTAAGTTTTTTCCATTGACGTTCTCTTATGATTGAATCGAAAGCACCTTTTAGATCTAAAAAGGCTGCATATACTTTGGTGCCTTTTTGTCTCTTATACTTATTTACAAGGTGCATGTCATGCAGTGATTTAGGGTAGATTCTCCTTTACAAAAACCTATTTGTTCTTGACCCAGAATTCCTTGTTTTAATAAGGCTGTAATAATTTGTAATCCTGTGCCACCTCCCCATGTCAGTGGTTTGTACTGGGCTGTGTAAGTGTTGTTAGAGATTTATTTGACTCATCACTATACTTTAAACATCCAGCCACCCAATAAGAATTTTGGGGAAAGAACAGATGTGCTAGCATATGCTTTGAGGAACATTTGCCTAGTGAACAGAGTATATAACTACAATTTCAAAACTGCTACAGTTGCTACAGTTCCACATATTTGAGCATTCTTGAACTAAAACTCTGTGAAAACTATTTTGGCGTGTTAATTAAAGTCAAGTTGTAGAGCACAGCACAACACTTGCCTGCTAGATAGCTGTTGGAAACCTGATTATTTGACTGAAATGCATTTTAGGGCACTTCTACATGCCAAATGCTGAGAAAACACCAGCCTAATGGCCACTTCAGCATTTACAGCCCGCACATGGAGGTCAATAAAAAACCTTTCATGATGTGGGGGTATCACAGCAGGGTCATAATACACTAAACAGGGATGGGCACAAACCGGCTCATGAACTAAAGTTCATTACAAATTCTGGCTGGTTCATAGTTTGGGAAGTGACTTTCATGAACTGAAGAGCTGCCATGAACTACCACAAATATTGATGCAGATTATGGTGGTTTGTGAAGAGGAGAAAGCAGGGGTTTGAACTTGAAATATCTCATGAATGGATATAAATCAGTTTGGTTCATGAACTGGCCTACTGGTTCATGGTTCAGTTAGGGATGGGCACAAACTGCAAAAAAAAAAGAATGCAGTTTGTGCCCATCCCTAACGTTAAAGTGCTTGAACAACTTCTTCAGATGTGCGTGCACATGGAAGCTATACCTTGAATAAAATTTTGTCGGTCTTAAAAGTGCCACTGGACTTGGACTTTGTTCTGCTGCTTCAGCCCAACATGGCTACCCACCTGAATTGAACTAAAGTGCTTGTCAGTCATCTCTTTCCTCAAAGATAGCTGGTATTTCTGCAGCACAATTGGGCATGTCTGAAATAAACTATGCATGGCTGGTGTTGTCGGGATGTATGTGGACATTAGAATATGTCCTACATCAGTAGCAGTTTTAATCTAAGAATCAGGTCTCTGTTTTGAGCACCACCATCTGGAGTTTACTTTCCAGCTTCACCTCAATTTATTTGATCCTATATTTACAGAATTCACATGACCTAAAATGCCCCCCTTTTAGCTGATTCAACAGTATTTTGAATACATAACAATAGTTTAAGAAAGTATGACTTTTGAAATACAACATGTACTTTAAAACATTTCTTGTACAATATATATACAATGTTATATACAATGCATATGAACTCCCATAAGCCTATAAAAGTGGTTGATTTATATCAGCTCTCATATACAAAAGGAGTTAACTTCTCAGTAAGTGTAAAGTGATGCACAGTGGGACAAAAAAATCCCAACTTCAAGTATAGGCTAATGGGGTCTGAACTTGCTGAAACTGAGAGGGGAAAAGATCTTGGGGTTGTGGTGGATAGCTCAATGAAAGTGTCAACCCAGTGTGCTGCAGCAGTGAAAAATACAAACTCTATGTTAGGGATTATTAGGAAAGGGATTGAAAATAAAATGCCTGGTATTGTAGCGCCCCTGTATAGCTCTATGGTGCAGTTTCATTTGGAATACTGTGTACAGTTCTGGTCCCTGTATTTTCAAAAGGACATTGCAGAGCTGGAAAAAGTGCAGAGGAGGGCAACCAAAATTATGTCAGGGTTGGAGCATCTTCCCTATAAGGAAAGGCTGAAGGATCTGGGACTTTTCAGTTTAGGTAGATCCAGCAGGGCTCTTATTACATCAGGCTCCTTCCTCATGGAAAAACAGATCAAAGTGGAATAACAGTGCCCAACAACAATCTCTGCAATATTTATATTTTTTATTTATATTTATGAATCACCCACTCTGCAAGCAGGCTCTGGACGATTTACAACCTTCCGGGATGTGTGGCCGTTGTAGAACCTGACGTTTTGCCAGTAACTGTGACTGGCATCCTCAGAGGTATAAACACAGAAAGATGGAATACTCTCTGTGTCAAGGTAGATTAATAAATTAACAGTCCAGACAGCGATATAAACTCCTTTTGCTGGCTACAGTGCTGTCTGTGCAGCAGGGCAGGGCAGGGCATGTGGGTAATTGGCTGGATCATATAGATCCAGTGACAGTTTCTTTAAAAGTGATAAGACCACAGCCTCCTTAAGACCGTCTGGAAAGACCCCTGTTTCCAGGAACAGACTGATAATGTCCTCCAGTGGGCCCCATAACCTCTCATCACCAGCCTTCACTAGCCATGAGAGACACAGATCCAGGGGGCATGTGTTCGGTCAAACAGCACCCAGGATCCTGTCAAATCAGCAGAGGACAGCAGGCTGAAGTTGTCTAAGACTGAATCCAGAGACAAGCCAAGGGACCTCCAGTTCACTTGCTGTATTAATGCTGGCAGGCAAGTCACAGTGGACTGACAGGACTTGTTCTGCAAAAAAGCTCACAAAAGCCTCAAAGCTAATGGCCAAATTACTACTATTTTGGGTCCCTCCTGAGAGGGATGCCAATTGCCGAACTACCCTAAACAATTGTGTCAGGCATGAGCTTGTGGAAGCAATGGAGGCCGAGTCGAACTCATTCTATGTAGCCTTCACTGCCACCTCATAGGACCTCATAAATATCCTATAAGATGTTCTTGTAGCTTTGTTACGAACACGCTGCCCGACTTGCTCAAGTTGTCTGAGTTCTCACTTCATTCCCCTGAGTTCTTCCATATACCAGGGGGACATTCGATGACAGGAACAGAGAGGATTTCAGGGGGCAACCTCATCAATGGCTTCAGAGAGATGGACACTCAAGTCCTCTACCAGCTCATCCAATGATGCACCACAAGGCATTGGATCCCACAGATCCATTAGTCTCCACAGGTGAGCATAAATCCACTTGCTGCCTAGACAGGGAGGGCTGAGACACCCTGCTCGGTCTTCAAGACCAAGTGGTCTGACCATGGTACCTCTTCCCTCGAAGCCAGCTCCACATTCATCCCCATGCCAAAGATCAGATCCAGGATGTGGCCTGCTTGATGTGTGGGATTTGATACAATTTGGGAAAGCCCCAGTGCTGCCATGAAAGACACTAGGTCTGAAGCCCAATTGGTGGTGGTGGCTCCATCTTCATGGATGCTGAAGTCCCCAAGAACCAATAATCTCGGGAACTCCAAAACCCACTGAGTCACCACCTCCAACAGGCTCTGTAGGCTGTCTGCCAGTGTGCTAGGTGGTCAGTACACTAAGCAGACACCCAAGCTCTCCTCAGCATCCCACACCAAGCCAACACAATCAATACCTCTTTGGTGCGGAGAGAGGCCTGAAGGAGAAACCCTCCCGGTTGAGTAAGGCAAACCCCTCTGCCCCTGAGTTTGTGACTGGTGAAGGACCAAGAAACCTGGGGGGAGAGGTCAGTTCTTGTAGGGCGGCAGTCTCACCATCCCTCACCCAGGTCTCAGTCACACAAGTCAGGTCCATATTCTGCACTGCAAGATAATCATGCAGTGTTGGTCTTATTATTAATGGATTTGGCATTGTACCACATGAGTGACGAAGAGTGGTAAACATTCCTTGCCTTCATAGTCAAGTAACTTGGGATGAGATTAAGGTAGGAAGGAGACTGAGCATCTCCATATCTTTGCCTCCTTCCCTTCCAAGACCTTCTCCCACTGCCATACCTCCTCCTGCACCCAATCATTGGGAACCCCAGCCCAGTACTGGAACCCTGTAAGTTGTCACCGGCATCCATTCCCCTACTCCGCTCCCTGCCCACAGCACAACCTGCAACACAGCAATTAAACAAACCAGATAAATACTAATTTACAATCAATAGTAACATACAACTCTAATTAGACAGATCACACAACACCCCAATCAATAATCCTCCCACCTAATCCTCTCTACTTACTATCCCCTCCCACCTGCTAATAAGGCTAAATAAATTTAAATGTTGAGTGGAAGAAAAAAAAACTCCCAACCCCACTGTCTAATTCTATCAAATTAAACTAGGTCCTCAACCCTAAACTAATTAAAAACTCAATATTCTATGAAGCAACTTGAAGAATTTACAGCACCAATAGATGTAACTGGGGAGCCAATAAATGTTTTGTGTGCAGCAGGAGCAGTCAATGATGACAAAAATCCAGGATATTCTGCTGGGTTTCAGTAGGGTAGGGAGCCATACAATAGAAGACATCCAAATTCCATCCTTCCACTCTTGACACTCAACGGTCCACTCTGGGCCCCTAAGGAGATAGTCCAGGCCCAACCACCCCTGAGCACACATGTCTGCACAAACATGGATGCCCAAGGAACCCTGGGCATGGCCAAACACCCCCAGCACAATCAGAGTCAGTTCTAGGGGCCAGGGTGTGCCCAAACAGTCTAATCCTTTATCAACTCCTCTGGGCCAGCTGGAGACGCTGCTAACACAACATATCTCCACATCTGCAGCATGGTATCCCCAGCATTGGAGTTGTCCAAACTGAAGGACTCCACAAGCTCTCAAGCCACCAACGGAGTCCCACTATAACCACCAACTCCCTGGGACAAGGGTGGCCGGGAGCAGCCAAAATGTTGCCATGGAAAATGTTGCCCCAAACAATAGGGTGCCGCTGGATCTTACTGTAATGCAGCTGATCTTTGCTATGGCCTGCAGGGCTATGTCTAAAGCAGGAGATGCCGTTGTAGGGTTCAAAACCCCCGCGGTAAGAGTAGAGGGTGTCAGTGTAGATTGAGAAACACTGCAGCATGAGACAGCTCAGGCCACTCCAAGGAGGCTTCCAGAAAACCTTCCATGTCTCTCTTCCTCCTCTCAGTTCTCCACATTTGGCACCAGCTGGACTATTCAGTTCCACGGGTTCCTGAAAGAGTTCTAGACTGCCCTCTGATCTTCTGGGGGTTAGCTGGGCTCTTTTTTGCTTCATTAACTAGAAATTGTAAAAAGTCCAGGCAGAGCTCTTTCTCAAGGCTCTGATCCGGTTGCTATCTTAAGCTCACTTTGCTTTGATCTGACCTGGATAGCCCAGGCAAGCCCGATCTCATCAGGTCTCAGAAGCTAAGCAGGGTCGACCCTGGCAAATATTTGGATGGGAGACCTCCTTGAAATACCAGCAGTTGGAAGGCAGGGGCAGGCTTTATTCAGCCACCTCTCTGAATATCCTCCAGACCCCCAGTAAGGGTCAGTCACCAGAGGTCACCATGACTTCCAGGTGTGCACGCGCACACACACACACAAGAAAAAGAATTAAAAAACAACAACCCAAAAAGGAAAAGCTCACTGAAAAGAGGAGTAACCCTGTGCTCACTTTATGAAGCAAAACTAACATTACTTCCTTGATGTATTCCCTGCTCTGTTCCTAACACTAACAAAATGATTAGTGATAACAGTGATGGATTCACCCATGTCAGTTTTGTGTCTTTTTTGGCTCAACCCTAGTGATAATCCCCAGTGAGGGAAACAATTCATGTCCATAAATTGGGATATTCATTACCAGTGACAGCTACAGATGACATCTCATCTGCTTTGAATACCATCCCTCCCCCACCTGTCTTTTTATGATAAGCACTTTTAAATAGACATAAAGATAAAGAACAAGCAAGCATGGCAGGAACTGACCTGATATCCTGACTCACCTCAGTGACCCACTTATCCAGATTAGATAAAAAAGCCAGTGTGCCATTTAGTGGCCTAAATATCTGAGACAGCTGGTAGAATTACTGCCTTGCCATCTCTGTTACCAGCTAGCTCTGTGACCTTAGGCAGGTCTCTTAATAGGCCTGCCCTTTGCTGACCCACTTGAAACACAGATAACAATGCACAAATACATTATATAGTGGAACTGAGTTTCCTTAATGGTCATAAAATGAGTTCTTCATTTTAAAAACAATAGAAAAGCACTATTATAGTAACAAATGGCCAACACACATATTTATGGCCAACTTATGGAACAATATTTCCTACTATCAGCTCTAAGAAAAGGGCTGGAGACCTCCTTGTTGGAAAATCCACTCTGAGTCAGCGAAAAATGCAGCTGGGCAGAATGGGATTAATTAGATTGATGGAGTTTGGAATAGTACCTCTTTTGGGGTGCGGACCCATTTCCATTGTGGTTTTTTTTTTTAAAGAAACAGAAATTTCCTTTAAAAATAAGTTTGAAGACTTTACACAAAAATTATGAAATCATAAATCTCTCCCTTATTATAAAAGAGTTTTGGGTGCCAGAATTCTAAAATTGGCCCCTTTAGTGTTAGGCCGAAAAAACTGCCACTCGGAAGACACTGGTTGGGTTCATTGGCTGCTTTGTGCAGTCCCGGCCAGCGTTCCAAGGTCATTTACATATGGAAGCTGATTGGACTACACTCCATTCCACACCTCAAACTCACACCCCCCCCTGCAAGGCAGTTGGAATTTTCAGTTGGGAGAGGAGAATGATGTCA
>NW_015163613.1:485020-508421 GCF_001447785.1 Gekko japonicus | reverse complement strand
GGGGGCGAGGCAGGCGATGGAAGGCCGATGCCTCCGTCGCCTGGCTGGAGTGGCCGCGGGGGAGTCTGGAGTCGGGCGGCCGCTGGTGGGAGCCGCGGGTGCCCGGGCCGAGATTGGGGGGGCAAGGCGGGCGACAGAAGGCCGATGCCTCCGTCGCCCGGCCCTCTACAGAATCCACCCCCCAAACCTCCAGGTATTTCCCTCCTTAGAGCTGGCAACCCTACATTCCCCTCAGTGCCTGTTGGTAGGCAACTAAGCTTGGTCCTGTCACCTACTTTGGCCTTTGGGAGAAAACACATTGGGGCCAATCCTGATAGGGTTGCCAACTCCAGATGGGAAATTCCTGGAGACTTGAGGGATGGAGCCTGAAGAGCGTGAGCTTTGAGGAGGGGTGGGACCTCAGACAGGTACACTGCCATAGACTCCACCCTCCAAACCAGTCAGTCCCACATAGGGAACCATTGTTGCCAATCTCCAGGTGAGGGCTGGAGAGCACTCAGTATTACAACTGCTCTGCAGAAGGGAGGGCAGAAGTCAGCTGAAGTCAAAGGGGCAGATAATGGTAGGTTGGTGGCTAGCTGGGAAGGAGATGGGGTTGCCAACTACATGCTGACAAATTCCTGGGGATTTGAGGGGTGGCGCCTGGAGAGGGTGGGGTTTGCAGAGGGGAGGGACCTCAGACAGGTAGAATGCCATAGACTCCACCCTCCAAACCAGCCATTTTGTCCTGGGTAACTCACAATTACAACTGCTCTTCAGGTAGCAGAGATCAGTTCCTCTGGAGAAAACAGTGGACTCTGTCATTATACCCTGCTGAGGTCACCACAGCAAATTGACACTGTTTGCCCAAAGCCAGAGCACTGCCCCAGAGCCTCTTTCTAGATCCCGTTGTATTGCTTTCACAACGGGCTTTACTGCTAGTTTTAAAATAATTCTGGTGTATGTAATCAATACTGCAGACATGCATGCCTCACTGTTGCAATGATCCTACTTAAATACTCTTAGCATTGGTGTGAGGTCATAGCTACTTTCTCCGTGCAACATTTATTATCATAAATGAAAACTGGAGTATTGATGTAGCAGCAGTCATGGTTTGTGTGTTTCGATGCTTCTCCCTTACCTAACAAGGATATTTTATTTTTCATTAAAAATGTATTCAGATTCTTATTAGTCTCCTTGTGTTTGCCATATTGATCCCTTTGTCCTTCACACCAGTTTTCTTTCTCCTCCAATGTTCCAGGTATAATTGCAGTGGAAAATTACAGCCCTGTTCATGGCTTTCATGACTGTTCTAGGCTATAACAAATATGTCTTTTATTAGGACTGTGGTTAGAGAGCACAATATTTCTTCAAGGCCTTTATTTTAAATTATTTCTGTGGCTGCTGAATTTGGAATCTGACTTTTACTTGCTCAGGGCTCCTTCTGATTTATTTCAAGTTTTAGAAAAAAATGACCTTAGTTGGATATAAAGAAAAAGACCGCAATTTTGAGGACTGTGAACATAGAAGTTTCCTACAGTTGCCAACCGTACATTTGATAATAGGACTGCAGCCAAAGTGAGAAATTCAATGGGTTGGATCTAATAGACAGATAGGAAATTTGTTTATCATTGGAGATCAGTTTGAAAGGATATTGTAAACCATGGATCGGAATTGTGTTTTTAGTGGGCAACAGGAGTTCTTTACTGGAAGACAAAGATAGGATAAAGCAAGATTGCTGCTTGCAAAATAAAAATGTCTTGGACTCTATTTATTTATTAAGATTTATACCCTGCCCTCCCCGCAAAGTGGGCTCAGGGCGGCTTACAAGGGGCAAAGCCCATATAATACAGATAAAAGCAATAAAAAATTAATAACAATTAAAAAAATTATACTCAATTTAACAAGATGGTCTCTGGATGGTTCTCCAAGGGTGATTTTATCCTATAGCTCAACCAGGTAAATCCAGTGGTCACACAGAAATTGTGGCAGATCTTCCTGGGCCATCCTCAACCCCGATGTTATCCACCTCATTGGTGGCGGTGGTAGTGGTGGCCCCTATGTGAAAGCCTGGCGGAAGAGCTCCGTCTTATAGGCCCTGCGGAACTGCATAAGGTCCTGCAGGGCCCTGATCTCCTCCGGGAGCTCGTTCCACCAGGTAGGGGCCACCATTGAAAAGGATCTGGTCCTAGTCGTGGCAAGCCTTGCCTCCAGGGGGCCTGGAACCACCAAGTGATGTTGTGCCCCAGACCGAAGTTCTCTTGGGGGTATGTATGGGGAAAGGCGGTCCCTCAGGTAAGTCGGACCCCGGCCATGAAGGGCTTTAAAGGTAAGTACCAGCACTTTGAAGCGGTATGCTATTGGCAGCCAGTGCAGCGCTTTCAGTCCAGGCTGGATGTGCTCCCACTTGGGGAGACCCATCAACAGCCTGGCCGCCGCATTCTGCACTAGCTGCAGCTTCCGGATCCACCCCAAAGGCAGCCCCATGTAGAGAGAGTTAAAGTAGTCTAGCCTCGAGGTGACCGTCGCATGGATCACTGTAGCCAGGTTGTCGCGGCCGAGGAAGGGAGCCAACTGCCGAATCAGCCTAAGATGATAAAATGGCGATCTGGCAGTGGCTGCCACCTGGGCCTCCATAGTTAAGGAGGGATCCAGAAGCACTCCAAAACTCCTAACCTCCGACGCTGGCACCAATGGCACCCCATCAAAGGTCAGGAGAGGGAGCCCCAACCCCGGTCTGTTCCGACTCAGGCACAGGACCTCCGTCTTCGCTGGGTTTAGTTTCAGCCGGCTCAGTCTGAGCCACCCAGCCACGGCCTGTAGTGCCCGGTTCAGATCTTCTGGGTCGGAGCCCGACCGGCCACCCAACATCAGATAGAGCTGGGTGTCACCAGCATATTGATGGCAACCCAGCCCAAACCTCCTGGCAATCTGGGTGAGGGGGCGCATGTAGATGTTAAACAACATCGGGGAAAGCACTGCCCCCTGAGGCACCCCACATTCAAGTGGGTGCCTCTGGGACTGCTGTTCCCCTATCACCACCCTCTGTCCCCGACCTTGGAGAAAAGAGGCAAGCCATTGAAGAGCGATCCCCTGTATCCCCATGTTGACGAGGCAGTGGGTCAGCAACTGGTGGTCGACCGTGTCAAACGCGGTCGACAGATCTAACAACAACAGTGCCACCATACCACCTCGATCCAGATGTCTCCGAAGGTCATCAGTCAGGGCAACCAGCACTGTCTCCGCCCATGACCTGGGCGGAAGCCAGACTGGAATGGATCCAGAACAGAAGCGTCATCCAGAAAGCTCTGAAGCTGTGTCGCCACCGCCCTCTCGATCAATTTGCCCAAATAGGGCAAATTGGACACCGGCCGATAGTTGGCCAATCCAGCCGGGTCCAAAGTTGGTTTTTTCAGGAGAGGACGGACCATCACCTCCTTGAGTACCTCAGGGAACCGTCCCTCCAAGAGGGACTTGTTGATAATCTCCCTTACAGCACCTCGAAACCCCTCATGGCCCGCTTTAATGAGCCAGGAAGGGCACGGATCAAGATGGCACGTGGTTGGGCGCACAGATGTGAGCAGTCTGTCAACTTCCTCCAGACTGAGCGGGTCAAAACATTCTAAACCCTGCGAAGGCACGCAAGGGGTCTCAAGTTCGCTCACTATTTCAATTGTGGCAGGGAGGTCATGCCGGAGCATCAAGACTTTATCTGCGAAATAGCTCGCAAAAGCCTCAGAGCCAATATCCAATTCCCTACTGTTTTGTCTGCCTTGAGGCAGAGCTGTCAAAGACTGAATTGTTCTAAATAATTGGGCTGGGTGTGAGCTCGCAGACGCAATCCTGGCTGCCTAGAACTCCCTCTTAGCAGCCTTGACTGCCATCTCATAGGATCTCATAAACGTCCTATAGGATGTTCTTGATGCTTCGTCACGGGCACACTGCCACCATCTCTCTAGCTGTCTTAGCTCTTGTTTCATGAGCCGCAGCCCCTGGGTATACCAAGGGGACAGCCTAGAGTGAGAGCGCAAAGGGCACCTGGGAGCGATCTCATCAATGGCTGTGGAGAGTCGGTCATACCAGTCCTCCACAAGCTCATCCAATGAGCCGCCAGGGGGCATCGGATCCCGCAGAGCCATCTGAAGCCGAATGGGGTCCATTTGGTTCCACGGGTAAGCTAAAGTCTGCTCGCTGCCTAAACAGGGTTGGGGTGGGACATTCAGATGAGCCTTCAGGGCAAAGTGGTCTGACCATGGTACTGCCGCTGCAGTAATCCGGTCCACTGTAATCCCAGCCGTGAAGATCAAATCAAGCGAGTGCCCAGCCTGGTGCGTGGGGATCGCTACACATTGAGAGAGTCCCAGTGCCGCCATGGACGATACTGGTCCGTAGCCCAGCTGAAAGCCGCATCATCGGCATGGACGTTGAAGTCACCCAAGACCAGAAGCCTAGGGTGCTCCAGCGCCCAGCCTGATACGGCCTCCAGCAGGGATGGCAGGCTACTAGCCGGTGCGTTAGGCGGTCGATACACTAGCCAGATCGCCAAACTTTCCACAGTCCCCAGCACGAAGCCAACACACTCCATGCCCATGATCAGTGGGGGGAGTGCCCTGAAGGAGAAAGCCTCCCGAATGAAAATCGCCACACCTCCCCCCCGCCCCTTAGTTCGCGATTGATGTAGGACTGAGAACCCGGGAGGGGCAAGTTGGGAGAGAGCTACCGTCTCCCCATCCCACACCCAGGTCTCAGTCATGCACGCCAGGTCCACCTGTTGTTCCATGACGAAGGCCCGAAGGACTGTCTTCTTATTGTTGATGGACCTGGCATTACACAACACCAATGACGGAGAGGGGTACTTCATCCTAGCCCCACTGCAGACCTCCTTTGAGATGGGTCGTAGGCTGTAAGGGTGCCGAGACCTTCTTTTTCTCAACACCCTTCCCTTGACCTTCTGCCTAGACCCACCGCTCAACTTTCCCCTCCCCAAGAGCACCGGAATATGTTGCTCAGCCATAGCTTCACCAGCCGGTCTCCACGATGGCATCAGATCACTGGTATCAACTAAGCAGGCTAATTCCTCCTTTCCAAGCCGAACGCAGTATCGGCTCCTGGTGCTGCGATTCTAAATTGTCTAACATTTATGTATTTGTAAATTTGGTATTTGTACAGGATGCAAATACGATGGTTATGGCTTGGGAGACAGCTGAGGTAATCCGAGAGCAACTGATATAAAACATTTATTCATTTACAAAAATTGTTTGCCACCTTTCTGCCCAGTCAGAGTCACCAAAGTCACAGTTAATGCAAAATTTTATAAAACACATCATTAAAACAATTAACAACAAAACTAAAATACACATAAAAAGCACACAGAACAATAATTAAAACATAGCATTCATCAAGGGAACACCATATTAAAAAAGAAATAAAAGTCTTTATCCACTGGTAGAAAACAGTCATAGAAGGGGATAAATCAATATCTCTTGGGAAATAAGAGTTCCATAGTTTTGCTGCCACAACTGAGAAGGCTCTCTCTCGGGTTGCCACCCACCTATCTCAGAAGGTGGGGGCACCCTAAGCAGGGCTTTGGAAGATGATGGACCCCGTTACTCTCCCCACTCTGAGGCAAATTTTCCCCAACAAAATTCCTAGTTCCCTTCAGGTACTGAGCTGGCCTCCACTTTGTTGTTCAGTCGCACAGTCGAGTTCGCGACCCCATGGATCAGCTCCCGCCAGGCCTTCCGGTGTTCCGCCGTCCTCTGAAGTGTGCTCAATTTCATGTTCGTTGCATCTGTGACACTGTCTAACCATCTCATCCTTTGCCGTCCCCGTCTTCTTTGACCTTCAATCTTTCCCAGCATCAGGGTCTTCTCCAGTGAGTGCTCCCTTCTCATTTGGTGGCCAAAGTATTTGAGCTTCAGTTTCATTATCTGGCCTTCCAGGGAGCAGTCAGGGTTGATTTCTTTTAGGATTGACTGATTTGTTCTTGCAGTCCAAGGGACTCTCAAGAGTCTTCTCCAGCACCATAGTTCAAAAGAATCTATTCTTTGGCGCTCGGCCTTCCTTATAGTCCAACTCTCGTAGCCATACATGACTACTGGAAATACCATTGCTTTGACCATGAGGACTGTTGTTGGCAGGGTGATGTCTCTACTTTTTATCATGCTGTTTAGGTTCGCCATCGCTTTCCTCCCAAGGAGCAGGCGTCTTTTAATTTCATGGCTGCTGTCACAGTCTGCGGTGATCTGGGATCCCAGGAACGTGAAGTCTGTCACCACTTCCACGACTTCCCCTTCTATTTGCCAAGGAGTGATGGGGCCGGATGCCATGATCTTAGTTTTTTTGATGTTGAGCTTCAAGCCCACTTTTGCGCTTTCCTCTTTTACCCTGAGCAAGAGGCTCTTTAGGTCCTCTTCACTTTCTGCCATTAGAGTGGTATCGTCTGCATATCTGAGGTTGTTGATCTTTTCCCCAGCAATCTTAATTCCCTCTTGTGATTCATCTAGGCCAGCATTTCGCATGATGTACTCTGCATATATATTAAATAAGCAAGGCGACAAAGACAATATACATCCTTGTCGTACTCCTTTTCCTATGCTAAACCAATCAGTTGTTCCATATCCGGTTCTAACTGTCGCTTCTTGGCCCTTATACAGGTTTCTCAAGAGACATGTGAGGTGGTCTGGTACTCCCATCTCCACTAGCGTGACAATATTTGCAGCTTTATAAATCTGAATGTCCCACCCACTGACAGAATCTAAGCCCAGGAACTTGTCAGGAGAAAACAGGACCCCTCTTTTTAGATCCTTGAAATGGCATTGGAGACTGTGTAACAGTGAACAATAATAATTTTATTGAACAGGCAGGGAAGGTATTGGGTAGTCAGGAATTGGAAAGGCTGAGGTAAAAGTTCTTGGTAAAACAGTATATATTTCAGTTAACAGACAAGATGGTGTTGTAGCAGCTGATTTTTACAATTTCTTGGTTCTTATCAGTGAGAGATGGTGGACTGTATTTAGGTTTCAGTTATGTTTCTGCATATAGTTTCCTATTACCTGTTCAGGATTTCTGGAAAGCTCACTTTTTGTGTATCAAATTCTTTCCCCTTTTCTGAAATGACAACATTTCTTCTTTCCCTGAGTAGTCTATAACAACAGAATAGGGACTGCCTCAGTGCCAACTCCCTGTATAGCTGTACAGGATTTATATTATTTCCTTTTGGCTTGATTGGGAACTTCAGCCTGCAACCCAGTCACTCTTTACCAAAATCTCAAACCCCAGTTCTTGGCATCTGTGTGAAAATATACTTTAGCTTCAGCTGACACTAGTTTCCAAATTTTTAGATGAAATTCCTTCTCAGGTTATGTTTAACACAACTAAGACCAGTTGTCTCTTCTTTTATTCAAAAGGTGAATCTGTCTGACAGACTTTTTAGTCAGACTCTTCAGACATCCACTCCTTTAGTTGAACTTTCACTTTAATGAACAGTAACTGCCACTGAACCCAAAGAACTAACTCTCTCTTCAGCACACAACTGATTTTATATTTCCTTCAGCTGGCCAATCAGAGAAAAGGAGCAGCCTGTCACTCAAGCTCAACATTCTAGAGCAGAGTTAACTATTCACCTCCCATCCCTGATTTTACAGCATTAGGAATTTAGTCCATCGCAGCAGTCAAATGTATTTCAAGTGGGATAATAATTAAATGAGAATCGAGCAAGAATAAATAAGGAATATTAACCAAATCTTGTAATTCATGAACCCTGTCTCTCCTGAACTCACACTCTCTGTGCTTCTCTGCTGAATCACTTCTTGCAGCTCTTCTTCCATACGCTATCTTTCCCTTTGTCTCCAAGTTATCCCCCCTGCCTTTTTTTCAAACTCAGTTCCACATACAATCTTACATACAGATACACATGCACAGGTCAGAGTTGGAACTTCTGGTTCTCTAACTGACAGTATTCCAATCTGGAAGGGTGTGAAGCAGGGTTGCGTGTTGGCCCCTTTACTGTTTAATCTTTACATCAATAACATAGTTGGGAAACTCTCAGGGCCCCACTTCACTCCCCCCTCATTGGGCCATCAAAAAATTTCAATCTTGTTATATGCAGATGACATGGTCTTAATTTCTCTCACAAAAATTGGTCTGAAGAGGTTATTGCATCACTTAGGGACTTATTGTAAAGAAGAAGCTCTCACTATAAATTTTTATAAGACCAAGGTCACGGCTTTTAGGAACAGGGCAAAAACCTCCTCTTGGAATATTCTTGGAAATCCAGTCAAGCAATGCAATTCATTTAAATACCTTGGAATTACCTTTAGAGAGTCTTTAAACTGGACTGCTCATGCTGCCTTGGTCAAATTGTCAGCACTAAGACTGGTTGGGTCTATTTTGAGCTTCTACCACTCCAAGGGAGGTCGCCTGATAGACCCAGTTCTGAAACTATACAAGAGCAACTATACCCCATCTCTTGTACAGAGTCGAAGTAAGGGGATGGAACGACGTCGTCTTGGCCAGCCTCGAAGTAGTCCAGAATAATTTTTAAGGCACATTTTAGCACTACCCAAGGGGTCCCCAGCTGCCCTGATGAGAGCTGAAACTGGTATTCCTTCTCTTAAGCTCAGGCACACCTTATAATGATCAGATACTGGAAAAGAATGGAAAATTCACATTCTAATTCCCTCAGTCACCAATCTTTTAATCTGCTCTTAGCTAAAAACTCGCAGCGCCTTGACTTTCTTAACATTCTTAACATTCAAGATACTCTATTCCTGTTGATCTTTTGGGAACATCAGTTGATAAATCCCAATTTAGAAACGGGATTTATAACTTAGACGTTCGGCTAGACCGCTCTTTGATATTAAAATCAAAAGCAGCACTATGGTATGAATTAATTAAATTAAATCGGACCACACTAGAACTCCATACTTAGTTAATATCTCTAAACACGTACTTAGAGTGTCCTTTACCTGTCTACTGTTTCAATCAATGCCAACAGCAATTCTGGAGGGCTGATTCAATCAAACTCCATTGGCCCATCATTTATGTATTTGTGGTACCCACGAACTTGAGGATTTACCTCACTATATTCTCTTTTGTCGATTGTATTCTAGTCCAAGGGCTAAGTTTTTAGCAGGTATTTTATCTGGTCTTAGTGCTTACCCAGTTGAGGGGGGGAAATCATTTTTGTTATCTGACATTGAGGCATATGTTTCTTATAAAGTTTCATTATTTGCCCTTGCTGCAAAGAATATACATTCCAAGGTGGCATCAGGAAGGGGCATTATTTAGGCTACTGTATTATATTAGTCATATTTCATTACTGATCTTTGGTATTTTTGTATATTCTGACTCTAACCTATAGCTTGTTCACAATTTGTGCTTTGTAATTTTGTAATGGCCAATACCCCCTCATGGATCACTGCCTTGTCATGGCGAGGGGGCTTGAGCGGTTCGATGAAGCTGTGGGCTATGCCATGAAGGGCCACCCAAGATGGACAGGCCACAGCAGAGAACTCAGACCAAGAGTGATCCACTGGAGAAGGAAATGGCAACCCATTCCAGTATCTTTGCCAAGAAAACCCCATGGACAGTAACAAAAGGCTAAAAGATATGATGCTGGAAGATGAGCCCCTCAGGTCGGAAGGTGTCCAATATGCTACTGAGGAAGAGCAGAGGGCAAGTACAAGTAACCCGAGAAAGAGTGAAGCGGCTGGGCCAAAGCCGAAAGGACGCTCAGTTGTGGATGTGTCTGATGGTGAAAGGAAAGTCCGATGCTGCAAAGAACAATACTACATAGGAACCTGGAATGTAAGATCTATGAATCAAGGTAAGCTTGACGTGGTCAAAAATGAGATGGCAAGACTGAACATCGATATCCTAGGAATCAGTGAACTAAAGTGGACAGGAATGGGCGAATTTAACTCAGAAGACCATTATATCTACTACTGTGGCCAGGAATCTCGTAGAAAAAATGGTGTGGCCTTTATAGTCAACAAGAGAGTGCAAAAGGCAGTACTGGGATACAATCTCAAAAATGACAGAATGATTTCGGTCCGATTCCAAGGCAAACAATTCAACATCACAGTAATCCAAGTTTATGCCCCAACCACTGATGCAGAAGAGGCTGAAGTGGACCGGTTCTATGAAGACCTACAACACCTCATAGAACTAACACCAAAAAATGATGTCCTCATCATCATAGGGGACTGGAATGCTAAAGTAGGAAGTCAAAAGGTAACTGGAATAACAGACAAGTTTGGCCTTGGAAAGCAAAATGAAGCAGGGCAAAGGTTAACAGAGTTTTGTCAAGAGAACACACTGGTCATAGCGAACACCCTTTTCCAACAACCTAAGAGGCGACTCTACACATGGACATCACCAGATGGGCAACACCGAAATCAGATTGACTATATAATTTGCAGTCAAAGATGGAGAAGCTCTATCCAGTCAGTAAAAACAAGACCTGGAGCTGACTGTGGTTCAGATCATGAGCTACTCATTGCAAAATTCAGACTTAAACTGAAGAAAATCGGGAAAACCATGAGGCCATTCAGGTTTGACCTAGATCACATCCCTGATGAATATACAGTAGAGGTGAAGAATAGATTCAAGGGTCTGGATTTGATAGATAGAGTGCCTGAAGAACTATGGACAGAGGTTCGTGACATCGTACAGGAGGCAGCAATCACCACCATACCAAAGAAAAAGAAATGCAAGAAAGCAAAATGGCTTTCTGATGAGGCTTTACAAATAGCAGAGGAAAGAAGGAAAGCGAAAGGCAAAGGCGAAAAGGAAAGATTTACCCAACTGAACGCAGATTTCCAGAGAACAGCAAGGAGAGATAAGGAGGCCTTCCTGAATGAACAGTGCAAAGTAATAGAAGAAAACAATAGAATGGGAAGGACTAGAGATCTCTTCAAGAAAATTGGAGAAATCAAGGGAGCGTTCCATGCAAAGCTGGCCATGATAAAGGACAAAAACGGTAGGGACCTAACAGAAGCAGAAGAGATTAGGAAAAGATGGCAAGAATACACAGAAGAACTATACAAGAAAGACCTCAATGTCCTTGACAAACACGACGGTATAATCACTGACCTTGAGCCAGACATCCTGGAATGTGAAGTTAAATGGGCCTTAGAAAGCATTGCTAACAACAAAGCTAGTGGAGGTGATGGTATTCCAGCTGAGCTATTCAAAGTCTTAGAAGATGATGCTGTTAAAGTGCTGCACTCCATTTGCCAGCAAATTTGGAAAACGCAACAGTGGCCACAGGATTACCTTCAGTTTCTACTGCAGAGATTCTCTGGGACTTCGATTCTGTTCTGCATGGCTTCTGTTGTCCTTGCTTTTTTGCTGTTTTTCCCTCCATAGGAGCACCTTCTTTGGGGGGCTGTAACTTGGACCCCATAAATCCAATCCTCATCAAACTTGGAGGGCAAGTAGAGGAGAGTCATCTGGAGATCTCTTGCATGTTTGGCATCTTTAATTTGCACAGGATCCATTCTATACAATCCTGACCCTCATGAACCTGTGCTTGTCATTTCCCCAGAAAATGCTTTCCTGGGGACACCTTCTTTGGGGGAGCCATAACTCGAACCCCATAAATTCAATCCTCACCAACCTTGGCATGTAGGTAGAGGAGGGTTAGCCGGATATCCCTTGTGAGTTTGGTGTCTCTATCATGCTGAGGGGTGTTCTACCATGTCACAAACCTCACAAATGAAACTGGTTTATTTGTGATGTTTCATGGTTCATGAAGCTGGCATACCATGAACCATACCACATTTTCCCAGTTCATGCCCATCACTACTCAACACCAGTTCTCTAGGTGAAATCCATCTGGTTGTCCTCATGAATTACCCCTGCATTGACCCATGTGGATCTATAAGAACCAGATCATCACTGAGACAGTACCCTAAGACCACAATTGTACCTTTAAAGATTGACTACCTCTTTCAATAGTCTTTCAGTAGTCATGTATGGCTGCGAGAGTTGGACTATAAGGAAGGCCGAGCGCCGAAGAATAGATTCTTTTGAACTATGGTGCTGGAGAAGACTCTTGAGAGTCCCTTGGACTGCAAGGAGATCAAATCAGTCAATCCTCAAAGAAATCAACCCTGACTGTTCCCTGGAAGGCCAGATAATGAAACTGAAGCTCAAATACTTTGGCCACCAAATGAGAAGGGAGCACTCACTGGAGAAGACCCTGATGCTGGGAAAGATTGAAGGTCATAGAAGACGGGGACGGCAAAGGATGAGATGGTTGGACAGTGTCATTGATGCAACGAACATGAAATTGAGCCAACTTCAGAGGACAGCGGAAGACAGGAGGGCCTGGCGGGAGCTGGTCCATGGGGTCGCGAAGAGTCGGACTCGACTGTGCGACTGAACAACAACAACAATGGCCAATGGCTAATTACAATAAACTAAACTGAAACACATACAATTAGTGGAATTGTACATTGATACATATTTCCTTTTGAAATGTTAACAAAGAAAAATATACACAGATTTTAAACAAACAAGAATTTCCCAAAGCCCCATAATGCTCCTTGAATTTAATCACAGTCTTTCAGGTGGTAAGGTTTTCACCATTCTATCTGCCCAAGTTTCACCTGTTGTGCTACAGGTGAAGTCCATTTTTCTTCCCCATGGTTAAAATCTGCAGTGTTTAGAAAAGAATGAGTTATGTTTGTCAATCTATCATGCTCTTGGAAAATCAGATCAGGGAAATCTGGGCTACATGCCATTTGGGGACTGACAATTGGAATGGCCGTATGTTCATCATGGAGTTCTCTCTATTCCTCCTGGCTTACTGATCCAGAGCTGCTCTGTCTTTACTCTTTAAGGTTTGGATCCCCAGAGTTACCACCTCAAATGATTGTGCAGTCACTTGACATTTGATTTCAGCCTTTCTCCACTCTTTATTCTGTCACTCTGTTGGTTGTATCCAGACTTCCTCAACAACTTGCTACTTGGGAAGGTCCTTAGCTGAGATGATGTAATTATATGCTTGCTTTATCTTCTGTTCTGTTGTAAGTTCAGATAGCCTGTTATGGCCATCTGGTTATAGTAAGTTGCCTCACATGGGCAACAAAATCTTTGTCCTTCGAATGAGCAGGCCTTGAGCTGGACTCCCATTCAAAGCTTGTGAAGGTGTGTTCGGGTTATCAAGGATGACCATGGATCAGTCCCATCAGTCCCCATTTTCTTCCTTTAACCAAAAACTAATTAGCTTTTTTGACTGCTGACTTCACTTTCCCATTACTCTGGAGTAAGGCAGGGTAGAATGTCTGGTGATCAAAATCTCACTGAGTCTGGAAGTCTCTGAATTCTTCTAACCCAATTTGAGGCCCATTATTTGAGTAAACAATATGAGCTATTCCATAACAGGCAAAATGGTTCTTTAGCTTCCTAAAAGCTGTCTAAGGCTGCGGTCACACGGAACATTAGCCACGCTACAGAGACGGAAGATTGGCGGATTTTCCGGGCGTGATCACAGCTCCATATCTGGGAAGCGTAGAGCTCCCGTGCCGAACCCGAGGCTTCCCGCTGAAGATGCGGGGTAAAAAACTAGTACCTCCGAGGTGGAATCCCGTGGCATCTGGCGCCCGCCCATGTCTCGTCGCGAACAGGTTTTTTCCCCAAGTCACCACAGGATGCGCACAAGCGCCCAACGGCGCATGCGCACAAAGAGCCCCCCTCCCACTGCAGCCAGGCTTGCCGCCTCTGGAAGGTCGCCATGGCCACTGTCACGCAGGTGGTTAGACGAGGCGGCTGTGACGAGGGGGCCCACCTCCCCCTCCATTGCCTATGCCTCGGAGCTCTGTTGGGGTCCGGAAGTATCTGTCGCCCTCTCCAGTAAGCCCACCACCCGCCTTTGGATGTGCAGATATGATTGCTCAGTCATGTGTATGCACAAACTCCAGTTTTTAAAAAAATCCATCCCATTTGCCATGGAAGCGGCGCCTAGCGATTACTGGTGTGATTGCACCGCACCGCTTCTTTGCTGCACTGCAGGATCATCATGTGATCAGCACCTCCCCCCTAACCACGGGACCTCCACGGGACCTTGAAGGGATGTCTGATCGCGCAACCGCGCGTTATTTTCCTCCGGGGCAAACAGCCACGTTTCCTCCCGCATTTTCCGGCCCGTATGACCGGGGCCTAAGATCTGCTGTCTGGCAATGGCTCTATCTCCAAAGAAAGTTGAATAGTTGTCCTCTGCTATGAGATAATCCTTCTCTTGCCATGTAAACAGGTTTACTCCTGCTTTTTCCTAACACTGTCTTGGTACCTCATGTGGATATAGAATCTCCTTTTGCTGTCTGTCTCTCAGTGAGTTACAGATCTCATACTGTTCCATATAAACTTTCATTTGGGCATTCATGCCATGCCAGTGTATGCATTCTCATGCTCTTCTGAGACAACTTCAATACTCATGTGTGAGGAGTATACCCATTTTTTATCTCCAATCAAAATGCCTCAGGGATGATCGCTCTTTTACCCCAAGCCAACCCCATCTTGCACACTGAAAGTGTCTCTCATGGAGAAACAGGATGCAGCTTTTCCTGGTAGCTTGTGTTTCCCTGCAGGCCAACCTGCAAGGATAATTGGCTTACTTATCTGGAGACAGCTGTAGCTTCCTCTATTGATTGTAAGTGAGGCTGGGAAATTGGAAGGTACTGCACCATATTTATTGATTCTATGTCCTTCTCTACTGAGTCTTCTCTGGGCTTAGTGAGGTAAGCTCTGCTTAAAATGTCTGCCTTGACCAGATATTTCCCTGTATGGTATTGATATATACACAACATATTTTCGCAATTGCAGCAAAATCCACTGAAACCACTTTGGGGCACTTAATAATGGTTTCTGGATAAAGACTTCTAGAGGCTTATGGTCCAATTGGACATGCACTGTCTGGTCAAATGTGAGCTGATGGAAGCCTTCAATTTCAAACAGTACGGACAGAAGTTTATTTTTTTCTAGTCGGCACATCCTCTTTCAGTTTTGGAGAGTGAATTCAGTTGGTTGCTGATTTTGTAACAGGGCAGCTCCTAGTCTTCTTGATTCAGATGCATCACAGTGTAGCACTAGCTGCTACGTAAGTAGAAGGCTCTTTGCTATTGTGTCCTTGATTTTCTCAAATACTTCCTGATGACTTTCTGACTATTCCCACTCCACTTATTTGTGTGTCAGTTGTCAGAGTGGTTTAGAGTAATCCACTAGCACCTTGCCAGGTACCTAATCATTCCCAAGAATCTGGGAATGATTTCATATGTTTGGATATATACAGTATTCATCTAATGACTTGACAAGTTGCTCTGGGGTACAACCTGTATCAAGGTCAAGAGACTTGCAAACCTCTCTTCCATTCTCTGCTATGAGGTAGTATAACAGCTTTGCCTTCACTTTTCTTCTTCTCCCTCCAAAGCAAGAGCCAGATACAGTTCTAACTCCTGTCTCTAGCACTTCTGTGCTTGGGCTAGACTAGACTGACCAGTGGTACTGAGGGATTCATGTTGCAAAACTCTTTGTTGCTTTGGTTATTCTTGCTGCACTACTGTGGCTCTTCTAGCATCATTCCCTAATGTGGCACCTTCCCCATGTTCCAAGTGGGTGAGCTATGGCTTCTGGTAGTCACATGGTCCACTTCCTGAAACAGACACTACTGGAGGGAAAACAGGTAAGCTATGAACCTCCCTGAGCTGAAGGCAATGTGCCATAGATGGAAGTAAAGGGACCATACCCTCTGACATCGCTACACCCACTTATAAAGCAGAGCTACAGGTGTTCTTAGGACTGATTAATTTTTACTATGCCTTTCTGCCGCACAAGGCCGCAGTTGCAGAGCCCCTACACCGCCTCAACAAGTCGGCTCCTTGGTCCTGGGGCCCAAAAGAAGCAGCAGTGTTCAGGGGGGTTAAGGCGCTGTTAATTTCCAACAATGTGCTGGCACACTTCAATGAATCCCTGCCAGTGGTCCTTGCATGTGATGCCTCTCCCTATGGCATCAGTGCGGTCCTGGGCCACATCCTCCCTGACAGCCGCGAGGTCCCCGTGGCCTATTACTCCAGGACCTTAACGGCTGCTGAGTGCAACTATGTGCAAATTGACAGGGAGGGTTTGGCAATCGTGGCCGGGGTCAAGAAGTTTCATAACTTCGTTTACGGGCACCCCTTCACAATCGCAACAACCACAAGCCTCTCCTTGGCCTCCTCACTGCAGACAAGCAGACGCCCCAAGTCCTGTCGTCACGAGTCCTCCGATATGGTCCCACTTCCTTGCTGGCTACCAGTACCGCCTGGAGCACCGCCCTGGCAAAGCGATGGGACATGCTGACACCCTGAGCCGGCTGCCGCTGCCATCCACTGACACCAATCCTGCTCCTGCACCTGGGATCCTGCTCCTCTAAGGTATTCTGGAGCCTCCTCTGCAAGCTGCCGACATCACTGCACGTTCAGCCTCTCCCGGGTCTTGGGCTGGGTAGTGAGGGGTTGGCCCACGTCGTCCCCGGGGCCCGAGTTCGTGGCTTTCAGCACCTGGAAAGATGAACTCTCAGCCCTGAAGGGTGTTTGCTGTGGGGGGGGGCAGGGTCATGGTCCCCAAAGCCCTGCGTCAACGGGTCCTCACGGCACTCCACGAGGCACATCCGGGCATCATCCAGATGAAGGCACTGGTCCGGAGCTATGTGTGGTGGCCGGGAATCGACGCCGCGATCAAGTCGTGGGTTCGGCAGTGCCAAACCTGCCAAGAAGTACGACCCAACCCGCCAAGCACGCCAACACTGCATTGGGAGTCCATCTGCAAACCATGGTCCTGGCTCCACATCGATTTTGCCGGATCATTCCAGGGACTGTTATTCTTAGTGATGGTTGACTCCTACTCGAAGTGGCTGGAGATCAGCCCCATGTCTACCACTTCGACTAAGGCCGTGATCCGATCCATCCGCCGGATCTTCGCTAAACATGGGCTGCCGGACATGATATTCTCCGACAATGGAGCAGCCTTCACATCGGTGGAGTTCCCAGAATTTCTCCAGAGGAACCTGATATGGCACATCAGATCCGCGTCCTTTTGCCTCGTGACCAACAGCCAGGCCGAGAGGATGATGCGTACCACAAAGGAAGCCATTAGCAGGATTACAGATGGGGACTGGGCGTTCCGACTAGCCCGCTTCCTCTTGACCCAGAGGACACCTAACCTCGTCACCGGCCACAGCCCTGCAGAATTGCTGATGGGCCGGCGCCCCGTGACCCTGTTGGATCGGCTACACCCAGACCGGGCACCGGACTCAAGGAGGTTGGTCGAACGGTGCGAGGCTTCGAGAGGGTTCTTCCCAGGGGACCCAGTATTCATCCAGAACTACAGAACTGGGCCTCCCTGAATCGCGGGCCGAGTTATCAAAGTAATGGGCCCGGTCTCCTACGAGGTGTCAACAGACGTCATCAGGCTCTTAAAAAAACACCTCAACCAACTCAGGAGGTGACAGCTCCCAGAGGCAGGAGAACCACCACAGTTGGCTGTGGGAACTGGGACACACACACAAGAACCCAGGGTTCAGGCCAACCCCCCAAGCATCGAGGAGGCCACGCCGAGTGAAACACCACCGGAACCAACAGAGCCAGAAGTACTTCAGCCGCCGCAAAAGGCGCCACAGCCACAGGTCACAGCCCATCCACCGGAACCCGTCACCAGTGACTCAGTACCAGCCCCCCGGTGTTCCCTCAGAGAGCGCTGACCCCCTACCTATTTGCAGGACTATATTACATAGGTAGGGTCAGAACTATGGGGGGAGGAGTGTTATGTATGCGGGCTGCCACCAGGGTTCCACGGCTACAGAAAGGAGCTTGGCTCCTCTAGACAATAGAAGCCTAGGATCCTAGTTCCCCCAGCATTCACCAATAGCCACTTTGGCGGGAAATTCAAACCCTCCAACGGGACTGGGGTTGTGCTAGGTGGGTGTGTATATAGTTGGCCTTGCAGGGCTATTAGTTAGTTCCAGTGAGAAGTACAATAAATGTGTGCAAACGCATGTCGTTGTCTGAGTCATCCATGTGGTGAACCCACTACTTTTCACCAGCCTCAGCAGCATACTAGAGGTGAAATGGTGTGTTCTGGTGCTTTGCACAGTGACTCTCTGTGCCCTTAAGCCTGCAAGGTTAGTTGAAGAAGGGGGGGGAGCTGGTCTCAGCAGCATGCTAGAGGCAATCTGGTGTGTTCTTGTGCTTTGCAAAGTGATTCTCTGTGCCCTTAAGCCTGGGAGGTTAAGTAATACAAATATGTTCCATATAAATATAAATAAATTTAATATAAATAAATAAATATATGGCTTGTAATACAAGTGATAATACTTTATATGTTGTTTGTATGTTTGTAAACTTAAATATTTTTTTAAATGTCGGCCCGCTGACAGTTTTAACGCTAGGACCACTTTTGGTTTACAGGGTAAAATTTCTGCTCACGAGACTGCACACCTTAGAGAGAACATTGGTTGTAAGTACTGTATGTTAGAAGACTCAGGACCAATTCTACACAAGTGGATTGCTCAGCACAAGCTGCAGTCACACACACTAAATAATCCACTTTCAATGCACTTTCCAACTGGATTTTGCCAGTTCACACAGTAAAAATCCGGTTGGAAAGTGCACTGAAAGTGGATTGAAAGTGGATTATTTGTTGTGTGTGACCGCAGCCACAGTAATGAAGCACATACACAGATATGGGAAGAAAAGCTTTTATGAGCTACACTGTATATGTAGTGAGTCAACATCCACCTCCATCTTGCAACCACTGGAAAAAGTGTGGCTGTGGCCACTGAAAAATTATTGGGGAATTTCAGACAGGCGCTTTCTTCCGGTAGGGAACCGATTCTCAACCAGGTGCTGGTCTGTCATTTCAGACAGAACCCGGTTGAGAATCGGTTCCCTACCGGGATCTGACTGCCATTTCATACTCAAAAGTCTCTGTTCCGTATAGGAACCGGGAGGGAAGCGATTTACCTGTCAACCGCTTCCGAGGAGTCTCCCGTTCCTTCTCCCGGTTCCGATACGGTTCTTTCCCGCCTTTTTTCGGCCACGCGGGCTTTTTTTTTTTTGAACGTTCAGCTTATATCGATATATCGATATAACGCTATACCGATCCCATTGGAATACATTGGAATACTGGTATATCGATATATCGCTATAAGACGGACTTAAAAAAAACAAACCATGGGGAAACAAAGCGGTGCGTGTGTGAAACGCCGAACCGCTTGTGAATCGGCTCCTTTCAGGTAGGGGCAAGCCGTGTGTGAAACGGCAGCCCTGTACCGGTTCATCTGGAAACGGAAGACTCCCGGCTTGAAACCGGGAGAAGACGGGTAATGTGAAATTCCCCATTATTATCTGATTCACATTAACATTTCTCCACACAGCTATGTACCCTCTTCAGACATGACCTTAGTCCTTGGAGGTCTCCCCTCTTAAGACACTTTAGTGACCAGAACAATGACATGACAAAAGATGATCTGCAGGATTTGGCCCAATAAAGGAACTCAGGGGTGATACCCATGCCAAATAGTACTGCATTATTATGTTTAGGAAGAATTCTGACTCAGCTGAATTCACTCATAGCACCCATTATGGTTGCTTCTTTTTCCCTATTCTCCAGAGCTAGTCTAGTCTGCCAAGTCTTCAAACAAAACCAACAATTATTCTTTGTTTAAATATTTGTACGCTTCTTTTCACCCTGAAGGAACCTCAAACAACTTACAACAATAAGAAATAATGTAAATAATCAACAAAACAAAACAACAAACTACACCTTGGGCCAGTCCTGGATTCCAATGGTTGGCTCATGCAAAGGCACAGGCTGTGAATCCTTTGGCGCACACCAGAGGCTCATGCCTCTAACCATGTCCAAGATGTAGGATGAACACAGGCTACACCAGAAGTTACACTATACTTCACTGCTCACCTCTGAACCAACACATTTTAAAAGAATAGGTGAGGAACTGACTTCATGGCACACAGTAGTAGGCACTGCCAAGATTCTGACCCTACTAAAGGTATCAGCTTCCTTGGCATGAAAATGCTTGAAATGCCATGGCGACTCCTTACTGAAAGCTCCAAGGTTTAAACCAACGTGCAAACTTTAAACTGGATTCAGTCTATAATATGATTGAACTAATATATAATGGAAAAGTACAAAAAATTAAACTTAATGTCACTAAATACTTTCAGTTAAAAATCAGTATGTACCATTTAAAAGGACTTCATAGTTTTAAGCATGCATGAAGAAAAGTCACGCTCACACAACTGATGGTAAAATTTGCAATGGGTTGGTTATATGCTATCAGGAATCTGAGGGGAGTTGTTACAGGCTATCAGTTTCGCAATTCTTGTGTTTAAAAAGTCCCTAAATATGTCCTCACAAGATAGACAAATCTGTTTTGGTCTGGTGAGCGAGTAACCCATGTGCTGAAAAGTAGCTAAATATGCATCCACAAGATAGACAGATCTGTTTCAGTCTACTGGGCCCAGCATAAGAGCCTTTTTGAAAGGCCATAAATGGTTACACAGAACATATTCTTGCTAGAATACCAAGAAAAAATAGGAGGGGGAAAATGAATCTGGAAAGATATATTATACGTTCGCTTCAGTCCCATGCATATCTTATTTGACTAAGATTACTTGTCCACTTCTCATGTTGTACTTCACAGTTAGTCAGAAGATCAGAGCAGCTCTGGGCAAGGCTGCCACGAGCCACCATGGACAAAGATTTCACCTGACTCCCCCATAGGACTCCAATCCATGTATCTAATTGTGTAATTTTATATTTGTACACACATACATATGAGACACCACCAGTGAAGTGGGCTGTGGTTCATAAAGACTTCATATCACAATAAATCTTTAGGAAGTAAATCAGTAAGAACCCTATTTAGGTTTATGCTTGTACCTTCACTAACACAAAGCAGAATCAAACTGATTATGTAGTGTTGCTGGATGAGAAGTACTGAGATCATTGGGGTTGATTTAACCAATATTTTCTAAAGAGATCCAGGTAGGCAGCTGTGTCAGTCTGAAACAATAGAATGAAGTCCAGTGGCACCTTTAAGGCCAACAAAGTTTTATTTAAGGTATGAGCTTTCATGCGCACTCACACTTCCTCAGATACACTGAAATGGAAGGTAACAGTTCATGTATGGAAACAGATGCGTCTACATAGGTGAATAGCGTGTGTGTACACGAAAGCTCATTTTCTAAAAAGCTATGTAATTTGTCATATAACATGAAGCTTAATGTGTACAGTATCAAAGTAGTGTTTATAAAGGGATATTTAGATGTTCTACCAATACAACAACTACCCACTGCCTGTGAACAGTGTTTAAAATGTAATTAATCTAATGGGGGGGGAGGATTTCTACCTTCTGTTTCACATGTGTAATCACTAATACAAATTAACATTCTATTACCATGCATGTAAGGGGGGGAGCATCCTTTTACTCATTTGATAGATCATGTGGAAATATTAAACCCCCCCCCAACTTCTGTTCATAATATTTGCTGCTGTTAACAATTTGCTGCTATACTACCATTAAATACATTCTAAGTTGCCAACCAGGGAAGAGAAGGAGTTGAGAGGAAAGGGGGGGATTACAAGGGGACAGAAAGAAATGAAAGCATATCATGAAAGGAAGAGAGCAAAATGAAGGAAGGAGAAAAGTGTGAGAAAGAGGAAGAGAAATTAAGAAAAAAGGAAAGGTTGTTTTATTTTCTATAGCACACTAACTGGGCTACCCCTTTGCAAGATCTGGCTGAGAAGAGAAAATGATGGAGCTGGGTGGAAGGAAAGGAAGAAGGAAATAGACTGATGGAAATCACAGCCATGTTAGGAGGCTGCATCTTGGCAATGACTGTATCAGTAATGAGCTATGCTGGCTGGTCTTGCCTTCCTCTAGTGCTGGCTTGGTTGATGGATTTAGTAAACACTGCAGAAAGGCCCAGCCAACAGAGTCAGAGCAACTCCTAGTTACTGCTTTTCCTGTGCTCCTAGTGGCTGCAGCATAGAACTGCATTAGAAGAATAAATAAATTGGATGCATTCTGAATGCAATATGATGCATCCAGCTGACTTGGGCCCAGGTCCTCCCCTAGTGGCCCGGGCTCTGGGAACCTCTGAACAGCAGCATCCTAATTTAATTCTGTGATACAAACATATAAACATCCCATCCTTTTACTCTCACTTTTGGCAAATATCCAGAATTAAAATCTCAAATCTTGTTTGCCCAAGGCATTTTTTCCTGCAAGGGCTGGGATTAAGAGGTAGATGGTTCTTCAAATCATCATGCAGAAATCCTCTTTTGTATCAGAACAGATGGCTGTGATCACTGGACAAGTGTGGGCAACACTCTGTGGGATGTAAAGGACTGAGCTGGTGTCTTCTGTGTCACATTGCTGCTTTTCTTGGATCTCTTATCTTGTATGCTGACTTGAGTCTGAATCAGTGAATTATGTAGAGTTTTACCACTTCCTTACAACAGATTAATGACCAGGGGTCTTTTGGGGCTGGAGCGGGCTGGAGCGGGCTGCAGCGCTGCTTCGGCAGCCCAGGAGCCGCCGCCGGCAAGCCCTGCCCCCCCGCCCTGGGGCCGGGGGGAGGCGCGGAGAGCCCCGCAGCCGGGTCCCCCAGGCCCATGCAGAAGCGCTGCGGCTCAGGGGAGGCATGGAGAGCCCTGCAGCCGGGTTTCCCGGGCCCGTGCAGAAGTGCTGTGGCTCGGGGGAGGCTTGGAGAGCCCCGCAACTGCCACCAAAGAGGTAAGTAAGGGATCCGCGGGGGTGGTGGGTGGCGGGGGCTTGATGTGGGGGGTGGAGAACCTCTTTCCCATGCTAAAAATTGGCAATTCCTTTCTATCTCTCATGAAATATTTTTAAAGGAAAAGTGCTGCACTGAAACTGTTAAGTCGTGTGCTTAACAAAGAGTCGGAGAGTGATTCAGCAA
This sequence comes from Gekko japonicus, assembly GCF_001447785.1. Lineage (NCBI taxonomy): Eukaryota > Metazoa > Chordata > Lepidosauria > Squamata > Gekkonidae > Gekko > Gekko japonicus. The sequence goes on along the minus strand of NW_015163613.1, from coordinate 485,457 downwards.
GAATGCGGCTTTTATTCTTCAGCTTTGTTACTTCTCCAACACGGATCAACATCAGTCAGCCAGGACAGCTTTAACACAGAAGCTGGCCTGCTTTTAAACCTTCCCGGCTAATGTAGCCACTCCCACTGTACAAATAACAACCTATCAGGTTGAACGGATAATGACCAATCACAAGCGCTCCCGCTCCGTAAGGTGATTGGATGACACAACCTGGGCTAGTGCTCCTATTGGTTACATTAGGATCCTAGCCCAGGCCGAAGCTTAACATTGCACTTCAATGAGATGTTTCACATACATCAAGTCCTATACAGATCATGCATTCAAAGTCCATCTGAATACATAACAAATCCCTCCCCCCTAAGCAAAAAACAACTAAGTACAATCATAGTCATTTAAGTAGGAAGGGGCACGGCGCGTTCTCTGAGATCTACGTGGCT
>NW_015163613.1:484729-484922 GCF_001447785.1 Gekko japonicus | reverse complement strand
TAGGGGTCTGCCCTGCCTCGCGGACAGTACTGGGGCACTCAGGCTCGTCAATGGCCAGCACCGTGCTAGCCGGAGCAGGGTCCAAGTCCTGGCCGGGCAGAGGGCAGCGACTCAGAGCGTCCGCGTGACCAATGGCCTTGCCCGGCCTGTGCTCCAAGTCGTAGTCGTACGCTGCAAGAAACAGTGTCCACCG
>NW_015163613.1:471276-482056 GCF_001447785.1 Gekko japonicus | reverse complement strand
TGTGCTCGCTGTTGTCCGTCGGGGGATCTGCACTAGCGGGGCTGCCTACCCGCACTAGCATCCCATCCTCGTCGCCAATTGTTAAGTCGTGTGCTTAACAAAGAGTCGGAGAGTGATTCAGCAAGAATGCGGCTTTTATTTTTCAGCTTTGTTACTTCTCCAACACGGATCAACATCAGTCAGCCAGGACAGCTTTAACACAGAAGCTGGCCTGCTTTTAAACCTTCCCGGCTAATGTAGCCACTCCCACTGTACAAATAACAACCTATCAGGTTGAACGGATAATGACCAATCACAAGCGCTCCCGCTCCGTAAGGTGATTGGATGACACAACCTGGGCTAGTGCTCCTATTGGTTACATTAGGATCCTAGCCCAGGCCGAAGCTTAACATTGCACTTCAATGAGATGTTTCACATACATCAAGTCCTATACAGATCATGCATTCAAAGTCCATCTGAATACATAACAGAAACCGTCAAATATTTTACTATCTGAAACAAATTGTGCAACATTATTTTGGTTCAAAGTATTATTTTTAGAAGGATAATATAATATATGTTGATGTATTGAATTTGCTTATTATTAAATCAGTAACCCATAAATGTTCAGGCATGTACATGCTAGTGAGGTTCTACTGTTCTAGAAATCATATTTGTGTTCTTGTGGGACTATATTTAACATGAAATCTGCCATTCCATGAAGTCTGTTTTCTTTATTTTTTTTAATGAGGTGAAATATGTAAAGCTCACATTCCTGTAGCCATTGATCCTGTGGTTTGACTTTCTGTTTCGTTTTCATAGTAACACAGATTGTCTTGATATTATAGTATGAAAGAACTAGACAATTATAATTGCCTCATCAAGACAGGCACTGAGAGGCAATGGTCTCTTGTAGTTTAAAAGTACCCCATTGGAGAGAATTAACTTGCAGATTTTCAGCACTTTCAGGTATCCTTAAAGAGAGGGTTTAAAAAAAAACAACATTAGAAAAGCATGTTTTTGTAATGTGCAAAATAGATGGCCAAAGGAAGCCATTGTTAAACAGGCATGTGCTTGCATATTTAGTTGAATTTTAAGAGGAATTTTAAATTAGAATTCTGCTGTGAATATATGCAGTGGATGAAATCCCAGTTCCAGTTAAATTCCAGCCTGCACTGGAACCAGGATTTTATGTGATGAAGTCAGGGTATTTTCTTTTTTAAAAATAACCAGTGACCAATTTATAGCTAGACTAACATCTTTTACTGGTCCTAAGAATGCATCACTTATTAGGTCCAAAAACATAGAGAGATTTTAGACAGAATCCAGAGGAAGCTAAGCACTTAAGGCTGCCTATGCATTCTTACTTCAGAGTAAGAACAACTGAACTGAACTGTACTTCCAGATACACATGCATGTGGTTGGGGGGCAAATCTCATTGATTTAAATGGAATTTTGACGTGCTTGACTTTCTCCAGATTATACCACTTGTCTCATCCTATTCACAGTTTACACTGAACACATGCACAATTCCTGTATGGTATACACTTGATAGTTCTTTGTATGCGGGTTGAGTAATTCTCATGTTGCAGTCAATGCATGTACAGCTGAATTTGGTACAAAATCCACATTTAACAAAGTACTGGTCCCTGGTTTCATTCATAAAGTTAACGCATGTTGGCTCTTTCTTCCAAACAAACATACACATGTCCAAGCAGGATGTATGTGTATTCACTGTAACATGTGAACAGGGCTTCTGTGTTATGGTTGGTGTAGGATTTGAATGAATTTTAATCATTCTCTTAATTACTGGAATGAGGGACAGACTAGAAAGGATGGTAGTTGATTTGTATGTTTAAATTTGGGTAAGCAGTGAAATAAGCATGTAGAAACTTGGGCTGGATTTTAAAAGCAAAAATGACATGTGGGTGAAGGGCACTGAACCCTCCTCCACTTTTGCTGTATCCCTCTTTATCTTCTCCATACCCCAGCACCATTCTTACAGTTGTTTTCACTGTTGGTATCAGAACTTGGCTGGGAGAGATGTGTGTGGAGAAACTGGCTCTGGGGAGACAGCAGCAGGTAGGAGGGTTTAGCACTCTCTACATGTGCAATGCATTTATTGTCAAAATAGGATGCGTGTCTCCTCCTTCCCTTCTGTCTCTTTCTTTCCCTCTTTCATTCTCTTTTTATCCCCCTTTCCTTCCTTCCTTCTCTCCTTCTCTTTCTTTCCCTCTTTCCTTCCTTCTTTCCTTGTCTCTACTCTCTCTCTTTCCTTCCCTCTTTCCTCCTTCTGTGGCCCAACTCTAGTGAGAAGGGGCTTAAACTTTAAACCCATTCTCCCCCACCCCCGCAGGCCAGCTGGGGAAGGGAAGGGGAGGCTTTTGAAGATGCCTCCCCCCCTTTGCTTCCCCTTCTGACATCACTTCCGGTGATGTCAGGGGGCATGGCATATGCTAATAGCCTAGTAGCTCATTAGCATACCATATGGTAATGAGCTCCTGCAGCTCTTTTTCTAGGAAAAGACTCCTGCTTATGACTATTCTGATGGTGTAATACCATGGTAATCATGTACTCCAAGGTAACACATTTGTGCAGCCCTCCATTTTTATAGCAGAACATACTCAGAAGCTTGTGATGGGAAGTGATATTCATCCATTTTGATGTACCAAAATTCCTGTTGCTACCTTGATTTGCCATGGGATGGACATTGTTGAAGACTAGCTTCCCCTTTTCCCACCTTCTTTTCTATTTTTTCCCATCTTCTTTTCTATTTAAATTTCATGTGAACCATTATTTATTTCAGTCAGTCAGTGGCTTTGCCTTGTGCTACTGAATCATCGCTGACAGCAAATTAATGACTAGGACGGTGTGATTAGTAGAGATTACAGGCTACCGAGAACCTACCTGATCATTTACCACTGTCATAATACTTATGCTGGCCATTATTAGGGATTAATAATGGTGATAAAGAGGACATGCTGCTACTGTACTAAGCTCTCTATGTGAAATCTGGCTGCATTTTTAATATATAATTGATATACTGATTACACAGCAAAAATAACAAAAATATAAAAATGTTTTTCTAAAAGCTTTCTCACATAAAAGGATACGTGTATAAATGTACAACCAATTACACAATAAATGAACTGAAGTTAGTGCTTTCATGAGTTTTGTAGCTTTTTCTTGGTCTTTGTGAGGCAGGCTGGGTGGGGTGGGGAATCCATTTTCTTAGCAATCCCTAATGATTTATTCAAACAGTTCAAATAAAACTTTATCCTGGATAAGCTTTAGTGAGCCAATGTTATTTCATTTTTCTTTCTCATTTGGGAAGAACTATAGGCTTCTGCAGTCTTCTAAAGAATGTTTTGTAAGAACAGGATGTAAGTATCATTAAAGAGATCCATTTACCTATTTATCAAGTCTCTGCCAGTGTGTTTAGTTTCTAAATATCAAGCAAGGTTTCATTACAAATTTTGAAAGGAGACCAAATAGGAGGAAGATAAACTGCCTTTTTTCCTCATTCCAAGAGCTATTGAATGAAACCTACTTAATGACAAATAAAAAAAATCCTATTTGCAGTTTAATTCCATACAAAGCATGAACATATTATAGCCATAAAAGGGCACACTTGCTCTTTTGCCACTGTTTAAAATAAAGTTAAAAATCTAATGACTGTCAAATAAAGGGAAGCTTTGGATACTGAAATGAAAATCTAACAAAGGAACACCATTTCTAAAACTGAACTATTATTTGGGAGAAAAAAATGATACATCACAGCTTTTTAATAGCTTGTACAGATACTTTAAGGCATAATAAATACACAAGAAACAGATACAGCATCACATATGATTTGTTCTCATTGTACTATGTTCTGGAAGCATCACATAAAAGAACTAAACAAAACCCTTCTTATTTTGAAGCTTGAGCCTTGATCTGTCAAGAACCCAGTCTATGCCTTCACAAGATCCAGTTATAATGCAACACAAAACTGCATAATGTTTCTGCTTTTTCACCCTTGAGAATTAACAATTAAAATTTCTAATGCAGTTACACTAACCCATTCTTTAAAACTGGCTGAACGTTTCCACTTCAGAACTATAGTGAAAATTTAAAACCAAACACTCATGACCATATTCTACTTCATTTCTATACAATTCAGCCCTGGAAAAGTGTGAGGTATTTCACAAGAATGATAGGAAGTTTAGTATTTTTCTTTTTAAAAAGATTGTTCTAATTATTATATTTCTCAAAGGCTTTTGATATTAGCTGTGATAATACATGCATATGGGTATGTAGTGGGGTGGGCAACATTGTCTTACCTCACACTCAAAGTCCTCTGTTCTGTCTGCATCAGTGGGCAGGCTGGAAAGATACTCATTACCTTCATAAAATTCATGCTCCACTGGTTGAAGAGAATGGCAGCTATGTGAAATAAAGCAGAACAAGAAGAGTAGGTTAGGCATTTTATTCCAGTTTTTCAAATTAAAAAGTATTTTAGAAACTTGTTGCATTACATATTTAAAATACAGAGTGCTATTTCAGAGAATTATTTCAGAGATCTGAAGATTTTTGCTACTATCTGTAAAAATGCATAAAAATAGTGATCACAGACCCTATCCACATGTGCCGGAACACGCAGGGGGGAGGCGTGGCTATTTGCGCCATTGCATTCTGATCCGCCATTATGTGATCAGATGCGACAGCGGCACACCGGGGTTTCATCCTTCAACGCGCGTTGCAAAGAGGATGGCTGGAGGGAATAGGCGCGCGCCGGCGCAATCACACCAAACAAGTCCGTCTGCAGCCTGTGGCAAACCATTTGCTAGTAGATCTTTGCAGATACTTTTTAACTGTGCATCTTTGGCGGCACACCATGGGTTGGCCATGGGTGCACTACACTTCCCAGATGTTGTGGTGTGATCGCACCCTGAAAATCCACCCAGCATTCGTGCCTTTCACGCGGCAAATTCTCCATGTGACCGGGGCCATAATTTTGCTGACCCACAGAAAGTGCCTATCCAAGACATTTTTATTATTCTGTAATCTTGAACAGAACTTTTTTTTGTTGGACCACTGGAATTTACCCCAGAACAAATTCAGAAGTGAATTTGTAATTGTACCTGTGATGAAATCATGAAGCAATGGACTGATGAAAGTCAACAGGGGTCTGATGAATTATGAAATGTTTCAGGGACATTGGAAGGGAAACAGCACTGCCCAGGTCTTTAGACCTCTAGCATCTGTCATTACCATGCCATCTCAACTGTGGAGGTAATTTAGAATGCATTATCTATAGTTCCTGAAGCTCTCTCAAGCGTTTCCATACATAATAGATTCTGTGGCCTGTATCCTATCACTCCTCTCAGCAAAGTCTGAAGCCTTTTCCAATATAAGGAATTTCCCCCTAACTAAAATGGCTCTTCTGCCAGAAGTAGGATCAAGACCTATATGTTCTACTACTTCAAGTTGCTGGGAATCTGAAGTGTAGGACAGTTCAGAGGAAATCCAGATGAAAGAAGAGGATCAGCAACATTTCCCACAGTTGAAGGGAATTTTGCAAATCTGTGGCTGTGGTCACATATGGAAGAAATCAGTGGCTGTGGTCACACATGGAAGAAAATGTGGGCGGGAAGCGAGGCAGTTTGCCCTGGGCTGAAATGATGCACATTTGCACGATCACACATCTGGCCGCGCCCCCCGCAGTTCTGGATAGTAGAAGGTTTTACTCAGTGGCTTTTTGCCATGCTCCTGTGGCGCAATACGACGCCCCACCGATGACTCTGGGAGGCTGGACAGTTCTGTCTGTCTGATCGCGCCCCTTTACTCCGTGGGGAAATCGCACCATTGCCGCTGCTTTTGGTACGTATGATCGCACCCAGTGTCTAGTTACTTTGTTATTTGAAATTCCTTTGGCAAACAAGTCACAAACATTGTTATGTTTTGCTCCTAATACCAATCTCCTAATGTCAATATTGTTCCTTATTCCAGTGTAACAGCTCCATTTACACAGTCGGTATTGTCCCTCTGGGAAAAGTAAGACAAATGTAGGGGTACCCATATAGCATTTTGATTAAGAAAATGGTGAGGAGGAAAAGGTTTAAACATCCTTAAACAGTAATGGTTGTAGTGTAAAGTAAAGGATGTAGTAGTTAAGTCCGTGGACTCTAATCTTGGAGAACTGGGTTTGATTCCCCACTCCTCAACTCGCAGCTGCTGGGTGACCTTGGGCAAGCCATAGTTCTGGAACAGCTGTTCTTGGAAAAAAACAGTTTCTGTCAGAGCTCTCTCAGCCCCACCTACCTCTCAGGGTGTCTCTTGTGCGGAGGGGAAGGGAATGGAAAGGAAAGGAGATTGTAAGCCACTCTGAGACTCCTTTGGGTAGTGAAGGGCGGGGTATAAATCCAGTCTCTTTTTCTTCTTCTTAAACACCCCTTCCCCGGTACAAGCAAAAAAGAAGATCCTGATCATGGATATCTTGTATTGTTGTGATACTATCATGCCCCATTTGTCAGCTCAGTAGGGAAAAAAAGTCATACCTGTCCGAAAGCAGAAAAGGACATATGTCTGGTACTGGAGGTGTGGTTGGCCTTAGCTTGGCCAGAGCCATAATATGCTCAAAGGTAATATCTGTCTGTGTACTAGCATCCATGAGCTGAACATCCTGTGAACTCCCATGTGCTTTAATGAGTGGTGCTCTCCGTAGAACTTGGACTACAATGGGTTCCTTCGCATTACGAAAAGCCTCCACTGCTTCCTCATGAGTAGCTTTGGAGAGATCTCTTCCATTAACCTTGGAAGGAAAAAAGACACTTTATAGGTTAAAATTATGAGAAGTGTAGAACACTGAAATCAAAAGTTATTCATAACATTTATCAGATATTTTAACATAAGTCTTCTGTGGTGTCAAAGAAAAGGGGAAGAAAAGTGACAGGTGGAAAAAGATTCGATGTTATGACATTTCCAGAACATATAAAATGGCTCTGAAATTAGAAAAAAAAAGCAAAATAAATAATAGGACAAGTTTGTTCTATCAGTCTTTTAGAACACACAGGGAAAAGAGATTTAAACATTACAAAGAATATAAGGGACTTTAATTTCAATGATAAAATTACATGGGATATCTGTTTTAAACTTGTGCACCAATTTAGCCCCCCCCCCCCGGTTTCCTTTCACAGAATTCTGCCATAATCTGAACTTTGCTTTGGTTCTCATTCTCTGGAATGGGCTCCTGGAAGAGGTCAGGTGGGACTCTGCTCTAGACCATTGTTGGAAACTGTATAAAGTGGCGTTTAAAATGACCTTTGCTAGTGAGTGATGTTTGGTGTTACTATCTAGCTTGAGCATGAGCTGTATATTACTGTTGATGGTGTTTGTGTTTTGAATTGTTATAGTGCAGGTGAATACTGGTTTTAGTAAACCAGCTTGGGCACCATTAATAGTAGGAAAGGCAGGATATAAATATTTTAAGAAGTAAAAGCAAATGTAAATGCAGCAATGACAGATAGAAAAGAAAAAAAGATATATAAAGCTAATCTATCTAAAAAGCAAAATTTGAAACATCATATATCGAATGCTGAACCTAGACCTTGGCATGCAGATCAAAAAAAAAGCTGGGGCCAGACTCAGACTGTGGCCATGGTTGTACAGACCTGGGTCAGGCCCAGGTTTAACAAAAACCTAAAAAAGATTGGTTGGTTTTTTTTAAAAATTAAACATACAGAGAAAATACTACTATGTCATGAGATCTCAGCCACCATTTTGAAGGTTGCTTACAAATACTATAAATGCCCAAACCAGCCCAAGTGCTGTAAGACAGTTCTATGGCTAGTAGGAAGATAATGGAAAAGGAGCAGCCTTCAGCCACCATGTGAGCTAGGTAGGCAGCAGTGATGTACGTAGGAAGACAGATAGGGGAAGCAGTGAGAGCTGCTGCTGCCGTCTACCAGTATAATACTACAGAAGCCAGGGAATTGGAGGCAACACTGTTGCAGGCAGACAGGGGGAAGTGGGAGCCATGGCTGCTCCCCTGATGCCACCACCCCACTACCACATGAGACAAGCGGGTGGATGAGCTGCAGGGAGGCATGGGTGGGGTGCTGCCACCACCACCCCTGCCACCACACGAGCTAGGCAGGTGGAAGTTCTGCAAATACGCAGGGTGGCTGATGAGTGGGCAGCCTGGTGAGTGAGAAGAGGGTGAATAAGGATGGGATTGCACACACACCCCACAACTACTAGTCTCACAAGTCTTCTGCTTAACTTTCATATTATTCCTGCATGTTGCAAAAGTACAATATGTCAGAAAGCAGTCTGTGATCTGACCCCCAAATAGCATAAAACTCTGTCACTGCTGTGCTAACGCTAGATAAAAGACTAAGGGTTGCAATTTCCAAAGACAGTAGTACTTTGGCATCTGAAGGGTGATACCCTAGCCTCAGTCCAGTTTAACTTGGTGGCCATGGCCAGTTTCCACCAATAAAATGAATCTGATTTAGCCCACCTGGAAGCCAAATAAATATTTTCATTTTCCATGAACTGCATTGGTAAGCTGACTATATTTTTAAAGAAGTAATGTTGCATCATCCCAGATGTTCCTATCTTCAACAGTCACACAAATTACCTAATTATATATACAGTCATTAAAATGCAGCTTATATATGGTTACATGAAATAATGTATTGCCTTTCACAATTAGATTGGTGGTTCCCAAAGCCATCCTTCATAATTTTTTTAAAGTGTAAAAATTCCTATGACCTTTAGAATACTTTCATACTTGTGATTTCCTTGTAATAGGTAAGCACCTAGGATCCAAGCTCTCTATTCTTAATCATTTTTTGAAGTTCGTCAACTGATTAGGTTATCCTGACTGAAGGTCACCAATATTCCAAATCATGCCTGTTGCTATAAAAACATGATATGGCTTAGCTACACTATAACAGCAGCCAAGAGAGTTCACTCTTTTCCCCACAAAACCCTGAATATGCATTTTAAAACCTTAAGATTTAAACAAAAACTTCTTTAACTTTATGGAGTTATCAGCATTCTTGCTGAACTTTGTATTACTTTGGTTCTGAGAATGAAACATAACCAACAACTTATCTGTTAGCAAATGTCACCACAAGTGTTGTTCCTACCTCAACCACTTGAAACTAGAGCCATGCAGGCATATCATCTCATATCCACAGCAATGCTCTGCAACTGATTTCAGTATCTTAAAACAGCACTGATCTAGATGCTTCTTGCAATAGCATCCTTTGTTAGTGCACTTTGGAGGTAAGTTGTCCAGTCTCTACAAGTAAAGTTCTATATTGAGAGGAGATTGCATTTCAAAGTCAGGAGGCAGGAACGTAAGTAAAATCTCTTAGCTGTAGCTAAAAAGACCAGAGTCCTCCAGCCAGTTCAATGTTATAGATGAATCTCTCACTCACAGTGCTCAGTTCTAGTTCAGAAGAGAGATGTCTGGTGGCTTCCGGTCGGGTTAAGATGGCGAATTAAAGCACTTTGCGATTATGCGAGGTGGACCATAGCTCCTTTTGACAGATTGGGCTTTGTTATGCCCAACGCAGCAGCCCCCAGGCAAGGGGTCTGACTAGTATGCAATTTTGTCTCAGTGGGGGTTGAGATTGGCAGGCTACAAGCCCCGGAGGGGACTCATCGCCGGCTTTGATCCCCCCCTCACGAAGAAAGGCGTTTGCAATTCATCACTCAAGGAGCTATTCCGGCTGGATTACCATCTTAAATCCATCGTCTCCCGGCTTCTTAACATCAAAGGAACAAGGAAAGCTGAAAAGAAGCAGTGCGATCACCCGAGATAAGTGGGAAAGGTAACAAAGGCTTTAAACTTACCGTTTTGAAGAGGAAAAGGAATTTGTAACAAGCGGTTAAGTGCAAATGAACTTTTTGAAAGCAACGGATCCATTCTGTGTAGAAAAAGATTTTCCAATGCAGAGAAAATAGCTGACAAAGAGACTTAGTTTAACATTCCTGTGGTTAAAGTGAAATTGAAGTGCGCAGAGAGAGGAAGCTGTTATTTCGTGACTGTGTGTTACATTGAAAGGTTCCCGTGTGGATTTACAAAGAGATAAGACAAGAGGAGGCTAGAGAGCAGCCTGGAGGACTGAGTTAAAACCAGAAGGAGATTGACTGCGGAAAAAGGTTGCACGAATGACTGTTAAGCTGGACGGACAGGAAATAAGAAGGAGGAAGTTATAAATTGACCTACTTTAGCCAGAAAATCATAGAAAACTTGCGCCCGATATTTTGAGGAGGACTTAAATTTAATTTTGTTTTTAAAGCCGTTTTTGATCTATTTGGACATGTGAAAAATAGCCTAGCTGTATAAGAAGCGTAAGATAAGTGGAACTGGCTTAAAAGTAGAGCCCGAAAGGGCCAATCTGAAGAGTTCAAAACGGAACCCAGAAGCAGGCTGAGAGCGGCATCAGTGACCAGTCCAGCTATGGCAAGTAGAAAAGACAAGAAGGAATGGCAGACGGCGATGGAGGCAATGGAGAAGAGGATGATGGAGGCAATAAAAGCATTGGGAACACAGCTTGACAAACAAATGGATAAGCACATGAAAGTACATTTGGAGCAGTTGGAAGAAGTACAAGAGAAGAATATTACAGCAATCAAGGAATTGGTTGTAGCAGAATTAGTGGAAGTTAAAAAGGATATGGTCGAGGTGAAAAAAGAACTGCAAGGCTTGGCTAATAAGGCAACTGATATGGAACAAGAGACAAAAAATTTAGAAAAAAAAATGGAAACAGAGAATAAAAGACTGGAATCCATGATGGAATAC
>NW_015163613.1:462097-467730 GCF_001447785.1 Gekko japonicus | reverse complement strand
AGGGCAAATGATTAAGTGGGCGATAAACATGAATAAGGAAATTACTATGTCATCTTGGGAATATTTATGGAAAAGTTCAATGAGAATTTCAACTTGTAATAATTTGAGAGAAAATTGTTTTAAAATGATGTATAGATGGTATATGACCCCGAAAAAGATTGCAAATATTAACAATAATATGTCCAATAAGTGTGGGAAATGTAAGGACCATGAAGGTTCCTTTTATCATATGTGGTGGACTTGTGACAAAGCAGCGAAGTATTGGACAGAAGTCCACGCTGAGATACAGAAAATCCTGAAATCACCATTTAAGAAAGAGCCAGAAATTTTACTTCTGGGTCTAAAAATGGAAGAAGTTAATGTGACAAAAAAGACATTGTTCTGGTACTTACTGACAACTGCAAGAATGACTTATGCTCAATTTTGGAAACTGGACAGAGTCCCAGAGATTTGGGACTGGTTAAAAAAGGTACTATTTATGGCGGAAATGGACAAATTGACAAGAAAACTGAATAACAAAGAAGATGAGGAATTTTACGAAGATTGGAAAGACTTTAAAGAATATATTGAACAAAGATGGGATGCTAAAAATACCTTAATAGGTTTTGAGAATTACTAGAGTGGAATTTTGCAAATTGGAAATTTGAAATGCTTATGATATCATGTTACCTAAAGAGAGGAAATGAAAAAGAGCATTTAGAGAGGGGGGAAAGAAAAGGAGAGGAAGGGGACTCGCACTGTGGGAAGCCAAGCAGAGGGGGAGGGGAGGAGAAAAATTAGAAAATGGATATATTTGATATATTTGAATTGTGTAATTTTTTGTTAAAGTTGTTATATCCTTCTAATAAATAGTTTAAAAAAATAAGAGAGATGTCTGGCTAATTACAGGGGAAACATGCATTGTGTAAACTGTACCATGAGCAAACGCAAAACACTACCTGTATCTTACATCCTTGTTGAGTTAGCTGTATGTCTCCACTCCAGGACTGTTTTTTGGACTTTAATTAACTGGCCTTGTGGGACAAACACATTCAAATGCCTATTTTCTATAGGCTGTTAAAACAAACACTGGCCCCAATCACGCACAGAAGTTGCTGCGGGATACTCATGGATGCCGGGCAGGTTTTACGGGAATGATCAAACGGGCACATCTTGCAAGCATCACACACCCGTAGCCAACCTGTCCCGTCTGGCTGAAGATCCAGAGTGAAAAGGTACCTGTGAAAATCCACTATCAAAAGCTTGCGACGGGCCACAGATGGACCTCCTCCGTCTGATCGCTCCAGCGTGCTCTTCTTGCCGCATTGAAGTGCGCCGGAAACACACGCCGCCAGAAACAACCCCGGTCTGCCGCCGCAGCATCGGATCAGGTAGTGGCGGGTTAAATTGCGGCGGCACCAATAGCCACGCCTCCCCCCGTGTTATCTGGCCCATGTGACCGGGGCCACTGTGATTTTTAAATGTTGAATTCAAGTTTTTAAATCACTAGTGCTCAAGATGCATATGAATGTATTTGCTGAAGCAGGCCTGAGGGTGATCAGTACCTCGATAGAAAACTGCCTGGGAACCCCATGAGTTCTATGGAATAAAGGCATAGCATCAGTGTAATAAACAAACAAACAAAATCATTTAAAAGGTGTAGGGCTACTGGCCTCTTCTGTTGGTCTCTTTTATCTCATAAGAGAGGTTGGAATACATTTGTTGGAACAGATGGGCTAATTAATCCATAAGCAACTTGTGAATGTTAAATAAAGAACGTATCTCTTCACATGGAAACATATCACTGCCTTGTTTAGTAAAGCTTCTGTTTAATGAACACTCTTCACTTTTTGGATAAACTGTGAAATCTGGGTCACTTGTTAAAAACTTCTCCAGAGTGTCTGGTGACCCCTGCTTGGAAGTGAGCCACCCCCTCTTTGATTATCTCTCTGTATCCAGCCACATTTATAAATTCATCAATATCAGAAAACAAGAAAACAGTTTTTTGTCTTTGATGCACACACATACACATGTGAGATCGAACAACATTGGCGGGCTGCCATTCCCAAAGGCAGTCACTTTTATGCCGTATCTTTGCCAAGCCCACACAGAAATTTGCAAAATGAAGCACAAAAAAGGAAGAGTGGATTATGGACAAATTATTTAAAGACTACAGATAAAATGACTAGCCTATGCTAATTCAAGGTCAAACACAGAATAACTGCACCAGAGGGGGGGGGGGCAGTCATAATGGCTTACTTGAGTTTGGTTTTCTGCTACTAATTTTTTTTTTGTCTGTTTATCACTGGAAAGTAAGCTATCTCTTTAAGATAAACAGATGCTTCCAGCCAATCCTAGGGAGCAGAACCAGGAGAAAAGCTATGCTAGTTTACATCAGACAATGATCTTGTACTTGGAATACAACCAGTTTAATTTGGAGACTGTCTCCAATTTAATTAATCAGTGCTAAGCAGAACACAACTTTTATCATGGACTAATCTTATTTTATTTATGGATTTATTTTTATAATTCCTATCCTATGTTCAAAACTTTTACAATACCACAATAAAGGACAGTTTAGGAAAAACTATAATATGTTCACATAAAATGCAATAAAATGAAACCATCAACTCAGAAAAAAATTACATCTCAATAATAAAAGTAAGGTCTGGAACCTCTTGCAAAATCATAGTTTATTTCTTTATTACATTTTTAGCTTGGGGTAGCATATGTGGTTCTCTCCTCTATCCTTACAAGCAGCTCCATGGGATTGGGTAAGCTGACAAACTGGGTGGTCCAGAATCCAGCAATGAGTTTCATGCTGTGAAGACTTGAAACACAGTCTCACATGTCCTAGTCTAATGGTATAACCACTACACCACACTGGTTGTCTGTAAAAGAACACTGACTTTCTTGACATCATTGGGAAGAGAATTTCTGCATGCTGGAGGTGCAAGTGAAAAGTTCTTTTTTACGCCACTTTAAACTTTAAAAAAAAGATTTAAGAGTTTACTGATATCACAAAAAGCTTACTATTTATAAAAGTCCATACAGCTATACATCTGAGAGAACAGTCAAAATAGTTGTTGTGGAATTTTTTGTCAATACAGTAGACCTTTGTCAATACAGTAGATGTGATGAGAAGTATAATAATTCAAAACAGTGCAATTTGTAGTAGTATTATTATTATTAATAATAATTTAATTTATACCCCGCCCTCCCCTCAAGCAGGCTCAGAGCGGCTTACATAATTGGTCTATAATGACCATTAATTCACATAAAAACAGTTTAAAATTTCAAATACAGTAAAACATAAACTCATAAAGAGTTAGTGCTGACACACTGGGTACATAAAATGGCAAGCTGGAAATACCAAACAGTTTGCCACTCAATGGTCTTCCTGAGCACAGTGGTAGCAGCCAGATGTTAGTACTACAGGCTGGCTCGTTGGTGGTTGGGGGGGGGCTCCTAGTTGAAAGCCTGGTGGAAGAGCTCTGTCTTGCAGGCCCTGCAGAACTGCACAAGATCCCGCAGTGCCCTGATCTCCTCCAGGAACTCATTCCACTAGTATGGAGCCACCACCGAGAAAGCCCTGGCCCTAGTGGTGGCGAGCCTGGCATTCTTGGGGCCTGGAATGGTCAGTTGGTTCTGGGACCCCGACCTCAGTGCTCTCTGGGGTATATATGGGGAAAGGCAGTCCCTCAGGTATGTCGGACCCTGGCCATACTGGTCTTTAAAGGTAAGCACCAGCACCTTGAAGCGAATTTGGTATGCTATTGGCAGCCATTGCAGTACCTTCAGCACAGGCTGGATGTGCTCCCATCTGGGAAGGCCCATCAAAAGCCTGGCCATGGCATTCTTCACTAGCTGCAGCTTCTGAATTTGAGGTCAGTGTACAAGTCAGAACAGAGGTTTTCAGCAACCTTGTAACATTTTAAATGTTGTAACTACATCATGTGTAGAGAATAATACTGATGGATTGGGGAACTTCCATTGATATGGTTGACTCAACTCCACACCAGAATAGAAAAGGGGAAAAGACAGAAAAGTATTGAGTGAGGAATTAAAGAGAAAGCAGTTGTCAGTATGTCGAAGTTGGGGACGAGAGTCTTGTGAAAGTATGTACTTGAGAAATGGGAATCATTTTTTCAGTAAAAGAGGTTGTTTGGGGGTAGATGTTTGATAAGAGAAGCCAATTCATGATTTTTTTCCATTATCAGATGTTCCCATACCTTTGTGTACCAATTGGTTATCGTGGGTGTTGATGGGGACTTCCAGTGAGATGCTATCACCATCTGTGCAGCTGCCAACAGGCTGTGAATGAGTTCCCATCTGATTTTTGGGGATCAAGGGATCGTATCTATAGCACAAGAAGATCAGTTCAGGAGACACTGATGGCATATAACATATATGTGCTATTTGTGTGAAGGTGTTTTTTCAAAATTCTTGTAGTCATGGACATCACCACCAGCAATGAACAAAAGAGCCAGGGTCTCCACAGCCTTTCGAGCAGAGCAGGGAATAAGAATGGGAGATCAGGGGCATTTTGGGGGGAGTGAGATACCACAGCGTTAGGATTTTATATAATTGCAACTTAACATGTGTAGAGAAAGAGGGAGCGAATAGGGCATGCCAAATAGAAGACCATCGGTCAGCTGTGAAATCAATGCCGCAGCCTCGTGCCCAAGCCGTTTGGGAGGGCAAAGGTCTGGAGGTAGACTGTTAGAGTAATAAGTGATATAGTTTCTTAATGTCCATGAGTAGCAGTAGTGTCGCAATTCAGTAGTTTCAAATTCTGACAGAGGCAAGCTCAGAATAGCAGATACTTGAAGGTGAGTGGACATGTGTTTCAACTGCGGGTAGAAGAACCGTGGGATCTTATTGCATATCTTTTGTTCTAGAAGCAATTTCAGAGCAAGGTCATGGACCCAGTGTTATGTCTTTCAGACAAGTGATATTGGCCTGTCTCCAGAGTGAGGTGACCAATGGATCTGCCCCCGGAGGAAACCAGGACTGGTGTGAGGAGGTAGAGAACTTTGGGATCAGTTTATGCTTGAGAGAATCCCACACCTTGAGGATAGCTGTGAGGGGGATATTATAGCAAATTTTGGTCAGACACGATGTTGGATTTGTCCAGATTGTTTCTTGTAGGGATAGAGGATGAAGAAGTGGGTCAAGCATTGAGATCCAGTCTGCTTGGTTTCCATTTCTTAGAATGTTAATGACATTTGTCAGAAGCGTAGCTTTGTAATATGTGATTACCACCATCGTTAGATCTCAATCCCAATGTTCTGAGCCCAAGGTGTGGATGTTTGCACTGCCAAAGGAAGTTGTTAAGGGTTGATTGCCAATTTTTAAAGATATTTCAATGCGTATGGTTCGAAAGAGAAAAATATGTTTGGGGAGAACAAACGTTTTCATTAGGTGAAAATGACCGTGCCAAGAGAATGATTGTCTGTTCCATCAGAGAAGAAGTGAGAAGTATTCCCAAATAAGGAAGCGGTTTGTCCAACCAGTGGTAGGGGAAATTATGTTTCAGGTATGTCAATCAGGAAGAAATTCAATCGGGAAGAAGAAACACTTAGAGACAAGATAGATTACTTTAATTTATTTATATTCAGTCCAGAGACCACGCCAAAGTCTGAGAGCATATC
>NW_015163613.1:432881-461431 GCF_001447785.1 Gekko japonicus | reverse complement strand
TGAGTCTGTAATCTTACCTCAGCCAGTTAAAACTTAAGCCTCAACTTTTTATTTTGGACTATTTGTCTTAACTAGAAATGCTGTCCTGTGTGTTGATGATGTGATCTGTGTATTTGTTTTCTCTCCATTGCAGTTACCATATCTGTAATGTATTCAGAAGCTGCCATGAATGCATTAGCTGTTATGAAACCACCTCATAAGGAAGCAATGTTAAGCTTCGTCTTGGGCAGGCATTCAAGCCCAAGACAAATGTATCCAATCACGTTCAAGCAAGCTGTAAGCGGAAACAAAGGTGATTGGCTCTTATGCGCTCAATCGTATTGGTTGTTATGTGTATAGTAGGTGTGGCTATATTAGCCGGGAATTGTTTAAAAGTAGGACAGCTGCAATGTAAAAGCTGTTCTGGTTATCAGATGTTGTACCGTGCTGGAGTAGTGTTCGAGTTGAAGAATAAAGTTGTGTTCTTGCTGAAATCACTCTCCGACTATTTGTTAAGCTCAGGACTTAACAATATCCCTCATTACTCAAAAGCATGCTTGTTTATTTATAGGAAAATTGTACATGGTGTGGTCATTTTGAAAGTCAGCATTTTAAAATTTAGAAGCAAAGGGTTTTAAAAGGGCTTGGATTTTAGTTTAAATTATTTCTTAGAAAAAATACATTTCAGAGTTTTATCCTGTTTGTACATTACTATTGTTACTGTTGTTTGTATGTTTTACTGGAGACTGAGAGAGAGAGAGACTCATGACTCTCAAAGAAATGGGTATAGATCTGCTCTTGCATTCTGGGGCAAAGCAATGCAAGACACAGAGTGGAATTTTTTTGCAGAAGTGTGTTAAGCATCCTGGTTTTGACAAGTGTATAATTGAGAAGAAAACAGAAAAGGCACCTGAAGGAGGGAGGGAAGAAGGAAAGAGGGAGAGAAGAGAGAAGGAAAGAAAGAGAGAAGAGAGAGAGAAGGAAAGAGAGAGAGAGCCCCTCACAGGAAGGCCTTCTGAGCTGTTGCCCAAGCGTGCAAAGCGCCTCCTGCCTTACCCGTAGAGCTGCCTTCATTCACGTGGGTTGTAGCTCATAGCAGGCCCCTCATTAGCCAAGGCGCTGACCTTGTAACAGGGGGCAGGGGAGGCGGAGGTGGGGGCAGGCTGAACAGGCAACAGCAGCAGCGGCTTCCTGCCTTTAGCAGCTCCCACCAATGTCACCACCCAGGCCCCTCCCGCTGTTGCTGCCATGGACAGTGCTGCCCCAGAGAGCCCCAACAGGACTAGCAACGAGAGTGAGGCTGCCACAGCCAAGCCCGCCACTGCCGGGAGCGTCCAGGCCCAACCCCCATTGGTGCCATCCCCTTCCACCACAGTTCGTCATTGGTGCGTCACCTCCCATGCTGCCGCTGCCACTGCCAGAGTGACGGAGACCACCAGCCCCAGCCAGGGGCCATCCCACCCCAAGACATCCAGGCCTGACGCAATGCTGCTAAGGCTGCCACCAATGCCTCTCCTCCACCGCTGCTCTGTGCATGCTTCTCCCCCACACGCCACTCTGCAAACAGAAACAGCCTCGTAGTGCCAAGACCAGCTGCCACCGAACCGCCAGTGCTCCCGTGTTCACTCGCTCACCATAGCCAGATTTGCTGCTGTCCTCTGCCACCACCACCATCTGCGTTCCCCCCATAATGTCCCCGCAGCTGTGGCAAGGGGAGCAGAGGGGAAAGAGGTGGCGTGCCAGGGGGCTCCCAGTCGCCAGGTCACCCCTTGTGTCGCTGTCGAACAGAGCGCAGCCAGGCCTTTCCATGGGAGCAGGGCTTTTGGCGAGGGAGGGGTGGGGAGGGGTGGGCTCGGAAGGAAGCCAGAACTCTGTTCCGGTACATTTCAGCCCCAAAATAGCCCTGCTTGTAGGTAAGTAAGTGATTTGCCTGAATTGGAGATGTAGAAAAACCTGTCATCTGCAAACATGCTGTTTAAATTCTTGAACAGCTAGTTGGATCCCATGAATATGTCTTATTGCAGCAGCAAGGGGCTCCAGAGCAATCATAAATGATATGGGGGATAGAGGGCAGCCTTGTCTGGTCCCCTTCTATAGGTTGAATATATCCGAAGTTGCCCCACTCATGTGTTGGGATGAGGGTATGGTGCCATTGTCAGTTTAAGAAATGTGTGTCCAAAATCCAGTAAATAAAATCAGATACCTTGGTATAATGTTGACTAACAGAAACAGTGCACTGCTAGAAAATAACTATAAAAAATTGCTAGATGAAATTTAAAGAGATCTACAAAACTGGAAAGTTCTGCAATTATCATTATTGGGTAGAACTGCAACAGTGAACATGAAAATTCTTCCAAGGTTTCTATTTGTGGCACAAAACTTACCGATATTAAAAAATTCAAGATATAGGATACAATATTGACATTGATGAGTGGGCCAAAATTTGGAAGGTAATGAAATATTTAAAATCAGCATCATATAAAGAAAACATATACAAGATGTTCAATAGATGGTATTGGTCCCCCAATAAAGTAGCTAAATGTAATGAAAAAACATTAAGAATTGTTGGAAATGTAAAACTAATGTCGGTACATTTATCATATGTGGTGGAAATGTGGGAAAATGTATAAATATTGGTCAAATATTAAAAAGACGATATTAGAGATATTAATTTAGAATTACATCCAGAAATATACTTATTAAATATAATTCCGGTGGTTATGGGAAGAATGATGTTTACTTATTAATGTATATACTAACGGCTGCCAGAATACTTGTAGCTAGATATTGGAAAACAGATTACCTTCAAGAGATGAATTAGCGCAGAAACTGTTAGAGGCGGCGGAGATGGACAAACTGAACACGTTACTTCAAAGAAAGGATGATACAGTTTTCCAGAAAAGATGACTAAGAGTTTACAAATGGATGGATAAAAAGTAGATATATATGACACTATTTATTATATACTGTTATATGTATTCAGTTATATAGCTGTAAAACTTTATAAATAAACTATATATATAGTTGGTTTCCAATGAGCTGAATGCCTTCTCAATGTCTAAAGAAAGCAATAGTAATTCTGGACACTTTTTTGTGTGAGGAGATAAGACTGAGAGTTTTGAAGGTGTTGTCAGATCTCTTCCCAGCATGAAGCCTGATTGATCAGGATGTATGTAATCAGTAATGAATCCATTCAAACGATTGGCTATGATGGCAGTAAAGATTTTATAAACTTGGTTTAGTAGAAATATTGGGTGGAATGAAAGGAAATTTATGGTCCTTTCCTGGTTTAGAAATCACTACTATTGATACTGTGTGCCATGAGGGAGGAAGGAAGCCTGTATATAAGATATCATTGTAAGTCTCAAGTCAGTAGGACTGTCAGAATGAGAGCAATTTTTTTGTAAAATTCAAGTGGATAAGCATTTTTCAATTTATGTTCATTCATGTTATTTTTCAATGAATTTATGACTATCAGGACTTCTTGGGCTTCAATGGGTTTATTTAGAGCAGAGAGAGTCTGTTAATTTTTTAATATATGCATTGGAATTCAAATAGTTGGATATAGCTACAGAAGATGGATTCTTGGATGAGTATAGCTTATGGTAGTAGTTTGCAAACTGCTTCACTATATCAGTTGACTTGTAGAGAAGATTACCCTTGCTATCTTTAAGTAATGCTACCATTCTGGAGGATTTTTGTGCTTTTACTCTCCATGAGAGAAATCTTAGTGATTTGGGAATATTGGACCGATATCTTTGCTTTAGAAACAATATTTTAAAAAAGGTTTGTGAGCATTCCAAAGATTCTAGCAGTTTTCGTTCTGCCAGGAGTTTCTGATATGTACTTTTGCCTCCTCTTGTTTTGTGCAGTTCTTCCAGATATTTGACATATTCCCTAAGGGTGACCTTGCTGCCTCTTTTTGTTTTTTTCAGAAATGACAACATGGATATTTGGTCAGTTCTTGTGTAGACTTTGTGTCATGGTGGAAAATAAGTAAAAATTTTCTCTGAATGGTATAGACGTCAATCAGGTAGAAATCTTCTAAGATTGAGGCTAGCCTTGTATTTTGGAGTCTTCTCTTGTCAGGTGGGGTGATATGGTAAGAGCAATCCAGCTCATAGTTCACAATATGTTTAAGATTGCCACCAATGAAGGAAGGCTCACAAGATGTGTCCTCTAGAAAGGTGAGCTGGTTCTCATTTGGAGTATATAACGAGATCAAAGTAGTCATCTGATCTTCGATGAGGACTTTAATAAAAAATAAACCAGCCACGTGGGTCAATTTTCATGGTTTTGTGTTGGAACCGACCATTTTTCAATATAATTATTGCAATTCTGCATGCTTTGGAAGACAATCAATGAAGTCCCCCCTTCAATTAATTAATTTACCCTACGGGGGAGGGCGGGGTATAAATGTAATTAATAAATAAAAAAATAAAGAGTTGTTAGTTTATGAAAGAGCTAAGGGAGGAATTGATACACACACACACACGCACGTATCTATATCTATATAAAGCCAAAAGGTTGTACGTAGTTCAAAAGCATTATGCAGTAGGAGGTAAGAGAGTGACACTTAATCTCCCCCCCCCTTGAGGAATAACATTGGAAGGAAACACTAAGGGTGGAAAGCTTCGCAGCAGAGGAGATCACGGATGATCAGTTGGTTAGGGAAGAAAGAGCCCTTTTGGAGGTAAAAGTAGACTTCAGTAGTTTAGGTGAAGAAACCATCTACTTGAACAAAGAGTAATTAAAAAATAGTAATAAAAAGGGGAAAAAAACACCTCCAAACCAAAAGTAATGCTACAATACTAAGGGAGCAATTTAGAACAGTCTCTCCCCCCTCCCCTCCCTCAAACCACCCAAAGAGTTCATAACCATTATGCAGTAAAAAACCCGAAACCAGTAGTATAACTTTGCAGTGGGCAGATGAATAGGAACACTTGAATTATAATGAGTCTGGAGACGGCCAGAGTCTCAGGCAGAACAGATTGGTATCTTGCTGCCTTTGAGTGGTGATGGTGGTTGGTCTAGTTTTCACTTTTGGGACATTTTGCCAAGATCAGCAGGCAGAGGAATATGGAGATTGAGAACCATAGTGTGCCTGGTCTCGATGTCTTCAGCCTGGTAAAGTCTATCCATGTTAATAACTTGAAGCTTTGTTAGGTCTTTCCACTTGTACGGTAGGTGTGCTTGGCGAAGGGCTTCTGTGATGGGCTTCAGATCTTGCTGTTTATTTATCCAAGGGGAGGCACGGGAAGACCAGTATAGGATCCCCGTTGAAAGACAGTGATCCCCTTGTTTTGGCCAGGTCCAAGATTTTCCTTCTGGCCTGGACATCAGGGATTATTGCCAGAATGTCTCGGGGGCCACGCCTCTTGGGGTTTTCTAGAGGCCGTAAGTGATACAAACTGGAGATAAAAGTGGCTATTTTGGCTTCCAGACCTAATTCTCATGACAGCCAGTTCATTAGGAAATACGGTAGTTCAGAATTGGGTATGGTTTGTTCACTGAAGCCCCAAAATTTCAAATTGGCCTGATGCATCGAGAGTTATAAGTTCGTGATTCACATTTGGAGGTGGCCATTTTCATACTGAAGCATTCTGCACTCAACTTGAAGTACCCTGCCGAGCTATAAAGCACTTTTGGCTTTTTGTGTGGCTGTATTTAAGGATATTTTGAGATCTGCTAATTGATCTGATAATAGTTTGATTAGGGCTGTCATGTTTAAAAGTCTCCGCTCTATATTTCAGAGGAGAATAGTACTGGTTTCATTTGCAAGTGGAAGTTTTGGTGGACTGACCATGTTTTCGTGAGATGCCATCTTGTCCACCTCTTCTTCATTCAGGTGACTCCTGTTTGGAAGTGAGTAGAATTTGGAGATTTGTTTGGTGGTCCTTGGAGTCAGTAGATTTTTAGAGGAATGCGGTTTGCCCATAATAATATCCGTTTTTTTAAAAAGGCTGGAGTGATCATTAAGGGGGTTTAAGAGGAGAGGAGGGATGGAACACTCATTTTAGGCATCCACCGCAGCTGATGCCACGCCCCCATGTGTTGGATCCCCAAGCATCGAGAATAAATCCACGTTTTCAAGAAAAGCAAAATTTTATTTCAAAGCGTTGAAGACATACTCAAACACGTTCTTTGTTAGAACTGGGGCTACACAGTTAGGGCAAGCATAATAAAGGGATTTCAAATAGATACAGGTCCAATAACGATCATTCCCGCTGGCGGGCTAAGGAAACGGTCGCGCGCCCAGTACATGAGAACCAGGCAGCACATCAGACAAAACACAGGTGCATGAGTCCTGGGAAAATCAACAGGCAAGCATTACAGCATCTTCTCCCCCACACAACCTCCAGCAGTTATCTTTTGCATTCCAAAGCAGGAGCAGGATGATAGAAGCCAAGTCGGGTGTAACCGGGAAAGGCTATGTACACAGAGGTCACAGGAAACAGAATGGCAGCTCGCTGACATACTGCCCCCCTTAAAATACACTTACAACCCACCTCCCGGCCTGGGCGGGAGACCTCCCGGACTGGGCGGGAGACCTCCCGGTTTGCCCGGGAACTTTCTGTGGAAACTGCGGATCAGGTAAGGGGCCCGAATATCCCCTTCTTCCACCCATTCGCGGTGCTGGGGACCGAAATCAACCCATTCGATAAGGTACCAGAGTTTACCACGTTTCACTTTACAGTCAAGGATATCAGCAATTTCAAAATGTTCATCCCCTTCCAAAACGACAGGTGGAGGAGGAGTAGTCGCTGGTCTCCAAGGAGACGGTCCAGGATCCTTCTTCAATAGACTCATGTGAAAGACAGAATGCAAGGCACGTAAATTCTTAGGCAAAACAACATCAACTGCCACATCATTTATGACTTTACGCACTTTGAACGGACCAATGAACTTCCATCCCAATTTTCTGCTAGGCCGCAGCATCTTAATGTTCTTGGTCGAGACATACACAAGATCCCCAGGTTTCAGATCAAACCCCACCACCCTACCCTTGTCTGCCTGGGTCTTGTAAGCAGCCTTGGCTGCGTCAAGTGTTTGGCATAGCAGAGGCCATGCTTTTTGCAAGGACATACACCATGTATCAGCATCCCCCACAGGACGTTGGCCCATCCCCTCCAAGAAAGGGAGGGGGGGACTGTCGTAACCAGATACAGCTTTATAAGGAGACATGCCTGTGGAGCTATGGACCGTATTGTTATAACAATATTCAGCAAGAGGCAATAATTCACACCAATCATTCTGTTGATAATTAGTAAAACAACGCAGGTATTGTTCCAGAGTCTGATTAACCCTTTCCGTTTGTCCGTCAGTTTCGGGATGATACGCGCTGCTGAGCCCTTGTTCGACCCCTAAAATGGAAAGAAGTTCCCTCCAAAATTTAGAAACAAATTGGGTCCCCCTGTCAGAAATTAACTTAGCAGGTAATTGATGAATTTTCACCACGTGGGACATAAACGATTTCGCCAACCTCTGAGCTGTAGGCAAGGAAGGAAAAGGCACAAAATGAGCTTGCTTAGAAAACAAATCAACAACCACCCAAATAACAGTGTTCCCTTTGCTCGCAGGGAGGTCAGTAATAAAGTCCATGGACACCACTTCCCATGGTCTCGACGGAGTAGGAAGTGGCTGCAGTAAACCAGGAGGCTTGCCCATCCTGGGTTTAGTTAAGGCACAGGTTTGGCAGGACCTAACAAACATCAAGAGGTCTTTGCGCATTTGTGGCCACCAGAATTGCCTGCGGATGAGTTGCAAAGATTTAACGAAACTCCAATGCCCTGCCAGTTTCGAACCGTGAGCAGACTCCATCACCTCCCTCCTCATCGAAATAGGCACATACAATTTGTCTCCAGAATAAATCAGACCTTCAGGGCTACGGACACAATCAGGTAATGTCTTAAGGGAGGCATCATCCTCAGCAGTAAAAGCAGAAAGATATTTCTGGACCCAGGCCCCCCCTCCCACAGGGAACAGGGAAGGCGAAGTCTCATCAGAGTGTGGAATCGTTCGCGCCTGCGCCCGGGTGACTACGGCCCCCCCCAGATGGGAGGGGGAAAAAACAGAGTCCATGATGATCTCACGCTGACTGTCATGTTGTGGGAGGCGTGAAAGCGCGTCAGCCAGGGAATTAGCCGCCCCCGGGAAATGACGAAGTGTGAATCGAAACTTAGCGAAGAAGTCCGCCCAACGAAGTTGCTTAGCGTTGAGAGAACGGGGGGATTTCAGCATCTCCAGATTCTTATGATCAGTCCAGACTTCAAACGGCAGTTGCGCCCCCTCCAGCCACTGCCTCCAAGTGGAGAGAGCCAGCCGGATCGCTGACGCCTCCTTTTCCCAAATCCCCCAGTTTCGTTCGGCATCAGAAAACTTTTTAGACACAAATGCCAGGGGATGTAACCGAACATCTTCCCCTTCTTGCAAAATAGCGGCCCCCATAGCCACATCCGAGGCATCAGTTTGGACAATAAACTTCTTAGATTCATCAGGGCGCGCCAGCACCGGCTCGGAGGTGAACATCAGTTTAAGTTTCTCAAAAGCCTCTGCGCAAGCAGGGGACCATTTAAGCGGGGCGCCAGGTTTCGTAGCATCAAAACCCTTCCCTTTGGTCTTTAGCAACTCAGTCAGGGGAAGGGCAATTTGCGCGAAATTCTGGATGAAATTTCTGTAAAAATTGGCAAATCCGAGGAACATTTGCAATTGTTTGCGGGTCCTGGGGGGCTCCCAGTCAAGCACTGCCTGAATTTTAGCAGGGTCCATTTCAACCTTCCCCCCAGAGATGCGGTATCCCAAAAAGTCAATGCATGTCTTGTGGAATTCACATTTTGACAGCTTAGCAAACAAGTGGTGTTCATAAAGTCGCTTAAGGACCTGGCGCACCAATTTAATATGCGACTGGAGGTCCTGAGAGTACAGCAACACATCATCAAGGTAAAGGACCACTCCTTTGAATAGAAACTCATGTAGGACCTCATTGATTAGGTTCATGAAGACCCCCGGAGCCCCTTGAAGGCCGAAGGGCATAACGAGGTACTCAAACTGCCCCAAAGGGGTATTAAATGCAGTCTTACTTTCATCCCCCTCCCGGATGCGCACACGGAAATATGCATCCCGGAGGTCAAGTTTCGAGAAGATCTTGCCCTTGGTGGCCTCAGCTACCAAGTCCTTAATTAATGGGAGGGGGTAAGCATTGGACAAAGAAACAGCGTTCAAACCCCTATAGTCAGTGCACAACCTAAGCCCCCCGTCCTTCTTCTTTCGGAAAAGTACAGGCGCGGCGAAAGGGGAGGAAGCCGGGCGAATGAAACCTCGGGCTAGGTTTTTATCAATAAAGTTCCGCAGTTCGACTTTTTCAGCCGGCCCCATCGCATAAATTTTACCTTTGGGTAATTTACAGTCAGGCAAAAGTTCAATAGCACAGTCAGTCGAGCGATGAGGGGGCAATTCGTTAGCTTCCTCTTCGCCAAACACCTTTGCCAAGTCTCTATACTCTCGAGGCAAAGAAGCTAACTCTTCCGGTTGCAAAGTGCCGCAGGGGAACTGTGTGGTCGGCTGGTCCCCCCACGAATCCACCCAGCAGTGATCCACACACTTAGCCGACACAAATTTGACAACCCCTTCTTCCCACAAGATGTAAGGGTCATGGGTAAACAACCAGGGACTCCCCAGTACTAAGTCGAACTGCGATTTAGGGGTGACAATGAAGGACCTGGATTCCCAATGATCTCCCGCCCCCAACCGCAAAGCCATAGTCTCGTGCGTACAAGGTTCCATGGGTGCCCCATCCATCTGAGTAAAAATGATGGGGGACTTCAAGGGGACTATCCCCGCTTCCAGTGCAACTAACACTCTAGGGCTGATGAGATCCCTCCCACACCCAGAATCAATCAACGCTCTTACCCTAACGTGGGTTCCTAGGAGCGGATTCATTAAGGAGACAGTCACGAAAAATAGGGAAGGGGTTTCTCTCACCACCTTGGGCGCAGCATTAGAATGGCCTTGTCGTTTTGCGCCTCTCACAACAGGCCGTTGTCGTTTTCCGCCGTTTCAGCCACCAGCTCTTCTTCGGACTCGGCGGCAGCCGGTTCATTTTCCCCCGAACCTTGGGCTGCCTGCAGAGCTTTGGAGAAACGCGGTTTAGCCATCCCCTTCTTCCCCGACAGCGGTGTCTTCGGGCTTGGGGTAGGCGGCTTGTCTTTGACTTGACGGCTGCCACAATCCACAGCGAAATGCCCCTTCTCCCCGCACTTGAGACAGAGCCCCATCTTCATCCGTAGTTCCCTTGCCGATTCCGACAGGCGTTGAGTCTTGGGTTTAGAGGCACCGACAGCGGCGGGTCTGTTGGTCGTAGCAGCCAGGTCGAGTTTGATGGTGGTGAGCCGGTCTTCTGCATTTTCAGCTTCTTGGGTCCAGGCCATCAGGGAGACAGGGTTGACAGTTTTCAGAACCGTTTCTCGGATTTCTGCGTTGAGACCCAAGCGATACATCTCAGCCAATATATGATCAGGGTAGTCTCGGAGCTTAGCTGCTTGCTTGTGGAATTCCAGAGTGTACTCGCGAACCGACTTCTTGTTCTGGCGGTAGGTCCGGAGGAACGCTTTAGCTCTTTGACTCGCGTTGACATCTTCGAATCTCGCCCTCAGCGCCCACATGAATGCTCGCAAATTCAAAAGTTCCGGACCGCGGTCGTTGTGCAGTCCAACATACCATGTGGCGGCGTCTCCTTTCAGTCTTGCCGAGATGACATCAATGAGACCAGCTTCATTTCGGAACAGGTGTCGACTCTCTTCTACGAATTTATGCACCCTCACCGTGAAGAAAGCGAGTTCATCCGGGTTGCCGTCGAAGGTAGCCTCCAGCAGATCCTTGGGTCTGGGTCGTGGAGGCCTCACCAACGGGCCCAGCTGCCCCGGAGCTCCCCTGGGAGGGAAACCCGGTACAACCGGTGGCCCTGCTGGTATTGGCCTCAGCGGCGGCGGCAGACCCGGCACCGGCGGACCCCCTGGCATCGGCGGCTGCGCAGGCACTGGCGGAGGCGGTCTCACCGGCTGCTGGACAGGTACCTGCTGCGCGGGAACTCCCGGTGCTTGCAGCGGCTGAGCAGGCATCGGCGGCGCGGGAAATCCCGGTGCAGGAGCAACTTGCAACTGCGCGGCGTGTGCGTCCAGGAAATTGGCCATTCTAACGTCCAACATTCCCGGCAGGCCTTCCATCACATCCTGGAATGCCCGCATTAAGTCTCTCACCGAGTCTTCCAGTTCTGCTAGACGTTCCCCGGTAGTTTCCTCCGGGATGGGGTCCCGAGGGCGATAATCCGGGGGTGGGTCGTAGTCCTCTTCCGTTTGGAAGGCTCCGGTGCCCTCCTCATCTTCTGCGTGACCACGCGGTCCCGACGGCTCGAACATCCACTCCTCGAGGTCCTGCTTGGGGCTCCCCTTCTCCGAGGTAGACCCAGGTTCCGGGAACAATCCCTTGTCAAACAGACTCTCACGTAATCCGCTCCCCCGACGGGAGTACACCTCACGGGTGCCTTGGGTGTTGTACATAGTCCAATCATCCTGCTGGTGAGTCTTCCGCGGACCCCATTGCGAAGGGGTCGGAGGCGGCCAAGACAGATGTGCAGGCAGGCGGGGAATCGTTCCCCCCATTGGGGCTCCCCTTCTCCGAGGGAGACCCAAGGTCTGGGGACAATCCCTTGTCAAACAGACTCTCACGTAATCCGCTCCCCCGACGGGAGTACACCTCACGGGTGCCTTGGGTGTTGTATAGAGTCCAATCATCCTGCTGGTGAGTCTTCCGCGGACCCCAATGCGAAGGGGTCGGAGGCGGCCAAGACAGATGTGCAGGCAGGCGGGGAATCGTTCCCCCCACGGCACCCTCCATCGAGGATGCAGTCGTGAATACCAAAGACGCGGAGGTTTGTGGGACCGATCCCGAGTCCCCCTCCGTAGTAGGTAAAGTTCCCTCAATTCCGCTCATGATCTTGTCAGATTCGGAACGATGGGAAAAAGGAGTTCTAACAATATGTTGGATCCCCAAGCATCGAGAATAAATCCACGTTTTCAAGAAAAGCAAAATTTTATTTCAAAGCGTTGAAGACATACTCAAACACGTTCTTTGTTAGAACTGGGGCTACACAGTTAGGGCAAGCATAATAAAGGGATTTCAAATAGATACAGGTCCAATAACGATCATTCCCGCTGGCGGGCTAAGGAAACGGTCGCGCGCCCAGTACATGAGAACCAGGCAGCACATCAGACAAAACACAGGTGCATGAGTCCTGGGAAAATCAACAGGCAAGCATTACAGCATCTTCTCCCCCACACAACCTCCAGCAGTTATCTTTTGCATTCCAAAGCAGGAGCAGGATGATAGAAGCCAAGTCGGGTGTAACCGGGAAAGGCTATGTACACAGAGGTCACAGGAAACAGAATGGCAGCTCGCTGACACCATGCCACTTTCAGCTTTAATTGATGGAAAGATGGAGCCACCAACAATCCTTGCTGGGTGGATCTTAATCAGCAAACTAGTTCATATGAAGAAGGGAAGTTCCTCAGGGCTGCCCCAACAGGCCTGAGAAGATTCCTTCTGGATCTCATATAATACCCCCAATTTTCTATCTAATTTCTGCAAGAAAACAAGTCACACTGCTATCTAGTAATTAGAGTGTTGAGTTCAAATCTACACATACTCAAAAAGCTCCCTGACTGGAAAATACTGTCTCTCATTCTAACATGATTAGCAAAGTAACTGTCTAGATAAAAGGTGCAAACCCCATATTCATGAATCCATTTCACACATCCCATGGTCTAATCCATTTCCCCTAAGAAGTAAAAGGTGGGGTTTTTTTAGATTACAGTTTTAAGCAATAATTAGGAGGCCTTCAGCAAAAATCAGCATTTTTTGAAAGGACAATCAGAAGACAAACAGCAATCTAATCCTTGATTGTTGGGGAGGGGGGACGGGACAGGGGGTAAAACACACTAGTAAAATTTGGTAAAGGTAAAGCTTCCCACGCCCAGAAAAAGCTATTTCATGTCACTTCCAGGTGGTAAACACTCACACAAACCTTGCAAGTTGTCTCTTCCAGATTGTAAACATCCAAGCAGACCACCAAATTGCCTTGGTTGTCTCCTACACTCCATGTAGCAGGGCCATGGGAATTCTTTACTGTTAGTACCTCTTCCCTGTTGTGCCCATATCATGATTGTCTTTAAATGCTAATACAGTAAAACTTTATTATTCCACACTTATGGGAAATGGGGGTAGTTGGTTAATCAAATATGCAAGATACTCCAGCTTACTGCTCTGTCCCCACAGAGAAATCTGGCTTTTCTGCCAGTTCACTTAACTTCATGGCTAGTTCACTTAAGTTCAATTTAATGATCAGATACCCCAGCAAAGGAGCTGTGGTGGCTCAAGTGGTTAAGATGCTGAACTGCAGGCTGTGGAAGGTCGGTAGTTCAGCAGTTCGAGACCTGGGTTGCCGCATGACAGAGTGAGCTCCCGTCTCTAGTTCCAGCTCCTGCCAACCTAGCAGTTTGAAAGCAAGAAATTGCAAGTAGCTTATACTATATTTCAGTTTCTTTCTGGTGGTTCCAGACTCCAGATATCTTAATGTATTGTTTATTGAATGTCCCATTTTTTTACTGTACTGACTTACTATGTGTAATTCAGTTTGTAATCCTGTGAGAAAGGTGGACTATAAATAATGTAAATAAATAAATTAAATTAAATGAGCCACAGGAATTACATTATCTGTTGTATCAGTCATAGGTTGGGTCCATATTCAGTGTTTCTGATTATTTCACACACCACATCAGTGATGGCAATCCTACAAATATGTATCAGGTAGGCTTAAACAGGGCTGGAAAAATCAGGGAGGGAAGGTGTTTGCAGAAAAAGGTGTAAAGCAGAAAAAGGAGTGCAAATGTGAACTAGAAAGACACTTATTTAAGCAATTTATGATCCACATTACATGAGGGGATAAAGGCAGTTTATAACAAAATAACAGTTCAAAACAATATCAAAACAGATCAGCATCACAGAAGACACAGTGGTCCACCACATACTACTTTTTTCCTTCATCAAAAGTCTTGCCTTACAAGATCTTCTAAAGGCAAACCAAGAAGGGCAGCCACCTAAAGGAACAGGAGCTACTAAAGAAAAAGCCCAGAAAACATTAACCTACATGATGGCAAAATTAAGAGCAATTGCTGGGAGCAAGACAGATACAGAAAGTTTCAAGAAATTAATGTGGCCCACAAGCATGGGGTAGACCAGAGACAGCACTGTACATTTCCTGATTCCTTCACTCGTATTAGATGTCCTGTTATAACAGCTACTTTTTAATGCTCTGTTTGCATTTGACTGTGTGGCAGCACTTCCATGCTGCTGTCAAACAAAATAGGCTGTTGGAAAGCTGGAATGTATGTAGGATCTGCATATATCACATCCAGATGATAATCCAAACTTTAGTCTTTCCCAGATGGTGGTTTAATGAGCCTGGAGTGTATTTAATATGCAAATTGAATGTTATATTGACCAACTGATTTTTAATTACTGCAATTCTGCCTTATGGTGATATGGATTCAGCTAGCTGTAATATACATAAAATACATGAAGTTATCATTTAGCATAATTAGAATTTCTCAGTTAATTATTACAAACTTAAAAATGCTTTATTTTGCTTGGCACTCCAAGCTTCTATATATCGTGAAACTATTACAAAACCTGTTAAGCAATATTGGCACAAGTAGGAAAAATGAATGCATTAGAGACTATTTCTTTGTAAGCTTACACTGTCCCTGCTTTACAATAAACATTATGATTTCTTTTCTGTGATAATTTCGTCAGCAAGTTGCTAGATTGGTGCCTGTTTTTAAAGTTACCTTAGATCAGATTAGGAATGTTCAACTAATCAGTAACAGATGACACATTTCACTGCTTTCATGTTATTTATATGAACACTTCATCAAAAACATTTCCCACTCCTCTCTCTCTTAAAAAGAAGAGTCTTTACAACCAATATACAGAGATGACAAGCGTAGCCATATGAATGGGCCACTTATCACTGTCATAACAATTCATCCTCTTTCCAATGGTTGAAACTTGGATCTCCTCTGAACTGAGCAGTTTAAAAAGATAGATGGTTGCCTTCTGGCTAATTGTGGGAGTCCTTTCATTACTGCAAAAAGTCTTTTTATATCTGAAGTGACTTTATAAGCAGTGAATAATGAGACTTAAAGTCTTTCGAAAAAGACTCCACTGATCAAATGCTAGGGTAACTTATGGACATGGTGACCTTTTACTCATCGAGTTACTCCAAACTGCTGCTGTTGGCACATTATTAAAATTATTCATTTATGGAGAGCAGTTAGCCATGAGGCAATTTTCTCCTTTTAAAGAGAAATATCAATTTCAGGTAGTAGAGAGATAAAAAGAAGTCTTGCATACCCACAGTGACACATCACATACTTTGCTGACACAAAATGGCACAGAAAAGACACAAATATCACCAACAGCTGGGCAAGATCATTTGGCACCAAGATCAGCTAACCCTGCCAACTCCACCACATAGTCCTAAGAGGGAGGTGCATTACTAACTGTGAGCATATCCATGTCTAGCAATACTTTGTCATGTTCAGCAAGATTACCGGAGCAGAGGTTACATCCGTCAAGTGCTGTCACTGTTCCCCTTGGCCATGTCAGAAACTGGAAAGTGCCCACAATATCTATTCCCACACACAAAGCAACACAGAAGAATCTACAAGGGCTTCTAAAGCATCTTAATTATAGCATATGTTAAGAGGATAAACTTTGAGGCTGGATATCCTTGGTTCAAATTTCAGTGCAGTTATGAATTCACTGGGTTGCCTTGGGGGACTTCCTCTCTCAGCTTCAGTGCCTCATCTCTAAGATGGTTGAAACAAACGTGGCCAACCTATAAGGATATTCTACATATGAAGTACTCTGAACATGCAGAAAAAGCACTGTGTTAATAATAAGCATTGTGCATTTTCACATTTTGATTGATTATCAGTTTCTTAATCAGGGACACTTCACACATGAAATTAGCATGTTAAAATATGTTGAGTTGATTGATGCTTAAACCCAATGCCCAGGGATATTCAGCCACATTTTGGCACCACTTTTGAGTGAAGCAAGGGCACAGTAAATGTTATTCAAGTTATTTTAAAGTGATAACACAACAACTTAGTCAATCATGTGCTAAACAGATCCATTTACTCACGCTTTTAATATACAGATCTAGTCATGTGTATTGGTCCTTAATACTCTCATGTAAAATCTGTTTGAGTGATGAGCTGAATACCAAGTCATCACCACCACCACCACCACCACCACCACCACCTTACTGGGATCTATTATACTAATCATCATTGGGATTGTTTAAACATCAATTTTGCTGACCACACAGCTTTACAATTAAGCCTCATTTCAAGACAACAAGTGTAGCAAGCAGCAGGATCTAGCAGCTTACAAATGTACCCATACCAGTAGGTTACCCTCTTTCCTCTAATGCCTTTCCTTCATTTGTTTTCCTGCTGTGTCCACCTTTATTCTTTCCTTGTCTCACTTCTCCATTAGTAAAGAACTCTTTTGTTCCTTTCTTGTGCTTTCTGTATGCCCTTTCTCTGCATGATTTCATCCTATTTTCTGGCCTCTGCACGCCAGCAGAAGCAACCAGTAAGCAAGGTTTTTTGACATTTGAAAGAGCAGCAAAGGGGACCTTGTACTAGTTTTTGGTCTACATATAAAAATGTCTTTACGCTGCTGCCGCATAGCCAGCTTCTTTCTGTAAGGGAAAAAGTTAATTGGTGAGATCGGATAGTGCTAACCAATGCCTATGATAACTGTTCCAAAACAGGACCTTGCTGAACTTCAGTTTCTATACAGTTTAGCTGTTTATGCTGCTTCAAATGCCAAAAATAAACAAAGAGTTGAATATCATGGGCTGGTGGTCAAAGGTGTATTTCAGATCTACTCCAACTAACTCTTTTAAAATATCAATAATTCCAATTCAAACCAGATTATTACCATTTCAATTATCCCCATCCACTCCACATAAAATAATAATGTGGTTTTAGACCCATAAGGATGCTTTGTGTTAATTTTATTTGGAACTAAGAAAAGATTAAAAGTTGCAAAATTCAGCATATAGTGCTGAAGAGTTAAGGTTCAAATGGTCATCACATTATTGATACTACTGACCCCAACATCTAAGGTGGTATTTCATTATTATTGAAATAAATGTAAATTATCTTCCCCATCCATTTTAAAACTTTGAGTTTACATACACAGAGTCTCACCAAATCACCCCATGTGCAGGAACAATAATTTCCTTTTAAACATTTATCTATTTATTTACTTCATTTAGAAGGGTATTATTGGAAAGCATATGATACTGCTATCTTCCTGAAGCTAAACAGATATGAATCTGTTCAGAACCTGGCTGGCAGAACTCTCTCTGGAAAATTATATATGCTATCTTGAGTCCCAGAACAGAAAAAGGTGGAAGAAAAATGTAGTAAAATAATCACAGATAAATAATAAAATATTTATGTAGAACCATCCAATAATGACAACAGCTAAATTAATATATCAGTTAATAGCACCACAGTAGCCAGCAACCTAATTTCCCAGGTTGGGGGCATCAAACAATCAGGCATCTGATAAAGAACCTAACTGCTGGGAAGGGTCCTATGGGAGAAGGCAGCCCTTCCAATACCCTGGCCCATTAGGAAAAACAGCACTTTGCCCAGAAACAAACCAATGAAGCCAATAAAATTCTGCATGCATTGATAAAATATTCTCATTTCTCTCTGTTCCAGTTAGAAGCCTCATGGCTGTACTGGGAGCCAGATAAAGTTTCCAAAAGGTCAGTAATTTAACCTGGATGTTGAGCATACATAACCATGGCTAGGACACTTTTCTCCAGGGCTGCATCTGGCAAAGCAACCCATAATATACTGTTTAAAGGTGCTTCATGCCAAAGCATCCATCTGCAAGGCTGGATCTATCAGTGATTCCACATTATAAACACAATCCTTTATTTATTTATGTTATTTTTAGTTCACCTGTCTCACTGGAACTCAAGGTGAATTTCACAGTCAATACAATCAACAGATGGGATATTCAATAAACAATGCAATAGCATTAGGGTAATAGAACTAACCAGAAGTCAACAAACAGAACTGAAGCAAAGCATAAGTATTAATATGACACATCAAATGATGCAAAATTCCATAGTAGAATCTCAGTTTCAGCAAGCTATACACAGTAGTACAGACCATAATCCCTAATAATTTTTCCAAATAACTTTGTGAATCATTTAGTAAAGTGCAACTCTACTTTGTGAAAAGCCACGAGAGTGGGAGGTTTCTTGACCTCCTCAGGCAGGCCATGTCACAAGGTGGGGGCCACAGCAGAGAAGGCACATGTATGGGCAGTTGTTGATTTTGCCCATTTGCAGGTTGGTGTCTGCAGAAGACCCTAGAATCATAGAATCACAGAGTTGGAAGGGGCCACATGGGCCATCTAGTCCAACCCCCTGCTCAATGCAGGATCAGCCTACGGTATCCCTGACAAGTGCGAACCCACGTACTGACCGTATGGTAACTTGCCTGCCTGGTGCGAAGGTAGTGGACATTACGCGTGTAGATAGTGCTGGGGAGGATCCAGTGGTCATGGTACATGTGGTCCAGACGCTGCTTAAAGACTGCCAGTGAGGGGGAGCTCACCACCTCCCTAGGCAGCTGATTCCACTGTTGCACAACTCTTACTGTAAAATTTTTTTCCTAATATCCAGTAGGTACCTTCCCACCCTTAATTTAAATCCATGATTGTGAGTCCTATCCTCTGCTGCCAATGGGAACAGCTCCCTGCCCTCCTCTAAGTGACAGCCCTTCAAATACTTCAAGAGAGCAATCATGACCCCCCTTGTTATGTATTTGCCTTTGTGTTATGCTATGTAACCTAAACCAGAGCTTCAGGCACAGGCTCCATTGACTCTCAGGTATTCTAAACCCTGCAGTCGGATTGGTTGCTGTTGCGTAACAGACCAATCAGGATAGACTCTGACTTTTGGCGGGAATGAATCCCATTGGTCCTAAGCTCTCAATTGTAATTGGTCAATACTGTGCTGGGAGGTGTGGCCTCACTAGTTCAAAATGTATAAGTTGCATCGTTCTATGAGTCTTCTTGCTGTGTTGCTGTGTTCTGAGCTGAATAAACAAATCACTTTTGAAAAGAGCTGCCTCAAGTCCAATAGTTAACACCTCTCAACCTCCTCTTCTCCAGCCTAACATTCCCAAGTCCCTCCACCTTTCCTCATAGGGCTTGGTCTCCAGGCCCCTGATCATCCTCATTACTCTTCTCTGCATGCGCTCCATTCTGTCTACATCCCTTTTAAAGTAAGGCCTCCAGAACTGCACATAATACTCCAGGTGTGGCCTGACCAATGCAGTGACATCTTGTGATTTGGATGTTATGCCTCTGTGGATACACCCCAAGATTGCATTAGCCTTTTTTGTCATTGCATCACACTGGCTGCTCATATTTAACTTTTGGTCCAAGATATTGTTCACACACACTACTACTCAGAAGTGTATCTCCTATCCAGTATGCATATTCCTCATTTTTGTTACCCAGATGTAGAACTCGGTACTTATCATTGTTAAATTGAATCTCGTTCAAATATTTATTTATTTATTTATATTCATTGTTACACTTATATCCCGCCCTCCCTGCGTCCCGGTCGCAGCCAGGACCTCCCGGAGCAGGCAGGAGATAGGGCAAAGCTGGGCTCACCTGAATGCCCCTCCCAGGCTCATCTCGCCCCACTCACCACAGGGGAAGAGGAGGAGGACTGGGGGGCGTGATAGGCAATGAGTGCAACGGGAGCCAGAGGGATGGAGGCAGGAGCGGTCAGCAATTCATTGGAGGCCACGCCAAAAGACCCACAAGATTCGCAGCATTGAGGCGCAGCCACGGGACAAGCCTGGAGCATCCCACGGCCCCCAACATGGAAACCGGCAGGTCGGGAGATGGTGGGGAGAGCACCGGCAGCCCACGGACGAGCAACAGAGCAGGTGGCGTGGCAGGGCTCGGCCCCAGAAACGGAAGGAGGAGCGGGGACCTCAGTGTCAAACCGTTTACAGGGAGGCGGGGCAGGGCAGGAGGTGGAGCAAGGGGTTGAGGGGGTAATAAAAGACAGAGAGGAGCTGGCTAATGAAGAGGGACTGGGCTGGCTTCAGCTATAACATGAGAGACGAGAGAGAGAAACCGAGCAATAGCTGCATGACACTGGTGGTTGAAAGCTAGGAACCCAGGACGGGCAAGAGGGTGAGGAAACCCCCTGACGTCCCTGTCATCTGAAGCCAGCTCCCTCCTTGGGATGTGCTTCCCTCAACTCCTTTCATTGGGGGGCTGCCCTCTGCTGGACGCATCCACAATAGTCAGGCAGCACGGCGACAGGCGGCTACCCCTCAAAAGGGGGCGAGAGGCTTGCAACAGTTTCTCTCCCCCTCTTAAAAAAGGGCAGGATCTGGCGCTAGAGGCCTCAGACGCGTATGGCTGGAATGCTGCTCACCTCCCCTCACCTAGCAGCACCTGCAGCTATTGCGGCATGCCAGCACCATCGTCGTTATTGTCTTGCTCGCTGCCTCTCTGCCATCCTGCTGCTGCCGCTGTGCCTGTGCCTCCCCAAGCGGGTGCTGCCTCTCTCTGGTGACCCAGTGAGATGGTAACATGCTGAGGGGAGGAGGAAGCGGTGGCCACCACTGGCAGCAGCCAGCCCGCCACCACTCATGTGCCTGTTCTTCTTCTTCTTTGCCTGTGGCACACACGCACGCACACAACTCGCTGACCCACCAGACGAGTTGGCTGCAGCTCTGGTGGAGGGGAGGGGGAAAACTGGTGGTGCTTGGCCAGCCACAGCTCAGCCAGGGGGACGCAGCTGGCATTGGAGGCACTGTGGGGCCCATCCAGGTGCCCCCAGATGGCAGCATCATGGTAGGTCAGCTGGGGGCTGTGCAAGATAACCTGCAAGAGGTCTCCTGGCAGCAGTGCACAGTGACATTCACCCAGCCAGAGAAATTGCATGGCTCGGGCAGGCCTGGCGCCAGGTGGGGCCACATCAGCAGCAAGTAGTGCACGAGCGCCAGAGTGGCAGGAAGGCACAGGTGGTTCCAGGGGCCCAGTGGGTGAGTGCTGCCGGGGCTGGGGCCAGTGGAGGGTGTGAGGTGTGGGCAAGGAAGCGCACATGCTCGGTGGTGGCAGGTGTGGCGGGGGCGCCAGGCCCAGGGCTGATGGCAGTGGGAAAGGACCCAGGACAAGGGCCCCTGTGGAGAGTAGCAGCCTGCCCCAGGCTGAAGAGGACAGCAAGGGGCAGCAGGGGTGGGGAGTGGCAGCAGCGTTCTTACTCAGCCTGGGTGGGGAGGGGCAGGGGGGCTCGGAAGGCTGCCAGAACGCTGTTCCGGTACATTCCGCCCCAAAAATAGCCTTGAGAATATCTTAAAAATACAAAAATCAGATTTAACTTGGTGGGAAAGAAAGAGTTCAAATAAAGTCAAGGCATGCTAAAGACAAATTAATAGGTTTTTATTCTAAAATAACAGAACTAGATAAGATACTTACATTATGAAGAGAAACTGATTAAGAAACTATATGTTAAAATGTTGGAAGATAAAACACAGGATGAAATAGTTAAAGATTCTATGGTTGTCACATGAGCTGGATGACCCCTCGTTGCTATCGCTGGACCCCTGCTGCTCTGACCTATATGCCACTGCGACCCGTCAACCGAGGAGTGGGGGGGAGAACCACAGAGGCCTCAGACTATCGGGAGGGAAGGAGGTTACGTCACCACCCTCCGCTCTCCCTTGGCATATTCAGACAGCTCGTTCTCTCTCTCCTGCCCTTAGTGCCGCCAGTGCCTTCTCATCCTCTTCGGCCTCTGTCTATGTTCCCCCTTTTATTCCCGCTCCATGCCACCTGCTTTCCCCTGTGGTCCACCCTCCAACCCCCATTTCAGCCCCGCCCTCTCTTCTTATGCCAGGACGCTGGGCTGGGGATGTGGTCTCCTTCTCCTATGACGTAACAAAATAGTCAAAATAATGATGTAAATGGTACCCCCCAATTTTTCATGTATTTGTGTTTGTCTGTCTGATTTTTGTTTGTTATAAAAATAAAACTTTTTTTTAAAAAAAGAAATACACACTTATAACTTGAAATCATTACAGAGAGCTACTAGAGTTCTCTAATGCAGGGGGCAGGGGTTTCTTGGCATTTCCCCCAAAACACAGTCACAGGAATCCTTAGTGGGAGCCATGACAATTAAAAACTGGATTGAAATTGCCTTATGTTTGCATTGTAAACATTAGTTATTAACATGTGCAGGACACACAAGTAGTATTCATGTTCCTAAAACTGAAATCACTCTTGGCTTTCCTGGCTTTTTACACAGAGCTTAAAATAGCATACAGTGTAGTTTGGGGCAGAATGCTGCTCAGAAATTTCAGAAGCAGCAGACATTTGACATTTGCCAACATAGATAGAAGCCATGGGAAAGTGCCTCCCATAACCAATAGTTACTGAAGAAGAGCTGTAATCACATTCTATTCTATTTCCCCCCCTAGTTCTACCACTGCTACCCACGGAGCCTTGTTTCTATTGTCAACCCTTCACAGACTTTGCTGGGTAGCCTGCATGGAAGATAGCAAGTTTCTAAGTATGATATATCTCAAATGAAGTAAATAAAGGATAAATATAGCTGAAAATGGAATGCAAATAAAAGGTAGGTTGGTGCATCGCCGGGGAGAGAATGAGGCAAGGAAAGAGAAGAGCCAGTTACCCCCCTGCTGGCAGTAGAGCAGGACAGGGTGCTGGGGAGAGTCACTGTGCTGTAAGGACCCTGCCCCCTCCTCCAGCTGAGACTTCCTTGGTGTCAGGGTTCGATAGTCAGATCACGCCACACAGCGCTTCAGACAAAGTATTCTGTTTATTGGTAGTTCATAACTATGACATGTGATCTTCTTTTGTCAGGAATGGCCCGAAGAAGCAGGGCACCCAGAGTTATACTAGTTTCAAAACACCCCTGTTACAAGCAGAAGCCAATAAGCATTGTGTATAGGATTCCCAAGTCCCCCCGGAAGGTGGGGAAAACTCCACCCCAGAGGCGCGTTCCCCGCCACCAGCGGATCGGGCCCCAGGGGGAACCCCACCCCAGCGTGTGCATCACCAGGAAGTGACGTTATGACGCCGGGCATGCTGGGGGCAGGGCCACAGTCATCCGAGGGAAAACTCTATAGATTTCCCTTGGATGGTCATGGCCTCGCCCCCAGCGTGCCCAGCATCATAACGTCACTTCCTGGTGACGTGCATGCGGTGCACGCATGCTCCAGCCGCAGACCGGGAGTCCCCCGGTAAGTGCAGTTTTCGACTTGGCAACCCTAATTGTGTATGTGGGTGGGGAAGAGGGAGAGAGCGGGCAAAATAGGAGCCGTTTGTTCCCAGCAGGTCAGGAGCAGCTGGAACCCCAAGGTCAGAAAAGCAAAAGCAGATAACCCAGGCAGGATACATCGTTAGTGTACCAGACAGAGGAGAGGAGGATCTCCCCCCTAAACATTCCAGAGAATGGCAGTGTTAACTGACACTTGGTTAGTGGGGTCCCCCTCTTATTTTGGACTTAGGTGTTTTAATAGGCCTTTTACAGCTTAAGTGCCAAGGGGATCTGAAACTTTGGGAGTCTTATGAAGGCATGTGGGTGCAGCCAAATCACTGGGGAATCCCAGGGACAGAGAGGAAGGGTGTGCTGGCATTACAAACTGATTAAGTGCAATCTCCCCCAGCTCAGGGTTGTCAGTAACAATAAGGCTTCACTTCATTCTCAATAATGAAAAGACTTTTCAACACTGGAATATTCTAGTATATCCCAGAGGTGTCTGCCCAGTTGCTATTACATCAAGGAAGTTGCTATTACATCAACCAATGTCCAGTTCCTCTTTTTTTATACAATCAAGAAGGGCACTCAAGTCATTAATTTACGCTCCATCCTGTTTCAGGAGCTACCTTGACTCACTCAGAATTTTTTCTCAATGCAGACCTGCCTCACTTCAACCTAATTAAAGTCTGTTAATCATGTTGCCTCACCAAGGCTGCCCATGTAGGCTGCCCATTCAGATTTGGCTCACAATAGCCTAATCCAGGTATCTTCCCTACTTTTCCCCGCCAAAGATTAGCAGCAGTTAACTGTAAACCAGCCAGTGAGATTCAGACTTTTTTATCTTGGCCCAATCCAAAGCCATAAAAGAAGGACCCCATGTCACAGCAAATTGTTCCTCAGATCCCTCGTTCAGCTCAGTGCCAGTCAGAACTCTGGTTTCCTGCTTAACCCCACTGCTGCACTTCGCAGGATTTTTCTCCTTGCTTAGCCAGCTCCTTGCTCTGCTCCTTGGACCTCAGCTCCCCTGGACCTCTCCAGACCTCAAGCCCAAGATCTCAGGGTATATGTCCCTTCCCTAAAACTTCCCAGTTTCCTCTCTCCTACCTTTTATAAGAGTGCCCTCTTGTTGGTGTGTGCATGTGTGGTTAATTGTCCTTATGTGTTCCTTACCATGTAAGGCTGCGGTCACACGGAGAATTAGCCACGCTATGGAGACGGAAGATAAGCGGATTTTCTGGGCGCGATCAAACCGCAACATCTGGGAAGCGTAGAGCTCCCATGGCGAACCCAATGCTTCCCGCCAAAGATGCACCGTAAAAAACTAGTACCTCCGAGGTACTAGTTTCCGGAAACCGCGGGGCAAGGGCGGGCGTCTGATCACATTTCCGGTGGTAGCTCGTGGCATCCGGCGCCTGCCCATGTCCCGTCAAGAAAAGGTTTTTTTTTCTAGTCTCCACGGGATGCGCACAAGCACCCAACGGCGCATGTGCATACTTAGGTTAAAAAACCCCACAACCCCCACCGCGCCACTTCTTTGTTGCACCACAGGATTTACGTATGATCAACACCTCCCCCCGAACCACGGGATGTCAGCGGGACGTTTGAACCAGCGGCCGTGCAATAGTTCGCTCCGGGACAAACAGCCATGCCTCCTCCCTGCGATATCCAGCCTGTATGACCGGGGCCAAAGTAGGCCTGGTCTAGTGGCTGGCACCACAGAACTGGGCCATAGTTTTCCTAGGTAGAGGCTGCTGGGGGGGAGAAGGGAAAGCTGAAGACAGAGCAGATAGAAGTAGGTTGGCTGTTGGGTGGAAAAGAGAGAAAGAAGCAGGGAAAATGTTGAAACTATGGGGGTGTTCAGGAGAGGGAAAGAAGAAATAGTGAGGGATGGGAAATGAGATGCCTCCCACAAATCCTTGCAGGTTCCCGCTTATTGTTTCAAAACATCCAAATCATAAGCTGTGGTCCTCTTCCCTACAAAGTAGGATTCCAATTAGGGGTTAAAGCAGATTTTGGAACCCTGGCTTGTTTGAATAAAAACATTCATACTTTGTGATTTGGTCATAAGCAACTTATAAACATTTCATGACAATGAAAGCATTTCATTATTAAGCTGTGTGTGAAGGTAAGGAAAAAGAAGAAGTGGGATGTGTGAACAGGAAATGTTCAGGATTTAATATTATTTGTGAAGCATGCCAGTAAAAGACAACTCATAAAGCAGAAAATATTGGAACCTGATAGAACGGACAATAGATCAGCAGGGCCCAGGGAAAGCCAGATCACGGGAACCAACAAAAACAAGCTACTCAACTGAAAACAGGCCTGTTCTAGACATGCAGCATAATGAAAAAGCAGAATGCTGAGGTTGTAGAATTAGGGTTGCTAGATCTCCCACTATGGCAGGAGACCTCCTGCTGTCAACCCCCACTTCCCACCACTGCTCTGTTAGCTGGCTGCAGAGAAATAAATTTTAAAAATGCTGTCAGGCTGAGGGCTTTATGTGACTTCTGGGGAAAAACCTGGAAATGACATCATACTTCTCTAGGACTTGCTGAAAGTGACATTGTGGGCATTTCAGAAACTTGGTGGGATAAGGAAAATCAATGGGATACAGTGATTCCTGGATATAAATTATATTGGAAAGATAGAAGGGAAGGGTTAGAGGTGGAGTGGTGTCAGGTCCCACAGCAAACAACGTAGTACACACTTGCAAGAAGGTTTTACTTTATTGAAGCCATGGAGCAATTGAACAGAGGCACTGTTCAGAATAACTATTCCTCAGAGGGCTCGAAAGGTTAAAGCAAATTCATAATCAATACAGCCAATAAGCATGGTTCCCGCGCGCGCCCAAAGGGTTATTTTCGTGCCCAAACCTTGGGAACGCAACTGCTACTTTAATATAAACACTACTGCAGTTCACACAGGCTCTACTAATTACAGACAAAGCAAAGCGAGCTTGTTTTTTCGAGCGGCCTTGACTAGATAACGTTACATCAAAGCATGGTTGGCGTATGCTGAACGGAATGCAGAGTAATAGAGGAAATGTGCGCATGGGTACCTGAGCGCATGTGAGGAGGAGGGGGGGAACAGTGTATAGATGCATACAGTAAATA
This sequence comes from Gekko japonicus, assembly GCF_001447785.1. Lineage (NCBI taxonomy): Eukaryota > Metazoa > Chordata > Lepidosauria > Squamata > Gekkonidae > Gekko > Gekko japonicus. The sequence goes on along the minus strand of NW_015163613.1, from coordinate 434,866 downwards.
ATAATAAACAATTGGCAGCTTGCTGACAAGTGGCTCTGTATGTCAAAGAAGGTATATAGTCCAGTAAGATTGAGAATGTAAGATAGATAGATTTGCTTACAGAAATGCTATGGGTGGAAATAGTATGCCCAAAAGGAAGTTTGACTTTGGGAGTTTGCTATTGCCCTCCGATCAAAAATTACAGGGTGATTTAAAAATAGCAAAAAACTTAAGGAAAGTAGCTAGACAAAATAACTGTCATAATAGGTGATTTAAACTAACCACACATTGATTGGGTCGATATGTGTTCAAGTCAGGAGAAAGAGATTGGGTTTCTAGATACCCTCAATGACTGTGCCATGGAGCAGTTGGTTACAGAACCTATCAGGGGGAAGGCAATCCTGGACTTGATCCTATGTAATGCCCAAGACCTGGTGAGAGATGTAAATGTGATAGCACCAGTTGGGAACAGTGACCATAATGTTATTAAGTTCAAAATTTTTGTAAATAGGGAGTTGCCCAAATATACCAAAACAACCGCTTTTAACTTTAGAAGGGGTAAGTTCTCTCAAATGAGGGTGCTTGTGAAGAAGAAAGTGAAAGGAAGAATGAGGAGGGTCAAATCTATTTAGGAAGCTTGTAGGGTATTTAAAATGACAATCCTAGGCCCCGGTCACACTGGGGGAAAAGGTGCGGCTGAAGTGCAGCTTTTTGAGCCGCATCAAAAAAGACACGTGCCGGCGGGATCAGACAGATCTCCCGAGCCGCCGCGCAGTTGCTCCCTGGCACAATCAGATGCCAAGGGGAAGCCACAGATCGGTGAGCAAGACAGCCCGCTGGGCATGTGTGCGCCTGCGCAGTTTGGCCGGGGGCCTCGCATACTGCCAGAGACGGGCGTGCCGGCGATCCCACAGCCACCCCTGTTGCGGATTTTCAGGTAAGTAGTAGTGTTTTCTAGGTGTGTGTTTTTTGATGCGTGGTTTCACCCAGAAGGGATGGATCAGGGATGGGTGCGCTCTGCTTCCCAGATGTTGCGGTGTGATCGCACCTGCTTGATGCGCCCCTGATCCGTCCCTCTCACGTGGCAAATCCTCCAATGTGACCGGGGCCCTAGAAGCTCAAATAAAATGTATTTAGGTTAGGAAAGGTACAAATAGGCATTAAAGAAGGCCCACATTATTAACAAACAAAATAATGGAAGCAGTAAAAGGTAAGAAGGATTCTTTCAAGTGGTGGAAGTCTAGTCCAAGTGAGGTAAATAAAAGGGAGCACAGGCTGTGGCAAATAAAATGCAAGTCGGTGATCAGACGGCCCAAAAGTGACTATGAGGAGTGTAATGGAAAAAAAACATAAAGACCAACAATAAAAATTTCTTCAAATACATTAGAAGCAGAAAACCAGCCAGGGAGGCAGTGGGGCCCTTGGATGACCAAGGGGTAAAAGGATTACTAAAGGATGACAGGGAAATTGGCAGAGAAGCAGAATGCATTTTTCCCCTCTGTCTTCACTGTGGAAGATGGGAGGTGCTTGACCACTCCAGAGCTGCTGATTTCAGGAGGCGTGTTGAAAGACCTGAGTTGGATTAAGGTATCGAGACAGGCGGTCCTACAACTGGACAAATTAAAAACTGACCAATCACCAGGCCCAGATGGCATACATCCAAGAGTTCTGAAAGAACTCAAATGTGAACTCGTGGATCTCCTGGCCAGGGGTCTTGTTGTAGAAAAAGAGCTACCGGAGCTCATTAGCATAACTCATTAGCATAACTTATTTGCATATGCCACGCCCCCTGACATCACCGGAAGTGACAGAAGGCCACACCCCCTGACATCACCGGAAGTGTGTCAGAAGGAGGGCTCCGGAGCAGCGAGAAAGAGGGGGGGGCTGTCCTGGCCTTTGCTCTCGCCGCTCCCGGTCCGGGAGCGGCGAAAGCAAAGGCAGCAGGGGGATTGGGGCCTCTTTCTCGCTGCTCCGGAGGGCTCCGGAGCAGCGAGAAAGAGGGGGGG